>NW_012267280.1:3998639-4036747 GCF_000151885.1 Dipodomys ordii | reverse complement strand
CGGGTGGCCGCGGGCTGCTCCCCAGCCCAGCGCCACCGCCAGCGCCAGCCCGAGCCACAGCGCCCGCACAAACTCCATCACAAAGTTGCGCTCGGTGACCGCGGCGCGAGGAGGGATCGCCAGCCGTCCGCGATCCTCGGGTCCCCCGGGTGCCCGGTCCCCTCCGGGCAGCGCACGGCACCTCGTCTTGCCCGGACCCCGCCGAGCCGCGCTTCCGCCGCCTGCGGGTCCCCAGCAGCCACTAGGGAGGAGAGGAATCACTGCCAGACCTGCTGGTGCCCTGCATGGGCAGGGCTGGGCACCCGCGCCCTGCTGCCAGCCTACCCATCCTGTAAATCTGCGGACGAGAAGGCAGGGCAGGCTCTGGGCAAGAATCCAGGGCTGTAACTGTTACTCCAACAACTAGCCCCTTTTCTCCAGGATCCTGGGGTGCCCTCCCGCCCACCCTAGGGAATGTTGCCCATTGCTCAGACAGGGAAACTGAGGCCCAAACGTGCCCCTGCTTCTAGAGAGCACTTGACCCAGTCTCCACCTACATCTGAGTTTTTGTTTTGGTGCCTATCCTGGGGCTTGAACTCAGGGCCTAGACTCTGTCCCTGAGCTTTTGCTCAAGGCTAGCACTCTACCACTTGAGCCACAGCTCCACTTCTGGCTTTTCCTGAGTAATTTATTGGAGATAAGAGTTTCACAGGCTGCCAGTGGCTCACACCTGTAATCCTACTCAGGAGGCTGAGATCTGAGGATCTCAGTTCAAAGCCAGCCCAGGCAGGAAAGTCTGTGAGACTCATCTCCAAAAAGCCACCAGAAAGCCAGAATGGCTCTGTGGTTCAAGTAGTAGAGCACTCACCTTGAGCTGAAAAGCTGAGGGACAGCGCCTAGTCCCAGAGTTCAAGCCCCACGACGGTCAATAAAAGTCTCTCAGACTATTCCTGCACGGGCTGGCCTTGAACTGCAATCCTCACATCTCAGTCTCCTGAGTAGCTAGGATTACAGGCGTGAGCCACTGGGGCCTAGTTCTTTGCGATTTGACCTGCTACCATTCAGCTCTGTGCAGAAGAGATGGGTCTGCTTGGCCACTCCTCTGTCTCAAGGACCTAGGAGCCGTTGGTGCCTGGGCTGGTAAAAGGTGCTCCATGAACACTGGCCAGTGACCTTCCCAGGCAGCCCGTCTGGAATGTTCTAGCCTAACCTCCTCGGTTGGGAGGGATCTCGCAGGGTAGCTGCAGGCCAGGCTGGAACATCAGGTTCCAATGAATGAATCTACACTTGGCTGACCTCGTCTCCTTCTGGAGCCAGTCAGTGCCTCAGAGGGAAGAGAATCACCATGGAATGAATACAAAATGAAATGTGAAGTTCTGGCCAGCAAGATGCACCAGGTCTTGGGGTCAGTACCCACAAAGGGGGCTTGTTCTAGGGGTGTGGCCACTTCTTCCAGCTACTGGGTAGGCTGGGCCCACTGGGTCTGGAGGAGGGGTTCCTGAGGTCCCCAAACAGGGGGCAGCTTGGTCCCTCAATGTCACCTCTGTGCCACCCTCAGGGAATCCTGGGTAATGATCCTTGGTATTATGGGATACAACAGGCCTGGTCTCCTCAGTTCCTGAAATCAAAAGGCTTTGAGTTGGGGACTCCATGCACTAATGCTTAATCAGCCAGTCAACATTTTTTTTTCCTGCCAGTCTTGGGGCTTGAACTCAGGGCCTGGGTGCTGTCCCTGAGCTAGCACTCTACCACTTGAGCCACAGTACCACATCTGGTTTTTTTCTGGGGCTACATGCATGGTAGGCAAGCACTTTTAACACTACACCACATTCCCAGCCCCACTTTACCACTTTGAGCCACAGCACCATTTCCAGTTTTTGGTGGTTAACTGGAGGTAAGAGTCTCACAGACTTTCCTATCCAGGCTGGCTTTGAACTGTGATGCTCAGATCTCAGCATCCTGAGTAGCTGGTATTATAGGTGTAAGCCACTGACACACAGCAACAGTAAGATTTTCTACTCTCAAGCGAACACTTTAAAATTATAAATACAGGGGCTGGGAAGGTGGCTCAGTTGTAGAGTGCTTGCCTTGCATGCATGAGGCCCTGGGTTCGATTCCTCAGCACCATATAAGCAAAAAAGAAAAAAGCCTGAAGTGGTGCTTTGGCTCAAGTGGTAGAGCGCTAGCCTTGAGCTGAAGAGCTGAGGGACAGCGCCCTGGCCCAGAGTTCAGGCCCCATGAACAGATCCAAAATAAATAAATAAAATTATAAATACAACACACATTTCCAATTTTAATTAGTTAGGTCTCTAATTTGATGGCATTAAGTACATTCACGTGGCTGTACAGCTGTTTACCATCCATCTCCAGAACTTTCCATTTCCCACACTGAAGCTCCTTCAATACTACCTCTCCTCTTGGCCAACAGAGTCCTGGTTTGTGCGGGTGCATGCACCAATAATACTGGGGCTTGAATTCAGGGCTTTGCACTCTTGCTTGGCTTTTTTGCTCAAGGATTGTGTTCTATCCACTTCCAGCTTTTTGCTGGTTAACTGGAGTCTCTTGGATTTGTCTGCCTGGGCTAACCATGATCCTCAGATCACAGCCGCCTGAGAAGCTAGGATTACAGGTATGAGTACCAGCACTCAGCTAGCATCCTACTTTGTTTCTATTTGATCCATGTGTTTAGGGACAGTGGCTAAGGCTGGTGTTTCCATCAAAGCTTTCTACTCTCCACTCCTGTCTGTCACTGACCCTCAGTGTTGCTCAGCAGGAGGGCGCATGTGGAAGAGAAGAGCCAAGCTTTTTTTTTTATTTTACTGGTGTTGGTACTTACTTCAGAACCTCCTCCTCCTCCTCCTTCCATTTATTCAAGGCAGCCACTTTACTCCTTGAGCCACAGTTCCACTTCTTGTCTTTTTGCTGGTTAAATGGAGATGGAGGCTCATGGATTTCCTGCCTGGGCTGGCTTTGTCACAATCCTTAGCCTTAGGATTACAGGTGTGAGCCACTGGTGGTGTTCAGCTTTCTGCCGTCTGCAGGCGGCCCAGCCCCCACCCTGGCAGCGTCCCTGTGGCCCGCAGAGGACAGCTGACATGGGCAAGAAGGTGCGGCGTGGCGGGCTGCATGCTAATGCCGCCTCTCCCTCATCTTGCTCCAGCCGTGTCCTCTGTGCAGGTTGCCTGTCCACAGCTGGCCACCCAGGCCTGAGGAGCCCACCTTCACCCAGCTGAGGCTGGGGTGATGCTCTGGGGACTTGCTGGCTTCTGGTGGGTGGGGGTGGGAATCCAGACTTGAGGGTGTTGGCTGCTTCCCAGGGGGGACCATGGCCACCTCATCCCAAACCTGCCAGCTCCAGAAAGAACTGGCCAGTGTCCACTGTGGGCTAGGGTCGGGGTCTCAGAACTCAGATGGAGCGAGGTGTGTGATGAGCTTAAGCCAGGCCACCTACCTCCCTGTGGCCTCCAGCCTGTGGTGGGAGGACAGACTGGGCCCAGACAATGGGGGGGGGACGACACTAAGGCACAGTGCTCTGGGGAGCAGTGGGACACCTGTCCCACTCCAGCCACTGCTCAGAGCCCCCTGTTGGGTGATGCCAATGGCCATGTACCTTGAGCCTGGGGCAGCCCCTTCCCTACTGCCGGGACCAATGGCTGGGGGGAGTGGGGGCACCCTTGGTGGTGTCCCTCCCCGTACAGATGGGGAGTCTCCCTAGGCTGTGTCCTGGTAAAGGATGCAGGGGGGGGGGCTGGGTGTACCTTTGTCTACAAGCATGAGGTCAGCGCTGGCCTGTGTTGGGTCCGGACCACACTGGCCAAGTCACACGCATTTTCTGGCTCATTCAGCAGGGCTGTCAGTGGAGACAGCTTTCTGGAAGGTTCTATGGGTATGCGGGCTAAGCAACAGGCACAGGCTGGCTGCTGGCAGTGTCCCCAGAATGTGGGGGGTGGGGGTGGGAGGGGCCCAGCCTCCTTAGGCAGAGCTGGGCAGCCAGCAGGTACCTGACAGTGCCTGACCCTGGCTGGGGCCCCCCGGGGATGTGCAGGGCAGCACCCCACCCTCGTGGCATGCCCAGGCGTTGGCCCAGGGCAGTCCAGCCGGCGAGGGCTGAGCGCAGCACGGGCACGGTGCGGACACAGTGCACAAGCGGGGCTCAGTCCAGTTTTTTTGTTAAAGGCAAACAAACACCAAAGGGAGTAAAAAAATATAAAACAAAATGCTAAAGTGGCCAGTGGGAGCCAGCCTGTCCGGGAGCATTCTGGTGGCCAAGTCCAGGAGCTGCGGCTCTAGTCGCAGGGGGGAGATGGGGGGGAGATGGCGAGGCTCAGGGCCGCATCGTGCAGGGTCTCCCCTCTGGCCTCACTTGGCCCTGCGCGTGGTGGTGATGACACGCGTGGAAAAGTCGAAGAGGTCCCTGTTGATTTTGCGCAGGTTGCACACCTCGTCCTCCAGCTCTGTCACATGTAGCTGCAGCCGGTCCTGACCACCCAGCACATTCTAGGGAGATGCAAGGGTCAGAGGTCAGCAGGTGACTTCCCCAGCCACAAGCAGCACCAGGAACCCCAGCTACCAGCCACCCAGGGCGGCACCTACCTTCTCCACAGAGTCGCTGAGCACGGCCTGCAGCTGCTCTAGCCGCTCCTGGTAGCTGAGCTCGGAGCCCTGCAAGACAAGGCAGAGCACGCCCGGGCGTGGGGACTGGGCCAGCGCCCACGGTGAGCGCGGGACACACCACCCCAGAGCTGCCAGCGACTCAGTCGGGGAGCCCCTCCTGTGGTGGCAGCTGTCAGACTCGACAGTGAGGCATTCCCAGCTCTGCAATGCGTCTACTGCCCAGAGTCCCGGGCCAGCGCTGCTCCCACGGTGGAAATACCACACCTGAGGCAGGCCTTAAGTAGCTCGTGGTCTGGGGGCCAGTGGCTCACGCTTATAATCCATGCTACTCAGTAGCTGAGATCTGAGGATCCTGGTTTGAAGTCTGTGAAGGCTTATCTCCAACAAACCAGCAGAAAGCTCAAAGTAGAGCTATGGCTCAAATGGTAGAGCACCAGTCTTTTGTTTTGTTTTTTGTCAGTCATGGGGCTTGAACTCTGGGCCTGGGCGCTGTCCCTCAGCTCTTCAGCTCAAGGAGAGCTCTCTACCATTTGAACCACAGCACCACTTCCAGCTTTCTGGTGGTTCATTGGAGATTAGAGTCTCATGGACTTTCCTGCCCTGGTTGGCTTTGAACTGCCATCCTCAGACCTCGGTCTCCTGAGTAGCTAGGATTACAGGCGTGAGCCACTGGTGCCCAGAGCACCAGTCTTGAGATAAGTGGCCCAGCATACTCTCTCCTCTCTTCCTCTCTCTCTCTCTGAAAGCCAGAACCAATAGACACTGGAGCAGTAGGTGGGGCGAGGCCGCCATCTTCAGAGCAGCCCTGGCTGTTGGATGCACAGACACAGGGAATGCTCCATTAGCCTTGACCCCAACTGGCCCTTATGGAACCCTACAATGGTAAATGCAGGTGGCTTTTGTGTGGCAGGCCCTGCCCTGGACAGACAGGTGGGTGTCCAACTGGATGGCAAGAGGCCAGGGAAGGACGGCGGAAGATGTGACCGCACACCACACCTTGCAGGACACCTTGCTGCGGTGGCTTGTAGGCACAGCTGAAATTTCTGGCATCTTTTGCTCCTGCACAAGTCTCTGGCATTTTTCTGCCTCAGGCTGGCATTCTACCTCTTTAGCGACAGCTCTAGTTCTGGCTTTTTGGTAGTGAATTGGAGAGAGTTTCATGGACTTGTCTGCCCACACTGGCTTCTAACTGCAATGCTCTCATCTCAGCCTCCTGAGTAGCTAAGGGTACAGCCGTGAGCCACCAGCACCTGGCCCTTCAGGGTGTTTGACTTTACCCGAGTTAGGCGAGGCCC
Source organism: Dipodomys ordii (assembly GCF_000151885.1). NCBI lineage: Eukaryota > Metazoa > Chordata > Mammalia > Rodentia > Heteromyidae > Dipodomys > Dipodomys ordii. The sequence goes on along the minus strand of NW_012267280.1, from coordinate 4,030,859 downwards.
CAGGCTCCCTCAGGGAGGACAGAGATAGCAGCTGCACTACCACTGATAGAATCAATTTGTATCTTGGGTAAGAGCTGCGTAGGGAGATGTGCCAAGTGCTCCAGAGCGCGGGGGACAGAGGGCGTCTGGGCTGGTGAGGACGCCGCTGAAGGGCAGCAGGAGACTGCACAGGAAGTACTGTCTGCCTTCGGGACCCTGGGGCTGCCCTTGGGGAGCAAAGGTTCTGGACGACTGGCAGTCCCCACGCCCAGCAGGACGGGCACCGCAGGTGCGAGGCGAGGTGCGGCAGGAGGGACGCACCTGCTGGTGGAGACCCAGGCGCAGAGTGAGGCCCCCGCGGCGCAGCTCGTCGCCATGCTCGGCGCCCAGCAGGTGCTTATTGAAGTGGGGCAGCGGCAGGCTGGGCCGGAAGTCGGAGCTCAGCATACTGATCGGGGCCAGCATGATGGTCGCATTGGTCACAGGGCCTGCAAGACACGGCAGTCAGCTGCTCTCACGGGCCAGCCCACCCTGCCTGTGCTTGAGTTGGTCTGTTGGTCCCTTCTGTAGACTCCCCACCCCGCCCTGGGATAGGTGCGGGCCACATTTGGACCTCCGTCCCCTGCCCCCACCCGTCCCCCTGCTACACGCTGGGACAGGCGCGGGCCCCGCGCTCACCGCCCACCTTTGTGGGTGACGGTGCGGATGCACTGCTTGCTGGGCACATCCCACAGCCGCACCGTCTCGTCGTGGGAGCCGGAGAGCAGCACGCTGCCGTCCATGGACACCGACAGGCACGTCACCTGGTTCCTGCGGCAGGGGGAGATGGCACTGGCCTCACTTGGGCATGGAAGGTGCCAGCTCTGCCCCAGGCCTCCCGGAGCCCGTTCCCGCCTTACCTGTGGCCTCTGAAGATCTTCCCAGAGTCTTGGTCCGGTGGGAAGCTCCGCTCCCTCTGTCCAGGCTGGGGGGCCAAGAGGGAGTTGAGTGCTGGGGAAGCAGCCCCCTGGCTGGGCTCCCCGCCCCGCACGCCCACCCCCACCCCGCGGCTTCCCACGGCCACTCACCCAGGAGCAGAGGTCCACCTGGAAGATGGACCCGTCGGTGCCACCACAGAACATGTGGTACTCAGCCAGGTCCATGGTCACAGCCATGATGCCTACGTCAAACAGGACGGACAGCAGCATCTCACCGGAGGAGAGCTCCCACAGCTGGGGGGAGAGGGGACGGGAGAGCTGGACACAGGCCCACACTGTGGGCCATGGTGGGGTTAGGGCTGGGCACTGGGCGGGGGGGGGGGGGGGGGGACGGCAGAGACCTGAGGTGCCTGGCCTTGAGCCTGGCTCAAGCCTGGTTCTCCCTAGGTGACCTCTATCAAGACCAAGGGCAGCCCTGCCCTGCCCCGCCCCCTGCGCACCGGGCTGCGAGCTGGCTGAGTGGGAATTTCCAGCCGACAGGCCCCGGACGTCCTTGGGCTCAAGCCGCAGGGATTACAGGCTGTCTGGAAGCCTGGCACCCAGGGGAAGAGGTGATCCACTGGCTCCCGCCTGCCAAGAGTGCCCTGCGGAGCTGCTGGCTCAGACCTGGTTGGGGCGGGGCTACCTTCACTGTCTGGTCCAGCGAGGCGGTGGCCACGCGGGCCAGCGGGCCCCCGAAGCCACAGTGCAGGTCTGTGATGGGGAGTGTGTGACGAGACCAGACGTGCCGAGGGGCCACGATCCTGGAGGGGTCCATCTGTAGCACACTGGGTGGGGAGGGTGGCAGTGGACCATTGGTGGGGGGGCCTCCACATGTGGGGTACAGACCCGCCCCACTGCCCCTGACTGGGACCCGCACGCAGCAGGCTCACCATGACCACACACCCACCCGGACACAACCTTTCCTGCCCCAGGGCCTTGGCACAGTCTTCCCTCAGCTGGACTGGCGCTACCTGCAGAGGCTCCAGGCCAGCACCAGGCAGTCCTTGCCCCCAGAGAGGAAATAGCTGCTGTCGCCGGTGAACTGCAGGCAGGAGACGTCCTGGTAGTGGCGGCTCAGGATGACCAGGAGGTTCCCAGTGGAGACCTGGAGGGGCGGGGGCACAGGGTTGGGGAGGAGTGGATCCCAGCTGCCACCACCCCACAGGTGGGGGCACTGCTTCAGAAGCCCTCGCGTCCAAGGCCCCAGGGGGTCAACACACTGGAGTGAGTCCCCAGCTTGAGCTATGGTGGCAGCTATGGCTTCTGGCTGTACTGCTGTCTAGCACTCCACTCTGTCCCTGGCTACAGAACGGGCCCAGGAATGGGGTGACCCTGCGATGCTTTCCCACAACCCTGCTGCCACTGAACACCAGCCCTGGCCCCACAGACCCCTAAGGCTGCACTCAGGACCTGTGGATGGCTCCTCGGCATCTTTGTAGGAAGCTATCATGGGACAGGGAGGCGGCAGCTGCAGGGGCTGGGGGGTAGGGTGCCCCGCGCAGGGCCTGGGGAACTGGCTCAAGCCCCGCTGGGGCCAGTGTGTCAGCCCAAAGAGGCTGAGAATACCCTGAACAACACCTAGGAGGCGTCAGGGCTAGCGGGGATGCTGCTCTTGGCTGTGCTGTGCCCCGCAAAGTATACTCAAGTCCTGTTCCCCAGGACCTGTGCATGTGACCTTGTTTAAAACTAGGTAGAATGCCAGGCTCACACTTGTAATCCTAGCTATTCAGGAGGCTGAGATCTGAGGATCACGGTTCAAAGCCAGCCTGGGCAGGAAAGTCTATGAGACTCTTTTTTTTTGGTTGGTCCTGGGGCTTGAACTCTGGGCTTGGGCGCTGTACCTCAGCTCTTCAGCTCAAGATGGGCGCTCTACCGCTTGAGACACAGCGCCACTTCTGGTTTTTGAGTTGGAGATCAGAGTCTCACAGACTTTCCTGCCCGGGCTGGCTTTGAACCTCGATCCTCAGATCTCAGCCTCCTGAGTAGCTAGGATTACAGGTGTGAGCCACTGGCGCCCAGCTTGTGAGACTCTTATCTCCAATGAACCACCAGAAAACTGGAAGTGGCACTGTGGTTCAAATGGTAGAGCGCTAGCCTTGAGCTAAAGAGCTGAAGGACAGCGCCCAGACCCAGATTTCAAGCCCCAAGACCTAAAAAAACAAAACAAAACAAACAACAACAACAAACCTAGGAAGGGCAGGGCTGGGTCTTGGTGGTGAGCACTTGTCTGGCATGGCCCTGAGTTCCAGTTCTAGCAGTGAGGAATGGGAAAAAGGGAAAAAGAAAATAAGCCTGGTCTATGCAGAGGGGACCAAGTTAAGATAAAGTCACGTGGCAGTATTCCAGTATTCTTATAAAGAGATGGAATGCTGGGTGCTGGTGGTTCACGCCTGTAATCCTAGCTACTCAGGAGGCTGAGATCTGAGGATCATGGTTCCATGCCAGACCAGGTAGGAAAGTCTGTAAGATTCTTATCTCCAATTAAATCGTAGAAAAAGCCAGAAGTGGAGCTGTGGCTCAAGTGGTAGAGTACTAGCCTTGAGCAAAAAGAGTTCAGGCACAGTGCCTAGGCCCTGAGTTCAAGTCCCAGGACTGGCACATACCCAATACTAGTATATGCAGAAACACCAAAATAGGAGGGAGGGAGAGGGAGGGAGGGAGGGAGGGAGAGGGAGAGAGAGGGAGAGAGAGAGAGAGAAAGAGAGAGAGAGAGAAAGAAGGGAGGAGGAAAGCTGACACACAGGGAAGGAGGCCATGGAAGGCTGGAAGACGCCCTTTGCTAGCATGGGAAACACTGTCCACACCTGCAGTTTAGGCTTCTGGGCCTCAGGCCTGAGGTGTCTGCTTGTGTGCTTTGTGGTGGTAGATGGAGCCTCACCCCTTCTTGGGCTTCAGTCTCCCCACCTGCATGACAGGCTGACCCAGGTGCGTAGAGGGTTAAATGGCATAATCAGCACCACTAAACTGACACCTCCAGGGAACCATCAAACTTCCTGGAGTTTGGGCTGGGCTGGACTGAGTAACTGCCACACCTCCAGGGATGCCCTGGTCCTCTGGAGCCAGTGTGAAGGGCAGATCTGACAAGCCTGGGCTGCCAGAGCCCAGCTGCCCACCCCTCAGCCTGCTCTAAGATCGCTAGGCCCCTGATGACCTCCTCCCTGCTCCTCACCCACTCCTGGTTACCAGGCCGCAGACCCACTGGGGCGCCCCCTGGTGGTCACTGCACAGAAACCCTCAGAGGCGAAGGAGCCGGGTTGGGCAGCCACAAATCTGCGGCCCTTTGCCAGGCAGCCAGCCACTCAGCAAGAAGGGGGGTTCTCACATACCAAGTGCTGAGCCACCGAATCACTACCACACTGGCCACCACACTTGAGGCTCCCAGCAATCTGGATGAAGTTGCCTACCTGGTGGGCAAACCAAGTCCTACTGTTTAGGTTTCCTCCCCGGTATCCCAAAGAGACTTTCACCCCATTGAAGAGTGAGATCAGACGGCCCGGCATTGCGATAGCTCTGGATGGCGTGGTGACCCATAGGGGACGCAAGGATGGGCCTAGGAGGGGCAGCAATGTGGTTGCTGACCACCCCAAGCCCTTGGCTGTCTGTACCACGCCATCTGTGTGGGGTGCGGGGGGAGAAAGCTAGGCCTCCCCGGCACAAAGCAGGCCAAGTCCTGTGATGGGACATGGCCACACAAGCATGGTTAGAACTGCCAGGGGTGCTCCCTAAGAGCACAGTATAAAACACTGATCCCTGGCCCTCTGGGAAAACCCTGGCCCTGTGGGATAGGTTCCAGGCTATATGATAGGGGGGCAAGGGGAGGTGTCACCTGCTTTCTCCATCAATGAGAAAAGGGGCAAGAGGGACTGAGCTATATCATCTTGAATCTTATCCCCCCCCCACGGCTTTTATTTATTTTTTGCCAGTCCTGGGTCTTGAACTTGGCCTGGGCACTGAGCTTCTTTTGCTCAAGGCTAGTACTCTATCACTTGAGCCACAGCATCACTTCTGTTTTTTTTTTTTTTTTTCTGTTTATGTGGTACTGAGAAATCAAACCCAGGGCTTCACGCATGCTAGGCAAGCACTACTAAACTACATTCCCAGCCCCAGCTTTTCATTTTTTGTGTGTGTACTAGTTCTGAGTCTTGAATTCTGGGCCTGGGTGTTATCACTTTGCTTTCTGCTCAAGGTTGAGACTCTACCACTTGAGCCACAGCTTCAGTCATGGCTTTTTGGTGGTTAAAGTCTCATGGACTTTTCTGCCTAGGCTGGCTTAGAACCTTGATCTTCAGATCTCAGCCCCCCTAAGTGGCTAGGATTACAGGTGTGAGCCACTGGTGCCTGCCTTCCACCCCCATGTTCCTGGGGATAGAATTTAGTACCTTGAAGATGCTAAGCAAGTGCTCTGCCACTGAGTTGTATCTAAGCTCTTTTTGTCAGTCGTGGGGCTTGAACTCTGGGACTGGGTGCTGTCCCTGGGCTCTTCAGCTCAAGGCGAGCACTCTACCATTTGAGCCATAGTGCCACTTCTGGTTTTCTGGTGGTTAATTGAAGAGTCTCACAGACTTTCCTGCCTGGGCTGGCTTTAACTGTGGTCCTCAGATTTCAGCCTCCTGAATAGCTAGGATTATAAGGCGTGAGCTTGGTTGTACCCAAGCTCTTCTGTGTAATTTAAGGCAGAACTCCAGGTGCTGCTTTTTGGAGGGAGCCTTAGGAGTGGGGCTGCACTGCAATCTGCCTGGGAGGGCTGCTGGTATAATTAGGATCCTTTAGAGATAAGGTGGCTTTGAGACTGAAGGACAAGCAAGACACTGGAGCCACCAGGATCTGCCTCCCCCAGCCTGGAATATGATCCTCACGGTCACTCCACAGACAGGCGTGCTCCATCTTCTTACCTCCCAGAGGTATATACTTTCTGCAATTCCTGCCACCACGTAGAGACCATTGGGTGCCGTAGTCAGACAGGTGACAGGCCCAGGACACATGATCTTCTGCTGGAGCTGGTCCTAGGGACACACAACAAGACCAGTGAGCTGATCAGAGGGGTTACTGGGGGGAATAAAGTCCATGAAGGCAGATCTTGGAGTAAGGGTGGAAAGGTAGTTTCCTTTGGAAGTGAGGGGCAGGTCAGAGAGATGGCTAACAGGTTTGAGACCCAAGCCCTTGTAATGTGGTTCTGAGTCTCCTCTCCTCTCTGTGACATGGAAAAACTTCAAGCAGGCAGCTCCAGAGCACAGCACTTGCTAGAAGAGATGGCAGAGGGCAGAAGTAGCAGTCGGGGCTTCAGAGGCTGTGTTTTGGGGGCTGCTGATAGAGAGGGCACAGTAAGCCGTATGGTGAAAGTGGCTTTTGGGGGGAAGACAGATGCATGTCTTCGGGCTATCCGTTCACGAGACTCTCCCCCAGACTTCCAACCTCTCCTCTCCAAGAAACTATGAACCCCAAGTAGTGTGCTGGTGGCCCAGGCCTATCACCCTAGCTATTCAGGAAGCTGAGATTGGGAGGATTATAGTTTTAAGCCAGCCCAAGAAGAAAAGCTCACAAGACTCAACTTCCAAACACCCAGCCAAAAGTTGGGCTGGGGGCTCCGAGTTCAAACCCCAGAACCGTAAAAACAAACCGAACCCCAAAGAGCCCCAACCTCCGCCTGTAATCAAACTTAGCGCTCCCGAGCCTACACATGCGCAGTTCCTCTAAGGACCCCAGCTGGCTGTCCCTTGGCACAGCCAACTCTCCACAGCCCAACCACCAACCCAGCTCTGCGCATGCGCACAATGCGAAGCCCCCCCCCCGAATCGCGCATGCGTAGTCTCATAACCGCAACAATTATTTTTTTTCTTCTCCTCTCCCAGCCCCCCAGAGCCGCGACCCCCAAAACGGACGCACACGGTCCCCTGAACGCCTCCTGGCTCTTCTCGCGAGCCGAGTGCACCCCTCGATGCCCGGGCCCCGCGTCGCACCTTGCGCTGCACCTCCCAGGCGCTGATGTAGTTCTTGCCCAGCTGTGCCGCCAGCAAGTACTCGCCATTAAGTAGAGCGAGGCCCCGGGGCCCGGCCTGGCCGCCGCGGTAGGTGAGCAGGTTGGCGCCCGAATGCAGCTCCCACACAATGCAGCTCCATAACTGCGCCGCCGTGTCCGTACATACAGCCACCTCCATGGGGGCTGCCATGTTGTCGGCCGGTCCCGCCCCGGAAGCGCGTCACCACACCAGTGGCTCTGGCCACGCCTATCACGTTGGGGTAGAGAGGCGGTAACGAGTTTGGGGGCGGGGCTGGAGGACTTGCGCGTGCGCACAAGCCTTGGCGGGGATGGGGGGGTGGGGTGGGGGAAACTTTTTTTTTTTTTTTAACCTTTTCCTATAGCCCTGACTCGAGGGTTGAGGGATTAAGTAGGGATCTTGGATTGTGACTTCTTCCGAGGCCTAGTGTCTCCGGCCATTTGTTTAGTAGGGCCAGAGCCTGACTTGACCATTGGCCATTTCCTTTGAACTAGTGACCCAACTTCTCAGCCCCCTTGGGGCCTGAATTCTGGGCCTGGGCGCTGGGCCTCAGCTCTTCAACGCAAGGCTGAAGTTCCAATCCTGGTGCTTGAACTCAGGGTCTGAGCACTGAGCTTTTACACTCTTAACATTCTTCCACTTGAACCATAGCTCCATTTCTGGCTTTTTGGAGATAAGAGTCTCATGAACTTTCCTGCCCCAGCTGGCTTTGAACCTCGATTTTCAGATCCCAGCTCCTGAGTAGCTGGAATTATAGGCGTGAGCCTGACCACCATCCAGCATATTCTGAGATTATTTTTCAGTCTTTTTTTTTTTTTTTGGTCGGTTGTGGGGCTTGAACTCGGCCTGGGCGCTATCCCTCAGCTCTTCAGCTCAAGGAGAGTACTCTACCTCTTGAGCTACAGTGCCACTTGCCGGGGCTGGCTTTGAACTGCAATCCTCAGATCTTAGCCTCCTAAGTAGCTAGGGTTACAGGCATTAGCCACCGGCACCCGGCTTATTTTTCAGTCTTTTTGAATATGCAAATATTAAGAACTGATCTTTACCTTATAGAATGCAAAAGCCCAAATGAGACATGCATAAAACAGACTATACAGCTAACATGTCTACAGAGTGAATTGGGATTAAATGATTATTTGTTGATCCAAGTCTGCCTCCTCTTTGACCTTGCTTCTTTAGAGCTATACAATTCAGATTTCGACTTGGGCCACTTGGTTCAAAGTCATAGCTCCATCTGAACAGCTCTTCACCTCAGTCACAGCTGCCAGCTGTGTTTTAAAAGACAATTAAAAAAAAAAAAGAGGCTGGGTGCCAGTGGCTCATGCCTGTAATCTTAACCACTTAGGAGGTTGAGATCTGAGGATCGCAGTTGTGGTTCAAAGCCAGCTCAGGCAGGAAAGTTTGTGAGACTCTAATCTCCAATTAACCATCAGAAAATTGGGGAAGTGGCACTGTGGCTGAAGTGGTAGAGCACTCACCTTGAGCTGAAGAGCTCAGGGACAGTGCCCAGGCCCAGAGTTCAAGCCCCATGACAGAAAGGAAGAAAGGAAGAAAGAAAGAAAGGAAGGAAGGAAGGAAGGAAGGAAGGAAGGAAGGAAAGAAGAGTCTCAGTAGCCATGCTTTGAAAAAGGAAAATTCATTCATTAGTCCAGTCTCCAGTTAGCGGTCCCAGGCCCTGTGCACAGCAACCCACCTCAATGCTGGACATGGGATGCAGCCTCCAGTCTCACTCTTCCAGCCCTTGTGATCAAGCTGCCTGCAATCCACATAGCTATGCAATCACAACAGTGATGGGGTGTCATGACCCCAGATCAGAGGGGATAATGGAGAAAGTTCCTGGCCAAAGGACCAGTTTTGGAACCCAGAGTGCAGCCCGATGCTGCCACCAGGTGGCAGGTGTGAGCCATCCCTAGAATGGTGGAACATGGCCCCAGAACTCAGAGAAAGCTAGCTCCATAGGACCAGTCTGGGGTGGCATCTTCTGAGCCCTGAGCCGGGGACCCAGGAGAGCTTGGTGCTGAGCAGGGCACATATGAAGGCCCTGGGAGGCCTGGGAGACAGGACTATGGGGTGGGGCAGGGAGGAGGCTCTGCAGGGCTTTGAGTGCAGGCTGGATCTTATTTTAAATTCATCCTGAAAGGAAATGTAACTCAAGATGGTTTATGCTTCCAGTTCCTTTAATGTTTTGGAAATTTTTGTTTGCTTACTTTTTTTTTTCCTTGTATAGAGAAAAGCTCAGAGCTTCCCAGGCTAGGATGACCTCAATCTTGCAATCCTCCTGCTTCAGCCTCCAAAGAGTGCTGGGATGATGGTGAGCAATACTACACCGGGCTTCTAATGTTTCTATAGTATGAAGAAGAAAGAGAAATCAGCCAGGTGCCAGCTCTCACACCTCTAATCCTAGCTACTCAGGAGGCTGAGATCTATGAGGACTGGGGCAGCAAAGTCTGAGACTCATGTCCAATTAATTACCAAAAAGCCAAAGTAGAGCCGTGGCTCAAGTAGTAGAGCACTAATCTTGCTTTTTTTTTTTTTCCCCTCCCCCTCCTCCTCTCTTGCTTTTTTTTTTGTCAGTTGTGGGGCCTGAACTCTGGGCCTGGGCACTGTCCCTCAGCTCTTCAGCTCAAGGTGAGCACTCTACCACTTCCAGCTTTATCTGCTTATGTGGTGCTGAGGAATCAAACCTAGGGCCTCATGCATGCAAGGCATACCACTGAGCCACCTTCCCAGCGCCTAGAGCACTAATCTTGAATGAAAAAGCCATGAGCTGAGCACTAATGGCTCAGACTTATAGTCCTAGCTACTAGCTACTCTGGAGGCTAAGATCTGAGGATCTTGTTGAGGGCCAATCTAGGCAGGAAAGTCTGAGCCTCTTTTTTTTTTTCAGTCAGGGGGCTTGAACTCTGGGCCTGGGCGCTGCCCCTCAGCTCTTCAGCTCAAGGCTAGTGCTCTACCACTTGAGCCACAGTGCCACTTCCGGTTTTCTGGTGGTTTATTGGAGATAAGAGTCTCACGGACTTTCCTGCCCGGGGTTGGCTTTGAACCGAGATCCTCAGATCTCAGCCTCCTGAGTAGCTGGGATTACAGACGTGAGCCACCAGCACTGGGCTTGTAAGACTCTTATCTCCAATTAACCATCAGAAAACCGGAAGTGGAGCTGTGGCTCATGTGATAGAATGTTAGCCTTGAGGGAAAGCGTTCAGGGACAGTACCAAGACCCTGAGTTCAAGTCCCATAACTGACCAAGAAAAAAAAAAACGCTAAAGGGCAGAGCTGGGAATGTGGCTTAGTGATAGAGTGCTTGCCTAGCATGCATTAATGCCTGAGTTCAATTCCTCAATACCACATAAACAGAAAAAGCTGGAAGTGGTGCTGTGGCTCAAGTGGTAGAGTGCTAGCCAGAGCAAAAGAAACTCAGGGAGAGTACCAGGCCCTGAGTTCAGGTCCCAGGAGTGGCAAGAAAAAAAAAAGCTAAAAAACAGCATCCAAGCCCTGAGGTCAAGCCTCAGTACTGGCCCACATGTGGTTTTTGTACCTGGCAGCTCAGATACTCATTCTGGCCCCCACCTCCTCCAGGGTAGGGCTGGAAGAGTTTGGGCTGGAGGCCCTCAACTGCATCCCCAGCACGTGGCCGGGGTACCTTAATGCTAATGTGGGTTTTCAAGCTTCAGCTGAGCCCTATAGCTAACTTTGCCTTGGTGGTACAGGAGAATCACTGAGCAGCTTGGGACCTCAGTTTCCCCAACTACATTTAGGGGATACTGTGGCTGCCTAGGCCAGGCTGGAGGAAAAGATTCTGTGGATGATGAGGTTCTGGCCTAGGTCTGCATACCCACTTATCAGGGGAAGTCTGGCCTGGAAGTTTCTAGAATCTAGGTCCCAGCCTGGGTGGGGTGAAGATCAACTAGTTGTAGACCCTCATATACCCCTGGCAACCTAAGCGGGGCTGTGTCTCCTCCCCTTTAGCCTCTAGCTGCAGTCCAGCTCAGGGGCCAGTGTCCCTCTGTCCTCTCCCTGGGGCTGGCTGGCCTGCCGGGGAGGTCAGAGGTCAGCTCCCCTCCCCACAGCCCTTGGAATGAGGACAGGCCAGTTATGCTAGCGCCTCGCAGGACAAAAGCCATACTTGGGGGAGCCTGGGACCACCCAGTTGACAGCCCTCAGCACACTAGTGGGATCTGAGACAAGGGGGGAAACAGGACGAAGGGAAACTGAGGCACAAAGTGGTTGACACCTCCCTGCCCCCCTCCCTAGACACTAAAAGGCCTAGTCAGACCAGGCTGGGGGCACAGAAAGCTGGAGAGGTGGGATCTGGGTCCTCCTGTGTCCCGCAGGGGCTGTGAAACCTCAAGGCTCCTCAGCAACCTCTCTGAGACATGTTGGCTCGGAATGAAGACAAAGACTTGGGACTGGACCATCTGGTTTACCAGGAAGGGGATTTTTTTTCTTTTTTTTTTCTTCTCTTCCCCCAAGGGGGCAGGTGAGCGGTGGGTGAGCCCCCCTCCTGTGTTTGTGTATTTCTGGCCAGAGTGGTTAGAGGCGGTGGACAAAGGGCCACCTGTGACAGGGGAGGGCATGCAGGTGGCAGTGCAGTGATTTGTTTTTCTCTTTTCTCCAACGGCCTAGGAGAAACCAGCTCAGGCTAGCCATGGCCGGAGTGGGGCTGCTGGGCTGAGCGCCAAGGTGGCCATGGCCTGGGGCCTCCCCTAGCTGTCCTACCTGGCTACCATGACCTTGAGCCTGTCCATCTGAGTCCCTAGCATGGAAAACAGTGTGTGTGTGTGAGGGGGAGGGGGAAAGACAACCAGAAAACCACCCCAACATTTGCAGTCCAATCTCTGGTTTGTGTGTGCAGGCTGAGAGTGGAGTCCACCAGCCACCTGGGCCCTCAGTCCTGTTTCCATGGGACTGGCTAGTAATAAAAGGTCAAGTGAATGCTGGGTGCTGGTGGCTCATGCCTATAATCCTTGCCACTCAGGAGGCTGGGATCTGAGGATCACAATTCGAAGCCAGCCTAGGCAGGAAAGTCCATGAGACTCATTATCTCCAACAAAGTCCTCAGAAAAAGCCATAAGTAAAGCTGTGGCTTAAATGGAGGCTAATGCCTGTAATTCTAACTTCTCAGGAGGCAGAGATCTGTGGATTGTGGTTCAAAGCTTGCCTAGGCAGGAAAGTCAGTGAGACTTACTTCCCATTAACCACCCAAAAGCTGGAAGTGGAGCTGTGGCTCAAGTGGTAGAGCATCAGCCATGCAAAAGCTCAGGGATGGCTCCTAGGTGCTGAGGATCTGTGTGTACACACAAGTGCGCGTGCACACACACACACACACACACTCTCTCTCTCTCAGTTGTCAGGAGGGGAAAGGATGCCCCCTGGGAACTGGGGGCCTCCTCTGGGCATAGTGCTGATCTTGGGGTGAGGTGGGAAGCTTGCTCCACAGGGAGGCGGCTATCACTGGCTGATCTGAGCAGGAGCAAAAGGTCACGTGGATCTGGCCCAGAAGATGATGACATATCTGTCACACAGGCCTAAAGCTCCCTTCCAAAGAAGAGGAAGGCAGGGAGGCGATTTCAGGCATGAAGAATAAGCTGTGCAAAGGCCCGGCGGCAGCACCAGACCGCCGAGGAGTGATGGGATCCCCACAGTCTTACAGAGGTGTTATGGGATGTCTGAGGACAGGAGATGTGGCCCTCATCTGGTACCCTTCAACCCCGAAAATGGGGACCAGGTGTCCAGTGAGACACTGTAGGCCACAGGACCAGGAGGGGAATCACCTCAGCTATAGTTTATTGCAGACTTTGTGGACATTTGGAACTAGTGGGGTGTCCTAGATCCTGAAGGGTTCGGAGCAGTACCCCCAGCCTCCATACTCCCCGCTTGCAACCTAGCTCAGAGTCCCCTGAGATGCATGTTTTGCCAGGGGATGGGGAGAGTATTTCCCTCCTGGAATTAACAGCTAGGTGAGAACCCCCTCTCCCAGCATCATGGGGCCAAGGTACCCATATTCACTGTCCCCCCCCCAAAAATAGCTCAAGACACAGTCTGTTAAAGTCAGAAGTGTTTTGTCTGGTTTTAATATCTCATCAGCTTTACAGGGGTTACAATTGTCTTAAATATTTCTGAGCTTTAAATACAATCTGAATAATAATGTTATAAAATGTAAACTTTCAGTGTTTTTTTTTTAATTTCAAAATCGCACCTTTTTTTTTTTTTTTGGTCTTTTCAATTTTTTTTCCTTTTTTTTTTTTTCCTTTTAATACCTGAATGTTCTGGACAACTGAAGTTGTAGCAGCCTCCCTGTCTTTCCACAGGGGGACTGCAGGCCCAGCCGGAGGTAGAGAGCAGTTTATAACCTTTATTTTCTTTAAGTTTATTTTTCTTTTACCTGAGTTTGGGCGTGGTTGGCACGCCTTCTGACAAAGCCCCAGAGAAACTGAAATGTCACAGATTTGAAAATGAAACAAGGCTGTTTTCATGTTTGCCAAAAGAGGGGGGGGGGATGCAAAAGCCAAAATTGGGGGGAGGGAGGAACAAAGCCGATAGAATAAAAGGGGGGGGAATGTCACTATACAGAAAATGCACAACTCAAAAAAATAGACAAAAACAAACCTAACCCAGCCATCCCCACAGCTGGTCAGCCAGCTCCATGACAGCAGAAAGGGCCACAAGGAACATTCTGGAAACAGCCTATGCAAGGATAGCGGTCCCACCCTCCATCCCCCCTTTCCACAGCCTCTCTTTGCCCTGAGTTTGGAGTTCCCCTCTATCACCTTTCAAACTCCATGCATGGGGCCAGATGTAGGGTGCACAGGCCCGGCCTCTCCCATCATTTGCATAAAGGGGTGCTGACGACACCCCCACCCCAATATGCCCCTTTCTAGGGTAGGTGGTGGATGGGAGATGGCTGGGGTAGGAGACCCACTGGGGAGGCCTCTGGAAGAGCCCAGGGGTCACACAGACCCCCTTCATTTCCCAAGCTGCAAAGCCTTCCCCCTCAGCCATCTGTCCCACACTATGACCCACAGGCTCAGGGTCCCCAGTTAGGGGTCCAGTTCTGCCCAGGCAGGATCCCCCCCATCGATCCCTCCAAGACCACCTGGGAGATATCCAACTGCCATGAGGGGGGATGGAGATGGAGGTGACTCTTGGTCCCTCTTGGGGAGGGGGAGGGGGGAAGATGAGCTGGAGGATGGGAGAGGAGGCAGGCAGAACATGGTATTGTTTTTTGGCATCAAAAAAGACCTGAGGTAGACAGAAATGTGCAGAGGACATTCCTTCCCCCCCCCCCCAGGTGCCCCAGCCTGGCAGGTACAGGGACAGCCCGGCTGAAACCCTGGGCGGGAAGGACAGAGCCTGGCCACACAACCAAATGCAGCCAGAATTCAGACAGCTCTGAAGGGAAAGGACTGAGTCTGGGGAATCAAAAGTACCCATTTTCCAGGAATGATTGTGCTGCGAACACACCCGCCTTCCCCCCACCCCCACCTCCCTACATGGGGTAGGGCAGAAACTTCCAGAAAGAAAAGTCAAAAAGAGGCTACCATCCCCTCCCCTGGAAATGAAGGGAGGGGAGTGTATTGATCACCCTGAGATTTAGAAAGAAATAAGGGCCCCTGCCCCTTCCCTGGTAAGGGGTGTGGGGGGGAACTAAGAAAGTTGGGCTGGGGGCATGGAGGCCCCGCCCCCACCCCAGAGAAAGGGGCTCTGAGGGCTCCAAACTCCTGCAGCAGCTTCTCCTTACGCCAGCCTCCCAGGGGCCCCATTAAGACATCTTGGGGCCACCAGGGACAGCCAGGTTGACTCCCTGCCACAAGACACCAAAACCCAGTGCAGCCATCACGTGCTGCTTTGCTGGCACCAGAGGACCATGGCAGAGACACTGGCAGAAAGACCCAGCAGCTCCTGGCGGGGTCAGGGGCCTTCTGTCCCAGGCTGCTGCCACTTTTAATGACTGTCCCCTAGGCCACAGGAGCTGGCCACCCCATGCTAAAAAGGGGCAGGGAGAAGACAGAAAGAGAAAGGAGATGAGAAAGTAGGGGTGCCGGCAAGGCTGAGGCCCTAAAATCCTCACCCTGAGCTAGGCCTAGCTTCACACAATCACCCCCATATTGATAGTCCCCCAAAGCAGCCCAGCAGATCATCCCTGAGACAGGCAAGGCCCTCCCTCACACACCCTTTTCCAGAACTTTCTACGTCCAACACCCAGGTGTGCAGACAGTGCTGGCAGGCAAGACATGGAGATCGCCACAGCCCCCTGAGTGCCAAGATCCAGTGTTCCAGGCTTGCCAGCCACACAGGGACCCCCCCACACACACCCAAAATAACCCAAGCCAGTTACTGGAAAGATTAAACAGGTTATTACTGGGTTGGATTTTTTTGCCTTTTTGTTTCCTTTTCCAAGACCATATTCCCTGAAAGAACACAAATATATAGATATAGAACTATATAGATATCCTAAGTCTGAAACTTCCCCACCCCCCAGAATAAAATAAGTATTTACAAAACTAACCACCCCCTCCAAAACCTCTTAAAAAAATCCTTAGATTTTTTTTGAGTGTCACTATTTCTTTTTTTTCCTTCTTTTCTTTTCTTTTTTTTTAGAGAAAAAGAAAATTCATAGTTCCTAAAGCAACAGAAAAAAAAAAAAAGAAAAAGTTTTTTTTTTGTGACGATGGCTCAGGGGTTTCCTTCAACCCAAGGAAGGAGCTGGTGTGAATGTGTGATGAATAAAAATAAGATAAAATAAAAATAATAAAAACCCAGCCGAACTGAGAACTGCACACTACAGCAATGCATGAGGTAATAAATAGGTTGACTTGGACCCCAGGGTAAGACCCCGCCTCCCGGGGAGGGGGGGCACGCCTATCTTGTGGTGGTCCTCACAATCCATTTTTCTGAATGTCCAAAACCTTACAAATTCAAGTGTTCCTTGGTTTTCCCCTGTTTTATTAAATTTGCTTTATATTTATATTTATATATATATGTATGTATGTATATATATCTATATTTTTTCCTCTCCTTTTTTTTCCTTTCTTTTTCTTTCTTTCTTTTCTTTTTTTTTTTGGCGTTAATGTGGCACCATTGTGGATCTCTACCCTCCCCCACCCGCATTTTCGCCTTTCTGGCCCCTGCCATGGTTGGCTGCCAGGACCCCCTACCCTGTGAGGGGGGAAGAGCTTGGCACCTCCTGCAGGGGGGAGGGGAGGAGGCGTGGGCGATTCCAAGGAGCTATTGTGGGTGGGCAGCAATGCGATGTGGTAAATTAAGGCAAGGCGTTATTTGAGGTAGAGGATGTGGGGGGCGGCGCAGACAGCCCCGTGGGCCCCGCCTGGCTGCCCCCACTGTTGCTGCTGATTCCGCTGGCTCCTCCTCTGTTGCCAGTGTTGTTGTTGTTACCTGTACCCCCACTGCCACCACCTTTGCTGGCTGCTGAGGGGGGTGTGGGGGCCGGTGGCTGGGCAAAGAGCACTCCTGATAGGAGAACAGGAGAGAAACAAGTCACTGAGGGTTGGGTCCCCAAGCAGATGTCACCAGAAATAACAAGCTTCTTGACTCTTTCCAGGCAAAGACAATCCCCCTCAAAAAAAAAAAAAAAATCCATCCCTAGATCCACCAGACAGGAATGGCTCTGACCCCCTGGGACTGTCCACCAAGCAAACCAGGCTGTACTGCGTCAGGAGCGCCTCCCAGTGGCTACTGTGAGTCAGGGCCTAATTCCACTATGAAGGAAACTAGGTGGGGTGCAGTGGCTCCAGCCTGTAATCTCAGCTACCTGGAAGGCACAGATCTGGCTTAAGGCTCAAGCATACAAGTTCATGAGACTCCTCTCAAGCAACAAACCAGGTGTGGTGTTCATGCCTGTCATCCTAGTCATGGGAGAAGTGTACTTAGGAGCATCACGGTCAGAGGCTGCCCTTAAGCAAGCATGTGAGAAAATATCTACAGAATAACTAAAGCAAGTCAGGCACTGGGTGGCTCATGTCTGTAATATTAACTACTCTGGAGGCTGGGATGTGAGGATCGAAGTTTGAAGCCAGCATGGACAGGAAAGTCTGTGAGACTCTTATCTCCACTAAACTACCAAAAATAACTGGAAGCGGAGCTATGGATGGGTCCAAGTGGTAGAGCATGAGCAAAAGAAGCTTAGGGACAGCGCCCAGGTCCTGAGTTCAAGCCCCAGGACTGGCACAAAAAGAAGAAGCCAGGCGCCAGAGGCTCACACCTATAATCCTAGCTACTCAGGAGGCTGAGATCTGAAGATCACAGTTCAAAGCCAGCCCTGGAACAAAAGTCCATGAGACTCTTATCTCCAATAAACCACTCAGAAAAACGGGAAGTGGAGCTGTGGCTCTAGTGGTAGAGCCCTAGCCTTGAGTTGAAGAGCTAAGGGACAGCGCCCAGGCCCAGAGTTCAAGCCCCATGACCAACAACAACAACAAAAAAAAAGAAGAAAAAGAAAGAAAACCACTTGCGAAAGGAGAAAGAATACACAATAGAGATGACTGTGCTCCTGCTCCTTTTAGTGCCAGTGGCTCCCCTCTCCCTGAGCCCCATGCCTGGGCTCCAGCAGGCAAGAGCTGGGTCCATCCCACGGGCAGCCTGGCCTCCGGTCCCTACCTGTGTACATGATACCATTGATTTCCACCGACATGCTAATACTGTTGCTGCCGTTGGTGCTGGTCAGGCTCATGGCAGAGTCCTGGCGGTTCTCAGAGGCTGCTGGGAGAGAAGGGAACAAGAACAGGGCCATTTAAGAGGACAAATGTTTTGTGGCAACTTCCTCCTTTGGGTGTCTCAGTCACTTGGCTTTGTTTAGTTTGAGAGATTTGCCTCCTCTCTCCCCACCAGATTCTGGGTTCCACGTCCAGCACTGCTAATAAATCAGGACTTATTTAGCCCCATGCCAACTGGCTTACATCTTGTAATTGTAGCTACTCAGGAGGCTGAGAATCTGGAAGATTCTCTTGGTTTGAGGTCAGCTTGTGCAGAAAAGTCCCTAATAATAACCAGTCAAAAGCAGAATGGGAGGCCTGACTAAAGTGGTAGAGTACCAGATTAACCAACTCTTTAAAGCGAAGTCCTGGGGGCTGGGAAGGTGGCTCAGTGGTAGAGTGCTTGCCTTGCATGCATGAGGCCCTGGGTTTGATTCCTCAGCACCACATAAGCAAAAAGAAAAAAACCGGAAGTGGCGCTGTGGCTCAAGTGGTAAAGCGCTAGCCTTGAGCTGAAGAGCTGAGGGACAGCGCCCAGGCCCAGAGTCCAGGCCCCACAACGGGACCCCCCCCCCAAAAAAAAAAGCACAAAGTCCTAAGTTCAAGCTCCATGGAAACAAAAAATGACATTTCCTTTCACCTGAAGGAATTCTATCTGTGGGTTCTACATCTTTGAATTCAACCAACTGGGGATTGAAAATATTCAGAAAGACAATTATATCTGGGGCTGGTAGCATGGCTCACATAGAAGAACATCTGCCGGCTGGGTGCTGGTGGCTTATACCTGTAATCTAAGCTACTTATCAGGCTGAGATCTAGGGACTGAGGTTCAGAGCCAGCCAAGGCAGGAAAGTCTGTGAGACTCAGTTCCAATTAACTGCCAGGAAACCGGAAGCAGTGCTGTGGCTCAAAGTGGTAGAGCACTAGCCTTGGGCAAAGCGCTTGGGCAAAAGAGCTCATGGACAGTGCCCAGGTCCTGAGCTCAAGCGCCATGACCAAAAAAGAAAAAAAAAAAGAGCATCTGCCTGGCATATCCAGGGCACTGGACTCCAACCTTAGTATTAAAAACAACAACAACAACAAACCAAGTAGCTTCTGAAGAGAACATGTTATTAATCCCTACACAATACAGTGTAACAACTCTGTGCACACAGCCAACATTGTATCAAGTTCAATGAGCCAGCTAAATAAATATGTGGTACTCAGGTCTTATGCAAATACAACCTGATGCTGGTACTGGGCTTGAACCTAGCTCTTATACTTAGCTTTATCCACACAAAGCTGGCACACTTCGAGCCACACTTCCACTTCCAACTTTTTGCTGGTTAATTAGAGATCAGAATCCCAAGAACACCCCCGCCCTGGCTGGCTTCAAAAGTGCACTCTTCAGGCCAGGCGCCGGTGGCTTACACCTGTAATCCTAGCTACTCAGGAGGCTGAGATCTGAGGATCATGGCTCAAAGCCAGCCCCGGCAGGAAAGTCTGTGAGACTTTTTTTTGTTGTTGGTCGTGGGGCTTGAACTCTGGGCCTGGGCGCTATCCCTCAGCTCTTCAGCTCAAGGCAAGCACTCTACCATTTGAGCTGTACAGCGCCACTTCCAGTTTTCTGGTGGTTTATTGGAGATAGGAGTCTCACAGTCTTTCCTGCCCAGGCTAACTTTGAACCGTGATCCTCAGATCTCAGCCTCCTGAGTAGCTAGGATTACAGGCATGAGCCACCAGCGCCCTGCTTTCTGTGAGACTCTT
This sequence comes from Dipodomys ordii, assembly GCF_000151885.1. Classification (NCBI taxonomy): domain Eukaryota; kingdom Metazoa; phylum Chordata; class Mammalia; order Rodentia; family Heteromyidae; genus Dipodomys; species Dipodomys ordii. The sequence continues at coordinate 4,011,470 of NW_012267280.1, read as the reverse complement.
ATCTGCAAAAAACCACTAGAAAACCAGAAGTGGCGCTGTGGCTCAAGTGGTAGAGCACTTGCCTTGAGCTGAAGAGCTGAGGGACAGTGCCCAGGCCGAGTTCAAGCCCCATGACAAAAAAAATAAAAAAAGATCTCAGCTTTCTGAGTAGCTAGGATTATAGGCAGGAGCCACCAATGTCCAGCTAATCCTTCACATTTTTGAGACAGGGTCTCCTTATGTAGCTCAGGCTGCTGGAAACTCAATTTTCCTGCACCAGCCTCCTGAGTGCTGACATTAAGGCATGCCCTACCATAACGATGCCAATCACCTGATATTAAATTCCAATAACTTGTAGATCCCCAGTGGGATGGAACTGAACGGTTTTGGGTTGTTTTTTGCCAATCATGGAGCTTGAACTCAGGGCCTGGCCACTGTCCCTGAGCTTCTTTTGCTCAAGGCTAGCACTCTACCATTTGAGCTACAGCACCACTTCCAGCTTTTTCTGTGTATGTGGTACTGAGGAATTGAACCCAGAGTTTTTTCATGCATGCTAGGCGAGCACTCTACCACTAAGTCACGTTCCCAGCCTGAACAGCTCTTTATGTGAATTTACTAGCCCTACCTGTTGCTGTTCCTCCCCTGTATCTTTTCTTTTTTCTTCCTAGTTTGCCCTTTTTTTGGGGTCTTATTGATTTGGTTTTAGGATGGCTCTCAAGCTCTTATTTTGTCTTCTACAAAGGAGACACAGAGGGCCTGGGCAGTGAGTGGTACCTTGGCTGTTGATACGGATGCTCATGGGCAGCTGGGCTGTCATGGCCAGGAAGTTCTGCTGTAAGGCTCGCTGCATGAGCCGCTGGTGTTCATCTGCCACCAGGGCCATCTTCTTTTCAGGAGGCTCCCCAGACTCCAGTTTCTCCCGAAGTTGCTCGAGGGCGGCGGCCTGGGCTGCCACGGCTGCTTGGGCTGCTGCTGCTTGCACAGCAGCTGCTTGAGCTGCCACCACGGGGTGGCCTGCCAGGGACACAGGCAAGCGGCCCGGGACTGTGATAGGAAGGGCTGAATCCTCCTCTAGATAGAAGAAAAGCAGGCGGTTGGAGAGGCCGAGAGGGCCTGGCCCCCACTTCTACCCAAGGCATGAGGGGGACAGACCGCTCTTCTGCGGAGGAAGTGGATGGGTGGATGAGGAGGAAGTCAGGCTGTCTGAGCCAGAGCTGGTGCTCACACCTATCATCCCAGCTACTCAGGAGGCTGAGAGCTGAGGATCACAGTTTGAAGCCAACCCCGGGCCAAAAAGTCCATGAAGACCCTTGACTCCAATGAACTACCAGAAAAGCCAGAAGTGGAGCTATGGCTCGAGTGGTAGAGCATCAGCTTTGAGCACAAGAGCTCAGGGACAGCACCCAGGCCCTGAGTTCAAGCCCCAGGACCAGCAAAATAAATAAAGAAATCAATAAAGACTCCCTTCTTCTTGGGCTAAAAAAAAAAACAACCCCATGATTCAGATGTCCTACTCTGACCCCTGCTCTCTTTTTCTCCCTGACTATTTCCGCCCGCAGTCATGTATAACATTGCTTCTACTTGCTGGGCTCTTTGCTATAGGCTTCTGCAGACTCCATGCCCATGCCTGCAAGCTTTTGAGTCTGGAAATCTGCTTTTGACTCGAAGGAGCCCCCTGCAGTCATGGATTTGCCTTCCATCTTTGTAGATCTATCTCTCTTGACACTGTGGCCAGTGGATCTCATCAGCACCTATCTTGTCCATCATTGTCTTCTCCCCTCCCCAGTGTGAGGCTTTGACATGGCTGATGCTTAACTACCATTACAGTAGCATCTGCTGTTGCTGTTTCTAGGTTAGAAAGGACTCAGAGGCTGAGTAGGAGAAAGCCTGCCATCAACTGCTAACGTCTGTCACGGATGGGGAGTTTACCAGCACACACTGGGGTATGTTTTACACCAAAGACCCTACAAACTCCACAAATATCCAGTAACCAGCTCAGAAAAAGGGCAGTGACTTTCCCCAGGGGTGCCTAGCAATCGATTTACATGGTTTAAGGTTCAAAATGATAAATACTAGGACAATTTCCACAAGTCTGCCTGAGCCAGTGTGTTGAGGATTTCAAAGCTCAGAGGGAAAGAACACAGTGATCAACTAAGAACATCTGTCATGCTCCAGAGATGGGGGCTACAATTGATGAGTATCCAGATTAGGAAAGGATACACAGTACTGTCAATTCAGCACCTAATTAGCGATGTCTGCCATGGCACTTGATATAAAATGTCTGCCTTGGCACTGAACTGGGAAATAAACACTGATTGATGATTGTCTACCAGGTGCAGACATGGGATTGGAGAGGTGGTAACTGATTGGTAATGCCTGGACAGGTACATTAGTGATCAGCTGGAAATGACTGATTGGTAATGTCTGGATGGGTACAGTAGTGGTTAGCTGGAAATGACTGATTGGTAATGTCTGCATGGGTACAGTAGTGGTCAGTTGGAAATGATTGGTAATATCTGCTGGAAACCCTCTTTCCTGCTCACTTTGGGTTTATGGTTATGAGATTTATCCAGACCCAAGGTGGTCTGGCATCCAGTCCCAGGCCCCTAATAGCCCCTCACCTTTCTTGATCTTGGGGGCTGGGGTGATGGAGCTGCCATTGGTGCTGGCAGCCAGACCTAGGGAGGGCACAGGAATCTTGGGTGAGGACAGCATGCTATGGGCCCCACCGGGCGAATAGGCGAAGAGTGAGCCTCCAAAGCTCTGGCGCCGACCCTCCCTTCGGTTGCTGTCGATGGCGGCCTGTAGCTCGTTGGGGCTACTCAGGCCCCGCCTCTCACACTCATAGGGGTATAGATACTTCATATACCTGCAGAGAGAGGAGAGGGGTGGTGACTAGGCTGACCAAGGCTCCCATGGCCTTCCACCAAGCCCTGTGGTGTGGCACCATCCCGTCTCCCTGGGGCTTCTGTGCCTCTCTGCCTAACCATGAAGGGAGTGGGTAGCCAGCCCAGGAGGGAAGGCTGTCTGCTAATCCAAGAAGGGAGGTGGGGGGTGGGCACCGGTGGCTCACGCCCATCATCCTAGCTACCCAGAAGGCTGAGATCTGAGGATCATAGTTCAAAGCCAGCCCGGGCAGGAAAGTCCATGAGAGACTTCAATTAACCACCAGAAAACAGGAAGTGGTGCTGTGGCTCACTCAAGTGGTAGAGCACTTGCCTAGAGCTGAAGAGCTGAGGGACAGCGCCCAGGCCCAGAGTTCAAGCCCCACAACTGACAATAACCAAAAAGAAAAGAAAAAAGAAGGGAGGTGGTGGGCTAGCTCAGAAAGGGAGGCAGAAGGCTAGTCCAGAGAGGGTGGCAGGCTAGCCCAGGCAGGGAGGTGGTGACTCTCAAGGCCTTCCCCATGACCCACAGAACCCGAGTTCATAGTCTTTCCCCGGGGTTCCGAGTCTTCTGGTCACCCTCCCACTCCTGCCCATGCTGCCCCCGTCCGCCCCCCGCTCACTGCGTGCGCAGGGTGAAGGCAGCGCTGGTGATGGAGGTAGGGAGGTTGAGGCCTTTGGTGATCTCCCGCCACAGCTTCTTGTTGATAACTTCCACAAGGCCGCCCTTCTCTGTCACCAGCACATACAACATGAACAGGTCCAGCACCTGCTTGGCCATGATGGGGATCCGGTTGACGGGCGTGCCTGTGGGGAGGGGACGTGAGTGAGGCCAGCTGTTGCCGTGGGCGTTGCCGGGTCTGGTGAGCGCAGGCAGGGGCCTCTGGTGCACAGCTGGCCTGCGCTCTTGTACCCTGTTGGGGATATCCTGGGCCCTGCAGCGTGTCTGTTCCACGGAGGGGACCCTCAGTTGTGACAGCCGTACGTGCCCAGGTATATGGCCCAGCATCTCCGGGATGGGTGCCTCCTACAAAGCGCCCTACAGAGGTCGCTGCACTCCGGTCTACAGGAGCCTATGCGGACAATACAAGCTTCAAGGGAGGGGAGGGGGCAAGATGAGGAGGGGACAGCATGGCCATTTGGGGACATGCAGGGGACCCACAGGCCTTTGTTACTGCCCCCCTCCCCGTGTCTCTAACCACAACAGCTGCCAAAACAACACAGCCTTCAATCCCCAGGGCCCCTCCCTCCACATCCCTGTCCCCCAGGAGCTGTGCAAGCTCAGTGGGGGCAGGGAGGGTTGAGCTAACTTGGCTTTCAGTTTAAAGAACAGAGAATGGTGGGCCAGGCCTGGGAGGGAGGTGGTGGGCCTACCACCAAGTCAATGTCTGCTCTGCCCTGCCTTCAACTTCACTACCGCATGCTCGCTACTCAGCCTCCTGAGTAGCTAGGGTTACAGGTGGGAGCCACCATCCCCTGACCGTAGTGTTGTTAATGAGTGATGTATGCCAGGCGAGGTGCGGGGGACTCTGCATAGAACTCTGCAGTAGAGACCATAGTCAGTAAACAGATGGCTTCCTGAGCCCAGAATTTCAGACATGGAGGATGTTTGGGCCAGGCTTCTCCTGTCCTTAGGCCCAGGCTGTGCCCACCTCTGTTGAGTATGAGGGAAAGACAGAAGAAGCATGTACAAAGGCCCTAGGAAGTCTCAGTGAGCAGAAAGGCTGGGGGTGGGTGGGTGGCTCAGTGGTAGAGCGCTTGCCTAGCATGCATGAAGCCCTGGGTTCCATTCCTTAGTACCAGATAAATAGTTAAAGCCAGAAGTGATGTTGTGACTCAAGTGGTAAAGCAATAATAGCCTTAAGCAAAAGAAGCTCAGGGATGGTGCCCAGGCCCTTGAGTTCGAGCCCCAGGACTGACAACTTGTGAGTGGGTGATGGGAGGGAAAAACTGGGAGAGAGTGAGAGAGAGGTGACATTGTCCAGAAAGAAGTGTACTCTTCACCTGACTTACATAATCGTAACCCCTCTGTTTATCACCTTTATAGTAACAATTAAAAAAATAAAAGCCAGGCGCCGGTGGCTCCTGCCTATAACCCTAGCTACTCAGGAGGCTGAGATCTGAGGATCGTGGTTCAAAGCCAGCCTGGGCAGGAAAGTCCATGAGACTCTTATCTCCAAATAAAACCAGCAGAAAACCAGAAGTGGTGTTGTGGCTCAAGTGGTAGAGTGTGTGCCTTATGCTGAAGAGCTGAGGGACAGCGCCTAGGCTCAGAGATCAAGCCCCATAACCGCCCCCGCCCCCCACTCCCCTGCCAAAAAAAATTACCGTCTGGCTTCATGAGGCCTTGGGGCCTCAGTTTCCTGCCTTGAAAAGTAGGCTGGCAACTGCCATGCCCCCTCCCCCACAAATAGTCTAGGGGTTTAGGTGTAAGTCTCACCCTATGGTGGGTATTTCTGGGACCTCCTCCCAGCTCAACCAAGTGAAATAAAAAGGACATGTAGGAAAGAGAATAAGGGTGGGGAGCTGGACAAATTCTCAGCCCCAAAGAACACCTAAGGGGGAAAGAGTCTAGAAAGATAGCAGAGATTTTGAAGTGGGATTCTGAGGGAAGCACAGGAGTTTGTTAGTAGTGATGGACACAGATCCTGGTGACTCTGTGTGAAAAGAGGTTCAACTGAAGCATCTGGATCCCTGGCCTTGTTGACCACATGCACAGGAAACTCAGTTTTGGAACACCAGACTGGGCCACTGAGAGCAGAGCAATATGGTTCCCTCCAGGCCCCAGCTGAGGGGTCAGAGGGGCTCACATGCAGGTGTGGACCGATGATAAAAGAGACCAGGGTGATCTCTCTGGCCACACAAGGGGCAGCAGGCCTGGTCTGAGTTGGGGCCTGAGGATAAGATAGAGGGGCCTCCACCCAGGGACTGGACCTAGATGCCCCACCCCGGCACAGGAGGGGTTAACTAAGAGGCCACTGAGCTGGGCAGGGGGGTCTGGAGGCCACAGCCCCCCCCCTTTCTCCTTTCCCTTCCGGCCTGGCCTGGCGGCTGTGTTTACACAAGGCCAGTACAAGCCCAGGGAGAGGCAGGGGCGGGCACACAGCGGGCTGGGGCAGCCCCTGCGAGGGCCCCCAGCTACAAGCTGCTGGACCACAGGCTCCCCTGGGACTGGACTCTGTCCTCTCCACCCCTTCCTGCTCCAGGGGCCCCCAGGCCACAGCCCCGCCTTGGGCCTCAGTTTCCTGCCCTAAAAAGCAGACTGGTAACTACCCCAGTCCAGGGGTTGCCCTAAGCAGGGGAGAGAGGGCACCCTGGGATCCTCACACAATGGGCCAGGTCCTGGAAGCAAATGTTGGGAACACTGCTTATGGCCCTTCACACACACACACGCACACACACACACACACACGCACGCACACACACACACACACACGCACGCACACGCACACGCACGCACCCCTCCCAAGCTTAGTTTACTCTCATCATGAGGGACTGGGTGCCTGTCCTAGGCTTCAATTTCTCCACCACGACACACCTGTCTAGACTTGTCCTTGGCTGGTGTGCGCTGAGGGGTCACCCCATGGTTTCTCGCCTCTCGGGTGGCGGTGCCACCCCTGGAGGGACAAAGTGGGTCGAGAGGCAAGGTGGCTCAGCCGGTACGGTATGCTCAGTAAATGTGCAACACACCAGCAACCTTGCACTAGTGTGTGTCTGGGATCTCACTGGACCTTGAACTTGGGGGCACTAGTACACAGCAGGAACGAGCTGTAGCCTCTGTGCTGCCGATGGAGAAACTGAGGCTCATTAGAGGGAGTGGGGGCTAGGCCGGGCCTGGAATCTCAAACTGAATTAGCACCTGCAGGACCAACAAGCACAGGGCCTTGTAAGGTCCACCAGGTATTGGAACCCACTCCCCCAAAAAGGCTGGCCCTGTCCCTCACCTGCAGGCCACAGCTTTGGGGGGGCAGTACTGGAAGCAGGGACCCCCCCTTCTTACCCTGTAGGTATCTCAAAGTAGAGAGCCTAAGCTGGGTGCTGGTGGCTCATGCCTGGCATCCTAGCTACTTAGAAGGCTGTGATCTGAGGATCATGGTTTAAAGCCAGCCTGGGCAGGAAAGTTTGTGAGACTCTTATCTCCAAAGAACCACCAGAAAGCTGGGACTGGAACTGTGGCTCAACAGCACCCAGATCCTCTGTTCAAACCCAGGACTGGCAAAAAGAAAAAAGAAAAAGAAAGGGAGCCTTGAATTCTGGGATGGCTCTCCCTATCAGACTCCACATTAGGACCCTGCCTCCTCCATCAGACTGTCATCAGTATCTCACCTCCTCCATTAGACCCTATGGCAGGACCTCACCCTGACTCCACTATCAGACCTCATGGCAAGACCTTTGCTTCCCCCATCTGACTCCACATCCAGACCCTACTGCGGGCACACTTGGCAGACAGGAGACTCACCTCGCTTCTGCATGAAGCTGAACAAATCATCCAGAAACTCCTTCCTCTTGGGGTCCCCATCAAGTTCATAGAGCTGTGGAGAGAGGGGAAGGGGTCAGCGGAGGACAGGAGCCATGTCCCCATGACATGGGGTGACCAAGGGACTCCCTGATTTTCCCTGAGCTGTCGCAAAGCAGCCCATGAGGCTGATGATCGAGGGGTGTAAGTGGGAGCATCTGGGGTTGGGGAAGGACAGACAAAGCCCACAAATTCAAAGGGGAGGCGATGCAAATAACAAGAATCGATCCCCGCCTGGAGGCTGAAACTCAGTTCTGCAGCGGGGAGAGGGGGCAGACCACAGCGGCCCCCACCCCAAGCTAAGAGAGGTCCTTTCTGACTCTGCCAGAGCTTGGGGTCCCAGAGCCTCTGGGGGCTTGCGGCTGTCACCCCAATCCGCGTGCTGACACGTTCCCATCTCCATCACTACTAATTCTATCTGAAAGATCCTAATTCCAACCAGTTCCTTGGGCTTCTATCCTGTTTTTTGTTTGTTTGTTTGTTTTTGGTGCTGATCCTGGGACTTGAACTTAGGACCTGGGCGCTGTCCCTGAGCTTTTTTGCTTAAGGTTGGCACGCTACAGCACTGTAAGCCTCAGTTCCACTTCTGTGTTTTTGCTGGTTCATTGGAGACGAATCTCATGGACTTCTCTGCCCTGGCTGGCTTTGAACCATGACCCACAGATCTCAGCCTCCTTAGTAGCCAGGATTACAGGCATGAGCCACTGACTAGCACCCGGCTCCATGCAATCCTTAATGAGTGTGTGAGACTATTCAGCCTACCCTGACAGCAACAACCACCAGGCTCACACAGAGACAGATGCAGACCAGGGATGAGAAACACACAGCACTTTTGCTCCTAAGAGACAGATGAGGAAACTGAGGCAGGGCAAGTATGAAGCCAGAGCTGGGAATGTGGTGAACCTTTATCCCTGAGCTCCAACTGGTTCTGGTCCTAGCAGCTGAGTTCCTGGGGTCTCATCACTGCCTAGAAAGTGAGCCTTCAAAGCTGGGCACCAGTGGCTCACCCCTGTTATCCTAGCTATTCAGGAGGCTGAGCTCTGAGGATCATAGTTCAAAGCCAGCCTGGGTAGGAAAGTCCTTGAGACTCTTTATCTCCAATAAACTACCAGAAAATGGGAAGCGGCGCTGTGGCTCAAAGTTGTAGAGCCCCAAGTTCAAGCCCTATGACTGACAAGAATTAAAAAAGAAAGTGAGCCTTCAGTATGGCAAGGCTGTGGCCAGGGGGAGGCGTGGGAGGGGGCTGGGGGCCGGGCTTTTGGGATCAGCAGCACACACACACACACAGGTTCTGGAAGATGAGCAGGGGCTGGTGAGCTCAAGGGGAAGCGGGCAGAGGTAATTAGAAAGTGAAGATCAGGGAGGGGGCCAATTTACTGAGGAAGGGCAGAGCTAAAATACCAGGCTTCAAATTAAGCTCTTAGGAAAGCAGGCCTGCCCACTGTGGGGGGTCTTGAAACCACCAATTAGGGCCTCAGCTAGGATAATCAGTCATTAGTCCTGTCCCAAGTGCAGGGGCCCCAGGGCCTGAGCTCAGTACTGACTACTGGGACATTTCCTTGCCACCCTTTTGCTAATCTGCCCCTTGTCGGGCCTCAGTTTCCCCATCTGTGTAATGGAGACAAAAAGAGGAATGGGGTGGGGCGGAGGGGGGAGAGTGGACTTTCCAGAAAGAGAGGGCAAGAGGAGTCCAGGCCTTCTATCCTGGGTGGTGGAGTCTGTGCAGAGGCCAGCTGCTCGGGCCTTTGTCTGTTCCCCACCCCCGGCCAGCACCAGACTGGCCTGCCCGCATTCCTGTGCTGATTTATGGTGGCCTGAGAGGCCCATCCCCCTTGAGCTGCCTGAGGGGTGGGGCCTGCAGGTAGACCCAGCTGGCCATGCAGGACCTGCCTCTGGGCGTGCACACACTGTACACATGCATGCGCGTGCACACACACACACACACACACACACACACACACATGGTGGCCTGATGTGTCCACCCCAGCCGGCTCCCTCCACTGCGCTAGCCCGGGGCTTTCCTCCGCTTTTCATCCTTAGAGCCTGTGGCTTCATGCTGGTGTCTGTGATTGTTTCACACTGGGCCCGGCATACAGCAGTTACTTAATAAATGTTCCTCAAACCGACCCCGACACTCGCTCTCTCAGCTGCTGCAGGAAGGGCAGAGAGGGAAGTGACATTAGATAGAACTGTGGGGGACAGGCCCAAAGCCACCGCTGCCTGGGCCAATCAAGGTCCCATCATGGAGCCGGATGCTGGTGGCTGACTCCTATAATCCTAGCTACTCAGGAGGCTGAGATCTGAAGATCATGGTTCAAAGCCAGCTTGGGCAGGAAAGTCCAGGAGACTCTTATCTCCAATTAATCACAGAAAAAGCCGGAAGTGGAGCTGTGGCTCAAGTAGTAAGAGTGCTAGCCTTGAGCAAAAAAGCCAAATGATTGAGCATGACGCTCTGAGTCCTAGTCTCTGTACGGGTGCGGTGTGCGTGCACACACATGATCTTGTCAGGCAGAAGCCTGACTGTTTTGGGGAGAAGGGTCTTTTGGGGATGTCTTCAGGTAAAATGGGAGTGGGGTGGAACTGCATCCGCAAGCTCGGGAGGATGCAGAGACAAATGTAAATGTGGTTATAGAGGGAGGAACTGGGGTGGTGGCCCCAAGCCCAGGATACTCCAAGCCCCAGGTGCTAACTGAGGCAGGACAGGCCCTTCCCAGCCCAGATGGACATCCACCTCCAGGCCCAAGGCCTGGACGCCCCAGGCCGTTCCCAGGCCCATAGCCCACTGAGATCTCCTGGGTGGGTCCCTTCTTGCTCAGTTTCCCCATCTCTCCCCCAGAATGTAAAGGATAGAGATACAACAGCTTTACTCTGAACACCTAGAACCATATGGCCTCCAGTAGGGAAACTGAGGCTGGGGCAGAAATAGCTGGATCAATTTAGTTACCCAGGAAAGATGAACGGAGCCATTAAACCCCAAGCCAAATGGTGGATGAGGGGCCAGTGGCAGGGCATCGATGGACCCCTGTGGATCTGGGCCATTGACTCCAGGCCATAAAGAAGGGGAGACTCGTGGGGGGCCCCCAGCTGCTGGTGGAAGAGGCAGCTTTAATGTAGAAAGCTGACAACAAAGCTGGGTAGTAAAGGCTGCCCAGCTTTATGGGGCTCTGGGCCCCAGATCCGCTCCCCTGCAGGGTGTATCCCGCCCTGGACAGCTGGCCAGGGCCTCATATGACAGTGTCCAGGCCGCCCTAATCTTGTGGGGGAAAAGCAAAGGTGATATTTGTGGGCTATGTCCTAAGTCAAGCCCAGGCCTGGTACTGCCTTGGTTCTCAGACCAAGGGGGAACCCAAGTCTTTCAAAACATGGGTAATTGGTGGCTCATCTGCCCTACAGTCTCAAACCCTGCCAGGCACTGGTGGCTCATGCCTGCAATCCTAGCTTCTCAGGAGGCTGAGATCTGAGGCTCACGGTTTAAAGCCAGCCCAGGCAGAAAAATCTGAGGCCCAACTAGCCGGCAAAGGAGTTATAAGTGGAGGTACGGCTCAAGTGATAGAGCATCCATCGAGCAAAAGAAAAAAAGCCAAGTGTGAGAGAGAGCTCAAGCCCCAGTACTGGTGCACTTGCACACATATGCACTTGTGCGTGCGCGTGCACACACATACACACACACACACACACACACACACACACACACACTCCCTGTCAGGGGACTAGGCAGAGGGCAGGACACGCTTCCCAGGATAGAGGTTGTCAGTCTGTGGACATCAAAATTGAGCCGCCTTCCCAGAGCCATCCATTTTATAGATGGGGAAACTGAGGCACAGATAGGGTGAGGCCAAGTGGACCCTCCCTCTCCTTTTGCTGAACCACAGGGACCTGGGAGCAAAGGGGCCATTCCAGTTGGTGGAGAATGACCCACCCCCCGCCCCCCCGCCCTACAGCCTTCCCTGGCTCCCACCAGTCCACCCCCTCCCATCTGCTCTAACCTAGTGGAGCTGCTTTTTGAGCAAAACACACACCCCAGGGCCTTTACACTGGCTGTAGCCTCTGCCCTAAATGCAATTCTGATTCTCTGCAGGGCTTGCTCGTCTCCCTCTCAACCCTCCATGCTTTTTTCCCCCTTTCCTGCCTAGCATTCTGCACCAATGAGAGTCACCTGGTCCCCAGCCTCTCCCCTCCCCCCTTTGCTCAGGCCACTCCTGGGGGTGAGGGTGTGGGGAGACAATAGGGGGACAGAGAACAGTGCCAGCCCATTACATAAAGCAGAACCCAGAGCTCAGGTGTGGCCAGGGCTAGGTGTGGCCTTGGGTAGAGGAGGAAAAAGTGAGGACCACTCCCCCCCCACACACCCCAGCCCTGAAGGACAAACAGTTCCTGGGTTGGGGTTTTATTTGGGGGGGGGCAGTTATGTGGTTGATCTGGCTGATCAATGTCCCCAGGGCCATTTGGGAGTGGGCAGGGCATCATCAGCTGGGTCTGGGGGGTGGGGGAAGTCTTGGGAACTCAATCATGGCTTAGAAAATGCCTTAGAGCTTTCAAGAAAATCCACAAAACCAACTAGGACCAGGGTGGGGACTGAAGAGAGAAGGAGGGGAGAGGAGGGGAAGGGAAAGGAGATAGGACGGGAAAGAAAGGGAGGGGAGGGGAGAGGCAGCTCTTCCCTAGGCCAGGCTGGACCCCAGACCAGCTGCCCAGGGTCACATGACTGCTGTGTTTGGCCCCAGCTGGGCCCCACCTGGGCAGCAGCCTCAGTGGTGTCTGTAGATTAGGGGCCCAGGCTATAAAGAAACGGCCTTCCGCCCACAGGGCCCCCTGGCAGGACCTTTGCTCCCCCAGGGAGGGTCTGTCCTGGTCCCCTGCAGTCTCCCCATGACTCCAAAGTCCACAGGGCCCCACCTGAAGAGGAGGTACCCAGTCGTTGGGGAGGGTGGACCCCAAGAATGAGGACCTTCCAGTTGGGCACGGCCCTAACAGTCTGCAAGAGATCAGGAAGACAAGGAAAAAAAAAATCAGGTAACCCCTAAGAATGAGGGCCGGGCCCAGGACTCACTCCTATAATCCTAGCTACTCAGGAGACCAAGATCTGAGGTTCATGTTCGAAGCCAGCCAAGCAGGAAAGTCTATGAGACTCTAATCTCTAATTAAGCACCAAAAAGCTGGAAGTGGAGCTGTGGCGCAAGTGGTAGAACACCAGCCTTAAACAAAAAAATTAAGGGACAGGCCAACCACTGTAATCCACTGTAATCACCCCTATAATCCTAGCTTTTCGGGAGGTTGAGATCTGAGGATCACAGTTTGAAGCCATCCTGGGCAGAAAAGTCTCCATGAGACTCTTATCTCCAATTAACCACTCAAAAACCAGAAGCGGGGCTGGGAAGGTGGCTCAGTGGTAGAGCACTTGCCTTGTATGCTCAAGGCCCTCAGCACCACATAAGCAAAAAGAAAAAAGCC
>NW_012267280.1:3976360-3998589 GCF_000151885.1 Dipodomys ordii | reverse complement strand
AAGTGGCGCTGTGGCTCAAGTGGTAGAGCGCTAGCCTTGAGCTGAAGAGCTGAGGGACAGCGCCCAGGCCCAGAGTTCAGGCCCCACGACTGGACCCAAAACAACAACAACAACAACAACAAAAAACCCAGAAGTGGTGCTGTGGCTCAAGTGGTAGAGTGCTAGCCTTGAGCAAAAAGAAGCTCAGGAGCAGGGCGCTGGTGGCTCACGCCTATAATCCGAGCTACTCAGGAGGCTGAGATCTGAGGCTCCCAGTTCAAAGCCAGCCTGGGCAGGAAAGTCTATGAGGCTCTGATCTCCAATTAACCACTAGAAAACTGGAAGTGGCTGTGGCTCAAGTAGTAGAGTCCCTGCCTCGAGCTGAAGAGCTCAGGGACAGCGCCCAGGTCCTGAGTTCAAACCCCATGACTTGTGCACACATAGAAAGTATTGACCTAAAACTCAGATCATATGGTATCACCTAATGCAAAGTGAGCAGTTTAACTCTGACTGTGGTATGACCTCTCTGCCTGTATCTAGCTACAGAACATTCTATGAGTAGCTACCTGTCCCTTCCCCAGTCCCTGGCTCCACGTCCTGTTCTGGATGTTTCCTATGGATGGAGCTCCATTCTGCGGGCCCTGTCTGTGTCCTGCTGAGCCCATCTGTGTCCTCAGGGTCCTCCACTCATCTACCCGAGGACCCCTGGGCGGCGTCTACCTCCAGCTGAAGTGGGATCGTGCATTCTGTCATCTCACCTACTTCTGTACGCCTGCATTTGGGATCAGACATGACTCACTGCAGCTGCTATAACAAAAAAAAAAAAAAACTACAGCGCTGGCTTTGGCTCCCCACCCCCTCTCCCTTGACCAAATCCTGGAGCCACCAGAGCGGTAAGTCAGATGACACTTCCTTCTCCCAGCTTCCAGGGGCCAAGCGTCCTCCGGCTTTGAGGCCTAAATGTCAACCTCAGGCCACACATCTCTCCAGCTGCCAGACCCACCAGGAAAGAGCCCCAACTCCTAGCTGGTCTTCCTGCTCCATGGCCCCAGGCTAGCAAGATCTGCTGTCTCCACCTCCTCCCTTTCTCCCTTTCCCTCTCCCTCTCTCTCCCTCCTTTCCTTCTCACTAAAAGCGCACTGGCCAAATGGACCTATTTTGTTCTCCACACCAGCCCTGCCCCTGGTAGGCCTTGGCACTGGCTTAGCCTAGAGTTCTTCCCAGCCCTCCCTTCCCCTAGTCTCAGCCTCTCTGATTCCTGTAGTTTGCAGGAAGCCTAGGCAGGGCCTCACACCAGCCTCTGTCACCGTTCTGTGATGGCTCATCCCTCCAGGCAGCTCTGGAGTCCCTCATCTGCTTCACCTTCCACCTATGTGAGCAGGGGTTAGGGGTTATCACTGCGTCAGTGAGGCTTCTGCGAGGCCCTGGGGCCTCTGGGATGACTCAGCCCTGCGGCTCCCCAGGCCAGGTGGGCAGGGTCCCTGAGGGAGCCACCAAGCAGCCTGCACTTCAATGGAAATACCCACACTCTCCAAGAGACCGGAGCGAGTGGGCAAAGCCACCAAGATTGGAACAGCCACCAAGATTGGAGGGACGCTGGGTGGGCTGTGGGAAGAGGGTCAGGGGGAAGGATGCAGCCTCACAGTCCCTCACTACTGCTGGCCTGTCTCGTCCTCACTTTACCCACCTAGGGTGAAGAGGCAGAATCTGGAGGCAGAGGAGGTGCCCGGCTCTGATGGAGTCACCTTCAAGATGGACGCTGGTGGCTCACACCTGTCATCCTAGCTACTCAGGAGGCTGAGATCAGAGGATCACAGTTTCAAAGCCAGCCCAAGCAGGAGAGTCCATGAGGCTCTTACCTCTGGTTAGCCACTAAAAAGCCAGGAGTGAGGTGTGGTTCAAGTGGCAGGGGGCCAGCTCTTTTGTGGGAAAAGCCAAGCAAGAGCACAAGGCCCTGAGTTCAAGTTTGAGTAGCAGCGTGTGTGTGTGCGCACACATGCACACACACACACACACACACACACACACACACACACACACGGGCGCCTGACTGCGACTTCAAGAGCTCTGGGAAATTCAAGTTTGAAGGGTTTTTGATTTTCCCATTCTGAAAATTCCCAGGAGAAGGAGGAAGAAAAGGCCACATGGCTGATGGCTTGTGTCAGCTTCTTGGTATTTGATAGGACAGTACATTTTACAACCATTATTGAGCACTTTCTGTATGCAAAGCATGTGCCAGGTGCTGAAGACATGGTGTTCAAGACAGACTAGAAAGCCAGGAGCTGGTGGCTGTATCCTAGCTACTCAGGAGGCTGAGATCTAAGGATCGTGGTTCAAAGCCAGCCCAGGCAGAAAAGTCCATGAGATATGAATATCTCCAATGAACCACCAGAAAACTGGAAATAGAGCTGTGGCTCAAAGTGGTGCAGCACTAGCCTTGAGCAATGCCCAGGCACGGAGTTCAAGCCCCATGACTGACCCAAAAAAAAAAAAAAAAGACAGACTAGACTTCCGGTTCAGGAAGTCGCAGGTCAGCAGCAGAAATGAAATCAAGGTACCGGGAAGGTATGGAAGAGGGGGAAGGGCCTAGTGGTCCTCAAAGAACAGCAGGGGCCCAGAGGTTCTGTATGTGTGTGCTGTGCAACCTCAGGGCCTTTCTAGCCTTCTCTGGGCTCTTGCTTGAATATGTATCAGCCTCCAGGTGCACCTGCCTGGACAGGGGCTTCCCCGAGAGGCTGGGGCCATGCAGCACTCTCGGCCCTTTCTCGTTTCCCGTCAGCTCTGCAGGCAGTAGGGCCTCCTCAGCTCACAGGAAATTGGGGAAGTGATTCCGGGCAGGGCCAAAACATCTGTCCGCCTGGCCACCCCCCCCCACTCTAAACACACACAGCACCCCACCCACGATAGATATTAATAGAGCTCTTGAAATGACCACACAGAGCGACACGCAGCCAAAGCTTCCAGATGCATTCTTCTGGATTTCCAGATCATGAGTTTTTTTTTTTTTTTTTTTTGGTAGGGGGAGCGTGTAAGTTTGCTGACCTCCCTCAAACTCTTTTCTCTCTGTCCGGGTTGGCTTTTATTTATTAATTTATATTACAATATTTTATTTACTTACTAGGGCACTGTCCCTGAGCTTTTGTGCTCAAGGCTGGCACACTACCACTTGAGCCATAGCTCCATTTTTGGCTTTTTCTTTAGTGGTTAATTGGAGATAAGAGTCTCCTGGATTTTCCTGCGTGGGCTGGATCAAACTTGGATCCTCAGATCTCAGCCTCCTGAGTGGCCAGGATTACAAGCATGAGCCACTCACTGTCTTATTCATTCATTTTGTTTGCTTGTTGATTTCTGTGCCAGTCCTGGGGGCTTGAACTCAGAACCTGCACGCTGTCCCTGGGTTTCTTTTGTTCAAGGCTGGTGATCTACCATTTGAGCCACAAAACCACCTTTGGTTTTTTGGTGAGATAAGAGTCTCATAGAGGTTCCTGCCCAGATTGGTTTCAGGCCATGATCCTCAGATCTCAAGCCTCCTGAGTAGTTAGGATTCCAGATGTGAGCCACCAGCTCTGGGCACTGGGCCCTCGCTCTGGTCAGCTTTTCTGTCTCTGATCTGGGGCTGCCGCAGAACCTTGGTGTCGGGGACTGGGAAGGTGGCTTAGTGGTGGGGTGCTTGTCTCACATGCATGAAGCCCTGGCTTTGATTCCTCAGTACCACATAGACAGAAAAAGCTGGAAGTGGCGCTGTGTGCCCCAGAACTGTCATTACAAAAAAAAAAAAGAACCTTAGTGTCTTCATCTGCGACCCGAGTAGGGAATGCACCCTAAGCCCCTAGGGGGGGGAAATAAGGGAAGGCAGATGGTTTTTTCAAAGGTGGTATAAATAGGTGACACGATGACTTAGCTGCTGGCTCACCTCACAGTTGGGGGAACCAAGGCCCCATGGTGGGGCGGCGCTGGCACCTGAGGAAGCCCCAGCGTCTGGCAGTGGCTGCTGGAAGTGTACAGGGAGGGAGGTGGGTGGCCCCAGGGTGGCAGAAATGACATGGCAAGCCTGTAACTGGCCTGAGCAGTTGCAGGACCTGCCGGAAGGAAGGGGGTTTTACTACAAGGTCACTTTACAGGGACAGAAAAAGAGCCCGCGAGAGTCTCTCAACCCCTATGGTGAGCTCGAGAGCTCCCATGGGCCAAGGCAGGGCGACAGTGGCTCACGCCTGTAATCCCAGCTAGGTACGAGGCTGAGGCCTAAGCATCACAGTTCGAAGTCAGCCCGGGCTGAGAAGTCCATGTGACTCTTATCTATAATTAACCAGCCAAGAGTTAGACTAGAGGCATGCCCCAAGTGGTCGAGCACCAGCCTTGAGTGAAAAAGCCAAGTGCGACTGTGAGGTCCTGAGTTCAATTTCCAAGTCTGGTGTACACACATCCCGTCCCCCCACCCCCGCCCCGCGCCGATCTGCAGCTGGAGAGTGGGTCAGAGCTTCATCCCCAGCATCCTACCCTACCCCCGGCAAAACAATATCTGTCCTTAGGAAGAGGCAGCCCAGTTCCCCAAACACAGGCCCAGACAGCCCTGGAAAGCTGTTCCAGAATGTCCACCCGGGGTCTTGTGGCCACAGCCTCACCTGCACAGCCATGCCAAACAGCAAGCAGGCAGGTCAAGAGGCCAGCGGCCCTGGCAGCCCCATGCACAGGCCCACGGGAGCCCAAGCCCAAAGTCACCTGCAGGAAAGGAAGGGCCCCCGCTCCTATCTGAGAATCCCTCAGCACCCCCGCCCCTAAGAGCAGTCAGACCCACCCTAGGCTTGGGCGGGGCAAGCCTCCCACCCCTGACACTGGTGACCTCGCATTGTGAGAGCCCCCACCACCCAGGAGCAAACGATTCACAGGGAAACTGAGAAAGCTATGTCTGCCATACTGGGTGCACAGCAGTCACAACCAGAAGCCAGAGTGAGAGGTTGATGAGTAAGTAGTTCATAAGCCAGCCTCCAAACCTTAGCTCTGTTGTTTTACAGATGGAGAAACTGAGGCCAGAGGGAAGTGGTTGGCTGGTGGTTGTTCCCGGCTGGGGCAGAGCGGTACTGTGCACCCTGCTTGGCTGGGTTCCACTCCACACAGACTGTACACCCGCCTTCCCCCTCCCCCTCCCACCCCCCCACGACCTTGGGCCTGGCTTCCGTTCCAAGAACCAGCTTCTGTCTATGGATCTTCATGAGGACCAGGCTGCGTGCCAGCTGGAGCAGGGACTGGCAGGGCCAGGAGAGGCCGCCACACCCACCCACTAGGGCCGCCCGCCCGCTGCCCCAGGGTGGATGCCAATGAAGTAGGAATTATGGGGGTGAGGTGGGGGGCAGACATTTAAGGTGTGGTGGAAAGGAAGGTATAAAAGGAAGCAAGACACAGCCCACGTGAAGTCCTCGAGCCCCCAGTGACAATGGAGGTCTTGGGCATGCGTGTCCCTGTATCCCCCTGTCCCTCTTCTCTGTCCTCCTGGTCACCCACCCATCTACCTATCCCTTGGCCACTCTCCCGCTGTCCCCCTGTATACTGGCCTCTCAGTTTCCAACAGGGGGTTCTAGGCCCAGCAGTCATAAGGCTTGAACTCAGGGCCTGGGTGCTGTCCCTGAACTCTTTTGCTCAAGGCTAGCACTCTACCACTTTGAGCCATAGCACCACTTTAGGTTTTTTGTTTTTTTTGGGGGGGAGTTCGGCCTTTGCTGCCTGGGCTGGCTTGGATTCTCGATCCTCAGACCTCAGCCTCCTGAGTAGCTAAGATTACAGCCCCAGACGATTTTCACATGTCTGTTACCCAGCATGGGTCAGCGCCGAGTGACAGGCCTGCCTCTGCTGACCAGACCACGGGGGTCTGGTCCCAAAGGCACAGGTTCCAAGTTTGGGTGAGGAATGAAAGCTTGCAGGCTGGCCCTGGAGCTGACCCTACACATTCACTTGTTCCCCCACCGCCGCCCCCCACTCTGGTCCAACCCTGACCACAGGGCAAGGCCATGTCCCAGCACTGGGGGCCTTCAATGGCCAGATTAGTTACCGTTTAACCCCCTGTGACCCCCCCCATTGTCCTCAGCCATGCACAGCTGGGCAAGCAAAGAGGAGGCGGATCACCGCCGCCCCGCGCGCGTGCCCACATCGCCAGGCTGCACCCCAGCTGCTCCCGGCCCGGCAAGGGGTGAACAGGGCTGTTGGATTGGGGTCACTAGGCAGCATCACAGGGCTGAGGACAATGACCTTAGGGGTCAAAGCACTGGCTACAAGAGAGCTGCCAGAAATGAGTAGCCTCTACCTGGGTAGGGACCAGAGTAATCGCGGGAGGTGGCGGAGGGGAGGCGGGTGGGGTGGGAAACTGAGGCTGGAACGGGCTGGTCTGTCTGAACGAGGCAGGGGTTCGGTCCCTGTGTCGGCCACAGGTCGACATCAGCACCTCTGTTGTATACCCACATGGGTGGCAGGCAGCTGACCTGTGCCCAGGGCTGGCTGGAGCGGGAAGGAAGGTAATGGTTAACAGCCCCCCGCCTGCTCTGCACGGCCGGACAGGGCACAGCATGCACGTCTTACACGCACACTCTCCCTCCACACGCCTGTGCAGCAGTCACCCGGGGCACACCCAAAGAGGGTGGCCCCATCGGAACCAAACTGTCCCCCGTGGTAACCCTGCCATACCCACAGACACGCTAGATGCTGGAACACACATGGCCACAGAGCAACACAGTCATGTCGGCCGAGCGCCCAGGACTCACACTTATAATCCTAGCTACTCAGGAGGCTGACATCTGAAGACAGTGGTTCAAAACCAGCTGGGGCAGGAAAGTCTGTGAGACTCATATCTCCAATGACCACACACACACACACACACACACGCTGGAAGTGGCTCTGTGGCTCAAGTGGTAGAGTGCCAGCCTTGAGTAAAAAAGCTCAGAGACAGTGCCCAGGCGCTGAGTTCAAGCCCCAGGACTGGCGCACACATTGGCCACACGCACATACACAAAACACAGACAGCAGCCAGGGATACACAGGCAGAGGCCTGAAGTGACACATCGACACACAGCCACCTCCAAAGAAGTCCCTGTGGCCCCAGCCCACACATGGCCACATAGAGGCCCACGGATAGGACACACCAGTGACTGAGACAGGGAAAAGGCCAGGAGACGCCCACCGGGAGGGCCCAGGATGGCTGACACAAGCCATCACTTGCCACCAGCCACCGTCAGGCCCAAAGCGCCTCTCACCCTGCGTGCCCTGCGTCAGGGCCACTGCGCCTCTGGGCACCGCTCCCTGGGCTGTGGCGTGTGTTATTAGAAAGCATAGGGCGGAGTTGGCACTTGGCAGAAGCTGGGCTAGGGAGCCGAGCCATGGCGGCGGTGACCCAGGCGGCTGGATGGTGACGCAGGGACCAGATAAGGCCCTTCCGGCTGAGTCAGCGTGGTTCCCAGGGCTGGCACGGGTTAGGGCACCTTGCCAGGCTTGGTGGGCAGGCCCCTTTTCCCTGGCCCACCACAGCCCGCTGGCCCCGTGCCAGGAGCCACAGCGGCTTTGATGAGGCTGGTGCTGCCTGCCAAGGGGCTGCCCACACCTCCCCTCTCCTGCCCTCTCCTCCCCTGCCCTGCCCGGCCCTCCCCTCCCCTCCCCGGCAGAGGCGGGCCAGGTTCCAGAGCCCCAGGAAGACGCCCTCCTGGGCCGGCCGCCAGGGCTGGCTCCCAGCCCACGGGACACACACACTCTGTCTCGCACGCCAGACAACGTGGCCTTTGGAGCCCGGAGCCTGACCTCCAGTTCTTTGCCCAGGAGGTACTCTGTGCTGAGCACCACGGTCCTGTCTTTCCCTGAGCCCATCCACCCAGCAGCAGTGTCTTCCACATCCGTTCCTGGGACTAGAACTCTAAAATACCCCACCCCCCCCCAACATCTCCCATCCCCTTGGGAAGGCCCACATCCAAGCTCAAGTCTACTTTTCCCAAATGTTCTACTTCAGACACATTGTTCCAGCAAGCCCTTCTCTAACAGGAGAACTTTTTTTGTTGTTGTTGTTTTGTTGGTTATGGGGCCTGAACTCTGGGCCTGGCCGCTGTCCCTCAGCTCTTCAGCTCAAGGCGAGCGCTCTACCACTTGAGCCACAGCACCACTTTCAGCCTTTTCTGTTTATGTGGTGCTGAGGAATTGAACCCAGGGTCTCATGCATGCAAGGCAAGCACTCTACCACTAAGCCACCTTCCCAGCCCCAACAGGAGAACTCTTATGTGTTTTATAAAGCCCCAGCTCCAACTCCCCTTCCCCTGGACAGCTTGATCCTTAATCCTCTTGATCGAACCCAGACCAGACTCCTCAGAGATGTGTCCAAGTCACATGCTATGTAGTTCTCACCTGTGATCCTAGCTACTGAGAAAACTGAGATGTGAGGATGGCAGTTTGAAGGTAGCCTGAGCAGGAATTCTGTGAGACTCTTCTAGCTTCACATTAGCCAGCAAAAAAGGTCCAAAGTGGAGCTGTGGCTCAGGTGGTAGAAGTGAAAAAGCTAAGGGACAGACTCTGAATTCAAGCCCTAAGACTAGCACAAAAAAAGGAAAAAGTCAGGCAGCGATGGCTCACGTCATCCTACCTACTCGGGAGGCTGAAATCTGAGGATCACGGTTCAAAGCAGCCCAGGCAGGCAAGTTTATGAGATTCTTATCGCCAATGAATCACCAAAAAACTGGAAGTAGCACTGTGGCTCAACGTTTTAGAACACTAACCTTGAGTGAAAAACCTCAGGGATGGCACTTAGGCCCTGAGTTCAAACCCCACAACTAATTAAAGAGAGAGAGAGAGGGAGAGGGAGAAAGAGGGGGGTGGGAGGAGTCCAGATCTGGTTCTGGCTCTACCCAGACTAAACAGGATGTAAAACCAACCATCTTCTCCTGGGCCCCTACCTGATACTGCCCCAAGCAACATGAGCCCTAAGATGTTCCTTGTGGTATTATTTACAATTGATCGGGTAGACAGATGTGCGGGTGTCCAGAACACCCTGACTGCAGCAGACAGGGGCAGAGGTGATAATAAGAAAAACAGCTCGTCACCCTCCGTGTTTGGAACCTGCCAAAGGTCACACCTTAAGACACCCAGCAAGTGTGTTTCCGGGTGTGAACAGGGAGGGACAGGAGAGGGCCGGACAGGGCAGGGCAGGGCCGGGCTGGGCCCTGCTAGGCTGCCAAGCCTTCTTGGAAAGCTTCCATCTCCCTTGCTACCAGCATGCTGTCTGGTGTCTGTCCCTTCAGATCTGAAAAATGTATCATTCAAAGCTGGGCGTGGTGGCCACAGGAAGGATCTTAGAACTTGGGAAACTGAGGCAGGAGGATGGTGAGTTCTGAGCCAGCCTGAGCTACACAGGAAGACCCTCAGAAACAAAACACTTAAACAACAACTAGCAAATGTGAGTGTGTATTTTCTATTTTTTTTTTTTTTGTCTGAGACCAGGATTTGAACTTGGTACCTGATGCTTTGGTACCTCATTGGCTAGAGCTCTACCAACGGAGCCACGGGGCCTCCAACCCTGTATTATTTAAAAACAAAAAACTTTAAAGGTCACACTGGATCTCTGAACTGCTTGCAGGCTAATGTATGCCAGGCAGAAAGGAACAAGGCTATAGAGGCCCAGGGAAGAGGGCACGAGGCCAGGACCCAGCCGTATCTGACACCTGGAAGGCATCCAGCACTAGGTCTCTTGAGTTATTTTTACTCAAGGCTGGCACTCTACCACTTGAACCACAGCTTCACTTCCAGCTTTTTTTGTCGGTTATAGGACTCGAACTCAAGGCCTGGGCGCTGTCCTTGAGCCTCTTTATGCTAAAGGTTAGCACTCTACCACTTGAGCCACAGTACCACTTCTGATTTTTGAGTGGGTAATTGGAGATAAGAGTCTTACAGAGGGGCTGGGAAGGTGGCTCAGTGGTAGAGCCCTTGCCTTGCATGCCTGAGGCCCTGGGTTCGATTCCTCAGCACCACATAAGAAAAAAGAAAAAAAGCGGGAAGTGGCGCTGTGGCTCAAGTGGTAGAGCGCTAGCCTTGAGCTGAAGAGGAGGGACAGCGCCCAGGCCCAGAGTTCAGGCCCCATGACTGGACCCACCCTCCCCCCCAAGAAAAGAGTCTTACAGAGACTTTTCTGCCCAGTCTGGCTTCGAACTTTGATCCTTAGATCTCAGCCTCCTGAGAAGCTAGGATTATAGGCATGAGCCACCAACACCTGGCTACACTTCAGCTTTGTGCTGGTTAATTAGAGATAAAAGTCTCATATAGACTTTTCCTGCCCATGGTGGCTTCAAACACAATCATCAGATCCCAGCTTCCTGAATATCTAGAATTACAAGCATGAGCTACTGGTGCCTGATTTTTGCTGGTTATTTTTGAGATAGGGTCTTATGAGCTTCTCTGCCTGTGCTGGTCTCGAACTGCAATCCTTCCATTCAAGCAACCAGGATTATAGGGATAAGCCCTCCAGCAAAGTGCCACAGCTTCACTGCCAGTTATTTTGGCAGTGCTGGGGTTTGAACTTGAGGCCTTGTACTTGGCTTGGCAGGTGCTTATCCCTTGAGCCCAGCCTCCTGCCCTTCGTTTCTGCATTCCTGAACTCAGCCAAACCATGCATGGCAGGCACGCTTCACCCTGGAAGGTAGAGAGAATCTCAAACCACACTGAGATGCCATGTCACGTGGCTGGATCTGTCACCCCCAAGGAAGCAGAGGCCCTACAACGCAGAGGAGAGCAGAGACAATGCGGTGCAAAGCCATCCACAGGCCCCCAATAGGTAAATATGGAATGAATATCACACCCAGCCATCCCACCCCAGACCACAGCTAAGAGAAAAGTACTCAGCCACACAAAAAACGCCTTCAGCTTTACAAAACCAGAGAACGGGCACTAGTCAGTGGATATGCGCAGCGTGGTCTAACCACATTGGAATATCACACTGCCACGAACAGGACGGGCTGGGGGTGGGGGGCAGGAGGGGGCCACGGAGAGATGATTCATGGGAATAGGAATATCTTTTGGGGTGTTAGAACTGGAAAACTGACCAAAGTCCTTGGCTGTACACACCTGTGAATGTACAACAAACTACTGGATTAAAACCAGATATGGTGGTGCACAACTTAATCTCAGAACTTACTAGTTTCAGGTCAGCCTGGGTCTGTTATCTCAACAACAACAACAACAACAAAAGCCACACTCTGGTGGCTCATGTCTGTCATCCTAACTACTCAGGAGGTTGAGAGCTGAGGATCATGGTTCAAAGCCAGCCTGGGCAGGAAAGTTCGTGAGATTCTTACCTCCAATAAACTACCAGAAAACAGAAGTGGTGCTGTGGCTCAGGTGGTAGGGCACTAGCCTTAAGCTGAAAAGCTGAGGGACAACACCCAGGCCCAGATGACAGACAAAAGAAAAGCTAAAAGTGGAGGTGTGGCTCAAGTGGCACCAACCTTAAGCAAAAAAAGCTCAAGGACAGTGCCCAGTCCCTGAGTTCAAGTCCAGGACCAAGAAAGAGAGAAAGAAAGAGACAGAGAGAGAGAAAGAAGGAAGGAAGGAAGGACAACTGTAATCCTAGCTACTCAGGAGGCTGAAATCTGAGGATCTTGGTTTGAAGCCAGCCCAAACAGGAAAAGTCCATGAATTTTTTTTTTTTGGGGGGGGTCTGGTCCTGGGGCCTGAACTCTGGGCCTGGGCGCTGTCCCTCAGCTCTTCAGCTCAAGGCTAGCGCTCTACCACTGGAGCCACAGAGCCACTTCCAGCTTTTTTCTTTTTGCTTATGTGGTGCTGAGGAATCAAACCCAGGGCCTCAGGCATGCAAGGCAAGCACTCTACCACTGAGCCACCTTCCCAGCCCCAAGTCCATGAAATTCTTTTTTTTTTTTTGGGTCCAGTAGTGGGCCTGAACTCTGGGCCTGGGCGCTGTCCCTCAGCTCTTCAGCTCAAGGCTAGTGCTCTACCACTTGAGCTACAGCGCCACTTCTGGCTTTTTTCTAATGTGGTGCTGAGGAATCGAACCCAGGGCTTCAGGCATGCAAGGCAGGCGCTCTACCACTGAGCCAACTTCCCAGCCCGTCCATGAAATTCTTATCCCCAATTAACTACCAAAAAACCAGAAGTGGGGGCTGGGAATGTGGCTTAATGGTAGAGTGCTTGCCTAACATTCATGAAGCCCTGGGTTCAATTCCTCAGTATCACATAAACAGAAAAATCCAGAAGTGACACTGTGGCTTAAGTGGTAGAGTGCTAGCCTTGAACAACAACAAAAAGATACCCATGCCAAATTCAAGCCCTGGGACTGACATAAAACAAACAAACAGAAGTGGAGCTGTGGCTCAAGTGGTAGAGCACCAAACTTAAGCCAAAAAGCTCAGGGACAGCACCTAGTCCTTGAGTTCAGGGATAAGCCTCCCCCCCCAAAAAAAAAAAGAGAATAGTATACTTTCTATAGGTGAATTGTGTTTGTACATAGGTCTCACATCTCAATCTGCTTTAGCCATTTATGATTCCATGTGATTTGCGCTGTTGAGACTAAAAAGCATCTTAAGATTTGGGATGGAGAGTTAAGAACAGCAGGCTGGCCACTGGGAGCCGGGCGTGGCTGTGTGGGTGACAGGAAGCCGCCAGGATGTACGTGTGATGCCAAGAGTCAGAGATGGTAATCATGGCCCGTGACGCATTCCATGCCGGTCTGGTCTGCAGCTCGGCCAAGCAGAGTAGCTCCTCTGGGGCACCCTGGGGCACACAGCAGCCAGCTGCTCCCCAGCCCGGCGGGCCCCCAGCCCCCCACCCACAGCGAGAATCACAGCTGCCTAGGACGGCAGGCGGAACTCTGCACGGCTCTGCCAAGACTGGGAAGGAAGACGTGGAGACAGTGCCAAGTGGCTGCAGGCCGGCCAGGGCTGCCACGTGCCAGGAAAGCCGTGGGGCGGGATCCAGAATCCACAGAGCCCTCGCCAGGGCTCTAACATCTGCTGGGCTGGCGGAGCTGCCAGGCTACTGTTGACATGGGATGCACAGGTGCCCGAGCCGGCTGGGCAGAAGGCGGCCAGCTGACAGACTGGGCACAGATGGGTGAAGGATGAGGCCCCGTACTGCAGGGTCAGCCTTCGCCTGCCCACAATAGCCCCAAACCCAATCATCATCTGATCCATCTCCCATGACACCCTTCTGGGCTGTGGTAGGAATCTGACTCTACATACTGTTCTACCCCAGGACCCTGCCACGGGCTGTGTCCTCTGCCAGGTATATTTTCCTGTACACCTGGCTCCTAATAAGGGGTCAGCCTAAATGTCCTCTCGAGGGAGTCTCCCCAATGTTTCCTGCTAACATGGCCATATACCTTCTTGTTCCCCCGTGGACTTGTATGAGCACTGGGGGACCTGGCTCATATAGTAGGTTCTCAGTAAGCACGGGAGATAGGTGTTGAGGTTTCCTGCCTGGACTGGGGCTCTCCTTCTCAACTTTTTGCTACAGAAACTCCTACAGGACTCCTGTCTCTGGAGCAACTTTGAACCCCAAACTAAGTGTCCCCCACGCAAGCCAGACAATGACTCTCCCAGGAAGCTTATTTGGGGTCAGAGCTCCTGACCTTCATCCCCTGTGTCTCTGTACACAGGGTCTTGGATGGACCTTGGACCCCAAAGACTGGCTAGCTCTAGTCCTGCTCTTGATTGAGCTATGACCCTGCAAGGTGAAGCCGTCTGTCTGGCTCAGACCCCTCAGCCAGGGCCAGAGCAGATGGCAAATGCCAGAAACTGATAAACATGATTCGAATAATAAACATAATTCATAATAAATATAATTCATCCACCGGTGCTCATTTGTATCTTTTTGGTTATTGTTGTTGATACAAGTTTGAACTCAAGGCCTCATGCTTGCTCAGCTGGTGCTCCACCACTTGAGACACGCCTCCAGCTTGTTTGTTTTTTCTGCCTGTCTTGGGGCTTGAACTCAGGGTCTGGGCTCTGTCCCTGAGCCTCTTGGTGCTCAAGGCTAGCGCTCTACCACTTGAGCCACAGTCCACTTCTGGCTTTTTCTGAGTAGTTTACTGGAGATCGTCTCATGGACTTTCCTGCTTGGGCTGGCTTTGAACCTTGATCCTCAGATCTCAGCCTCCTGAGTAGCTAGCATTACAGATGTGAGGCGTGAACCACCAGCACCCAGCCTTGCTGGCCTTTTTGCTGGTTAATTGTAGCCCTCACTGGCTTGGAACTTCAGTCCTCCAAATCTCAGCCTCCTGAGTGTTTAGAATGGCACAAGCTACCAGCGCCTGGCTCATTTCTATCATCTGAAATCTAGAGATTCCTCCCCAGATGCTGAAGCCCGCTTCTTCTCATCTGCCAGATTCAGACCCAAATAGCACAGACCACTGAACACCCCAGCCCTGGGAGGTGCGTGCACAAGACTACCTGAATACCCAGAGACATTTCATGCAAGCAGAGCCGTTGGGGATGGTCACTGCTACACCCAGGAGCACAGTCCTCTGTGGGTAAGTCAGCTGGCCTTCTGCTCACCTTCACCTCCAAAAGCCAGAGCTAGAGCAGAAAGCAAGGACATCACACAGCCCAGGTGGTGCCACCATAGCTTCCAAGGGTGGCCGTGGACAGCAGGCTAGAGATAGCCTCCAACCAACCTACCTTCCTGTACCAACATGATGTCCCTGCCCTGCCCCTTCAACACTGCCCTAGGGTAACACCTAACCAAGCCACAAACCCTAAGCCAAAACCTCTCTTGTCCTACATACACCTAACACGCAACCCTTAACAAGTCTAACCCTAACCAACCTCTCACCCATAACCTTAACCAACAACTATCCAAAACCTAACCATACACCCTAGCCCACAGTTAAATCTAACCCTAACCTGCTTCCTAGATGTAGCCCGAACCCTAATATAACCCTTTCACCTAGTGCCCACCCAAACTAGCCCTAAAACTAACCCAACCTAAATCAGATCTCATACTCTCCCTCAGCTCCACCCCGCCTCTGGTCCTGTGGCTTGAATTCTGGGCCTGGGTACTGTTCCTGAGCTCCTTTTTGCTCAAAGTAATGCTCTACCACTTGAGCCACAACTCTACTTCCAGCTTTTTCTGTGACTAATTGGAGGTAAGAGTCTCATGGACTTTCCTACCCCGGCTGGCTTCAAATTGCAATCCTCAGATCTCAGCCTCCAGAGTAGCTAGGATTACAGGCATGAGGCAGAGCCTAGCTCTTCCTTAGGTTTTGTTTTGGTTGGTTGTGGTGTGGGGCTTGAACACAGGGCATGGGCACAGTCCTAGAGCTCTTTTGCTCAAGTTTTGTGCTCTACCACTTTGAGCCACAGCTCCACTTCTGGTTTTGGAGTGGTTAATTAGATAAGAGTCTCACAGGGACTTTTGTGCCCAGGTTGCCTTTGAACAGCGATTCTCAGATCTCAGTCTCCTAAGTAGCTAGGACGACAGGCTACCAGTGAGCTACCAGTGCCTGGCTCCCTTAGCTTTTTTTGCTCAAGGTTGGCGCTCTACAACTTGAGCCACAGCTCCACTTCCAGCTTTTCAATGGTTAACTAGACATGAGAGTCTTATAGGTTTTCCTGCTTAGGCTGGCTTCAAACCATGATCCTCAGGACCCCAGTCTCCTTGAGTAGCGAGGATTATAGGGGTGAGCCACCAACTTCCATCCCTAACCCTAATGTTAAGCCTAGCAGCCGCCTTGATCCAACATTAACTCAAACCCTAATCCTTCCACCAGCCCAAAACCTAACCCCAACCCTACCTCTCCCTAATGCTAAACCCAAACCCTAACCCCACACAGGATACATACAACTTGCACCCCTTTTTTATATGAGTTTTTGGGCACCTGTAACGAAGTCTCTACAGACCATAGGGGCTGATATTCTTTTCTATCAAGCTCCTAGAGGCACAGAAAATGGCACACCACCCCCTTTTTGCCACCCAAATCAGACCCAATGTGGCAGCTGGTACCCAGGCTCAGGCTGCCCTGGGAAGGCATCTCTGCTGAGTCTCACAGCCCAAACCACCCCAGGCCGCGTCCTAGGCTGGGTTAAGTGGTGGGAACCACTGGCAGCCACCATGGAGGTCGGGGGGCAGAGCCCAGCTGGCCTCGGCCTGGAATGCAGGCCCAGCCAGTCACCCGACTACCATCTGGTTCCCATCTGCCCGGCCAGCGGCCAGTGCTCGGCCTGACTTCAAAGGCTCCCTGCCGGCCACTTCCTCTGGCCTGGCCGCCTGCGGGGAAGGGCTAGGGCGGGCCTCTGCTTCCTCAATGCCCCTCCTGGGCCCAGGAAACAATCAGGGGGGTCCTTGACACCCCCTTTACTATAGGCCAGTGCCAGCGTGGAATCACCCATCACCTCCTCTAAGCCTTATGTGCCTGGCTTTTCCTCTACGGTCGTTTGAACAGTCACCAAGCGCCCCTGAAAAGCCACAGGGGGCACCAGAGAACTTGCCGTATGGCCACGCCCTATGCACACACATATGCACAGATGCACAGATGCCTGGATATGTGTGCGTGTACACACACACACACACACACAGCTCTCAAGCTAACTGGACTCCATGTGGCTTCCTGGAGTCCACCATCAAAGTTCCAGACATGGATCCAGCCTGCTCAGACTTGCCTAGCTCTGTTGTCACCTCCTCGGCTTGCTTTGGGGTGATCACAGAGCATTCCAGGCGTTTCTCCCCCCGCCCCCACTTCCACACATACGTCTGGTGCCCTGTGTGTCCCGCCCCAGCCTTCACTGCCAGGCTCATCTCAAACACATACAATGGGTGCCAGTCTGCCTGACCTGCGACACCCGATACATTTCCACTTTGGCCACCAGATGACACGGAACGCTGCTTACCTGCTTGAACTGTTCCTCGTACGTCCAGTCCCCGTGGTCCGGCGGCTGCAGTTGGGGTACAACATGGGCAGCGCCTCCAGGAAGGGCAGTGCCAGGCCCTGGCCGCTCCGGGCCACCCAGCACCCTCGTTACACCATCTCCACGGAAGGTCTGGGCCAGCTGGGCCTTGCGGGGAAACAGGCCGGCAGAGCCCAGGCCAGCAGGGCCTGGGGGGCCCAGTCCTTCCTCGTCCTCATCCTCCTCATCCTCGTAGTCATCCTCTTCATCCTCATCCTCCTCACCCAGGTCTTCCTCAAGTTCTTCCTCCTCCCACTTTGGCTTTCTAGGGTAAATGCAGGGCACCAATCAGTCAGAAGACAGGAAGATTTATCAACCCAGGGAAGGTCTGGTGGTGCCCCAGCCTCAGTTCCTCCTCCTCTCTGAAAGTAAGGAGAGCTGGCCACCTGCTTAAACTCTAGGAACCTTGAGCATCTCCCGCTCCCACTTGGGGCACTAGATCTTGGCATTCATTCCTGGCAGGCCTCATCCTAATGCAGACTTTACCTGCCTGATCCTCAACCACTGTGGCCACACATGGCTAGGCCAGTGTGAAATTGGATCAAAGGAGCCAGGTGCCATGGGTGGCTCAGACCTGTAATCCCAGTTGTTCACGAAGCTGAGATCTGAGGATCGCAGTTCCAGGCCAGCCCAGGCAGCAAGGTCCATGAGACTCCTATCTCCAAAGAACCACCGAAAAGCCAGAAGTGGAGCTCAAGTAGTAAGAGTGCCAGCCTTGAGCAGACAAGCTCAGGGACAGTGTCCAGGCTCTGAGTTCAAGACCCAGGACACACACACACACACACACAAGCAGGCAGCACACACTCCGTATGCACTGGCTCATCAACGTCGCTCTCCCTTTCAAGCCTCAGTCCCTAGATCAGGGACACCAGGCCCCAGACCCCAACTCACAATTCTTCATCATCTGATCCCACATCCTCGAAGCGACTGTCTCCTTCTGTGTGTCCTGGCCCCTCCCTGCCTCGGCCAGGCAGGTCTGGGGAACCTGGAGCCCCCTCTTGGGTCATGTCCTCATCCTCTGAGCCTGGGGGGCCGTCCTCCAAGCCACCGGGGCTGGACGGATGCCCCAGGCCTGCAGCAGCTGCCCGCATCGCAGCCAGAGCAGCCATCTGTGTCCGCTGCATTCGGGCATTCTCGGGCTCTCTGTCCTCATCTGGGGTGGCCCGGGCTCGGGCCGGGGGTCCAGTGGAGGGAGATTGGGCTGGTGGAGGCTGCCGGGCCTCCAGCTCTTGGCGAGCTCTTTGCTGTCGCTGTAAGAGCGTTTCCATCACAGCTTGAAGCTTCATGGCCCTGCGGGCCGGGCCGCCGCCACCACCACCCCGGGCACCAGGGGCAGGCGGCAGGGGTGGCCCCTGTGGGGAGGGGGCCCGGCCACACTGCAGCGTGGGGGCCTCGGGAGAGCCGGGGCAGTGCAGGGTGGCGGGGAGTGGGGGCGGGGGCCGCCAAGCTCAGACTGAAGGCTGGTGGAGCATGCCAGTGGCAGGTGGGTGGGCAGATGCCTCCTCAGACAGGGCACCCAGGGGCAGAGTCTGGTATCTGGTTCATTCACACGTTTGCAGAAACCTTGAGGGGAAGGGAGAAAAAAGAGGGGAGTCAGACCATGCCGGAGCCCTTCCAATTCACCCATCTCAAGAAATCACACTTCAGTCTAGTGCTGGTGGCTTATGCCTGGAATCCTAGCTACTTAGGAGGCTGAGATCTGAAGATTTCAGTTCAAAGCCAGCCGAGGCAGGACAATCCACAAGACACTCATCTCCAATTAACCACTAGCCTTGAGCAAAAAAAAATTCATGCATAGTGCCCAGGCCCTGAGTTCAAGTCCCACCACTGACAAAAAATAAAAGAATAAACAAGTCAGACCTCAGGCAAGTGCTGGTAGCTCACACCGATAATCCTAGTTACTTAGGAGACTTGAGATCTAAGGAACACAGTTTGAAGCCAGCCCAGGCAGGAAAGTCCATGAGCTCTTTCCATTAACCACCAAAAAGGCAGAAGTGGCACTGTGGCTCAAGTGGTAGAACCCTAGCCTTGAGTGAAAAAGCTCAGAGACAGCACCCAGGCCCTGAGTTCTAGCAGCAGTACAGGCACGCACACACACTCACACAATACGCGTGAGCACACACACACACACACACACACAAGCACACACACACCAGACCTCGAAGGCCTCTAGAAGAATCCTGTGGTCCAGGTGTAAACCTGGTGGCCCCGGTGGAGGGCCCCCACCCCCAATCCTCCATCCACTCTCCCTCCAGCAGGTCCAAGGACCAGCATTACCCACCCCGGATTCCCAGCGGCCCCCTTCCAACCCAGCCACGAGGAAGCACGTTGCCACCATCCGAGCCGCCTGGGACACCCTGGGTTATTGCCTCACAGGCAGAGTCCGAGGGGAGCTGGCGTTCCTGCACTCTGATTGGCTACCGCTGGCTGCAGGCCCCAAGCATCTATATGGGTTCTGAGTTCTGGTTCTGAGTTCTAGGTGCTGCTCACACCTAGAAGAGTCTGGCATCGGAGAGGCCCCAGGTACCCCTTTCTCAAGAGGTCCAGAATCTGTACTTGCTGTATACAAGTGTGGGCAAACCTCCTCCTCCCTCCCCACTGGAACACCAAGCCTTAGCCTCTCAGGCCTCAGTTTCCCCACCAGTGAATGGCTCGGTAACAGTCCCTGCCTCATTGCACCCCCGTGGGGACAAAGGGGGCTCACAATGGCCCAGGCAAGAGAGCAAGGCAGGCACCCCCACCCCCAGGTGTCAGGGAAGAGAAGACACTAGGAGGACTCCCCGTGGTACAGATGAGGGAAAACGAGGTTGGAGGAGATCCCTGCCGTGAGAGCTACCCACACTGCCCCTTTTTGCAGAAAACAAGGATCCCCAGTATGCAGTTCTTGCAGGGGGGGGGGATTCCCAAGGGAGTAAATAGCCCAGAATGCAACATTCTGTCTCTGCCTGGAGTCTCCCTCAGCTCACCACAAACACTAGCTGCCCGGAATCCATGAGGGATACCCCAGAACCAGAATCGAGGTCCCCCACCTCCACCCTGGGCCCCTTCATCCCACCCATCCAGGCCAATAAACCAGCTGGGGCAGAAATCCAGCAGGACTGGTGTCATCCCAGATGCTCCCCCGGGGGACAGTGAGGGAGGAAGCAAAGCTCCATCTTTCAAAACAGAGGAGAGGGTGCAGGAGGCCACCCCAACCCTAACCTGCCGAAGGAACCCCAGGGTTCACACAAAGCTCCCAGGATTGTTGCCTTGAAGACAGGAGGGAGAAGGAGGGGCAGCTTCCAGCGGGAGGCTTTGGGCTGCCTGCCTGCTGCACTCTGGACCCTCGGGTGACCTGCCCTCCACCCAGGGGACTCTGGCAGAATAGATTCCCCCAGTTTTTTGGGGGGAAGGGGGATCCTACTGAAGCCACAGGGGCCACGACTCCCTCCCCAGACATCCTGGACCCCAGATCCGCTTGGCCTTCCAGCAGAAGGGACAGGGTGTTGTTGGGGGCCTAAGGTAGATGGTCCTAGGGGAAAGGGGACAGGCCCTAGCCCCACAGTTCCTCATGTCCCCGTTGGTACAGTGAGGGCAGGGTGGGGCGGGGCACAAAGACCTCAGGGGCCAGAACACTACAGAATGACCCATCAGACCCTTGTCCTGGCCAGGCAAGCAGGAGCAGCACCCAGACCCACCCCTGCCCCCAGGGCAGCTGGTCAACCCCCCCCCCACACACACACACACACTGACCCAAGAAGTGCTGAAGGGACATTTCTGGCCGGGTCTGGTCTGGTCAGCCACCCCTCCCCCACCTTTGACAACTTCAAGATGAGCCCCCCCCCACGGAAACGGGCCAGGCCACGCCCCCTCTGGGGGGGAGGAGAGAAGGAAGAGGCCAGAGGAAGCCACGCCTCCCCACCAGCCCCCCCCTCCTCTCGTGGGCCTGCAGGGTTTAATGACCCTTCCGGGTCGCTGGGTGGGGGAGGGGAGCAGGGCAGGCCTCCACAGAGGGGCCGCCGGGGAGGAGAGGGCAGGGAGGAACCCCAGACCCCCATCAGCACCATGAACCCTAAACTGGCGACGCCTGCCCTTTGGAGACCCCCTCCCCCCCAAGAGCCCTTTGTCCTGGGGGGGCCACCACCCCACATTTTATGACAGCTCCACCAGGAGGGCAGTCCCAGGCGGGAAGTAGGTGCTGGGTGGTCCCGAGGACCTGGCAGGGGTGGGGAGGGGGGAGACCTAGGGCCACACCCTCTGCACTCTGCCCCCCCAAGCCGGGGGGGGGAGGAGAGAGAGAGAGAGAGAGAGAGAGAGGTCACCCGCTTGGCCGGGCCTTGCAAAACATGGTTATTTAAAGAGTTGTGCAAGGCTGGGGCCGCGGGTGGTGAAAGGGGCCCCTCACTCCGCCGCGGGAAGAGGAGGGGGAAGGGCAGAAAGCTGGGGAGGGGGTTGAGAAAGTGGGGAGCCCCCCCCCTCCCAGAGGAAGTGAGAATAGCAAATCCGAAAAGGCAGCGGCAAAAGACGACAAAACCCCCAGGTCAGGATTTCAAAGGCTTCTTGGAAAGCGGTAGATTTGCATGGGGTGTGCGTGTGTGGTGGGGTGCAGGGAGTGGGGTGTGTGTGGAGAGCCCGGGTGTCCAAAAACGGAAGGTATTAGACAAGCCCGCCGCCCAGCCTGCGCGAACGTTGGCGTTGACACACGCGCGCGCCCCGCGCTTCCTGCGCCCCGGATTTTGTACCTTAGAAGGGGGGTGTGGGGGCATCCTGCTGGGACTGAGGAAGGGGAACTTATTCCTGGGGACCCCCTCCCCAGCACCTCCACTTCCCCGGGCCGGGGAAGCCTGGGGCCGGCCGGCGCACCCCGAGCTGCAGGACGCGGTCCCAAGTGCCCGCGAGCCGCTCGGGGAGGGTCCCCGGGAACTGCCCACCTCGGGCGGGGGGCAGGAGAAGAAACTCAACGGGGGTGTCGGCAGGGAAAAGAAATAGAGCTTCCCCCCCCCCCCGTCCCCAACTTCCATCCCGCGGGAGCGCAGCCCCCCGCGGGCGCGCACGCAGCGCCCATTTCCTTCCGCCGGGTCCGCGGAGGGCCGCGCCGCCAGCCGGGGGGCTCCGAGACCCGGCCGCGCACCACGGGCACCCCGAAACCCCGGCTGTGGTGGGGGGGCGCTCGTCCCGCAGAGCCCGGGGGACCCGTATCGGTGTCGCTCGCCTAACTTTGGAGGGACCCCCCCTCCGTCCCTCCCTCCCACGCCACCTCCCCAGGGCGCAGGGCGCGCAGCCCCGGGGGTTCCACGGCCTTACCGTGCGGAGCGGCTCCGGAGGGGGGGACCGGAGCCCTCGACCCCCGCCCGGCCTCCGCCG
>NW_012267280.1:3966325-3971828 GCF_000151885.1 Dipodomys ordii | reverse complement strand
AGCCGGAAGTGGCACTGTGGCTCAAGTGGTAGAGCACTAGCCTTGAGCTGAAGAGCTGAGGGACAGCGCCCAGGCCCAGAGTTCAGGCCCCACAACCATACCAAAAAAAAAAAAAAAAAGCTAGGCAGAACAGTCTGTGTGAGACTCTTATCTCCAATTAACTACTCAAAAACTGGAAGTGAAGCTGTGGCTCAAAGTGGTAGAGCTCTAGCCTTGAGCAAAAGAGCTGAGGGACAGTGCCAGGTCCTGAGTTCAAGCCTCATAACCACCACCAACAAAGCAGTAAAAAAAAATTAAAATTAAAAAGCAAAAAGTGCCCAACTCTCCATGTATCATATACATATGTTCCTCCTTAAATTTCTTACCCCAGGGCCTTTGTACTGATTGCCCCCACTAGTAGTTGGTCTGCCCTTCCCTTCCCTACATGGCTTCTTGCTCTGTTCTTTCTGTGTCAGAGTCCAGGGCCCATTACCCCTAGATGGCCCCTGATATCTCCACTGAGACTTTTTCTGTTGCAAGAGTTGTATTGACTTACCTCACTCTATTCACAGCAGGATCCCCAGTCCTGAGAACAGAGCTGCCTAAGGAAGTTGGTGAAATGAATGTCTTCCTGTGTCCTGTGTCCCCTCCCTAACTCCCTTGTTCCCCTGGGTTTTTGGTGTCTTTGCACACAAATCTCCAAATTATACATACATACTATGCATACAAACCCAGGCGCTGGTGGCTCTCACCTGTAATCCTAGCTATTTAGGAGGCTGAGATCTGAGGATTATGGTTCAAAGCCAGTCTAGGCAGGAAAGTCCATGAGACTGTTATCTCCAGTTAACCACCAGAAAACTGGATGTGGTGTTGTGGCTCAAGTGGTAGAACACTAGCCTTGAGCTGAAGAACTGAGGACAGTGCTCAGGCCCAGAGTTCAAGCCCCATGACCAACAAAAATAAAAATAATAATATACATACACACATGAATGTAGGTATATCTTCTTGCTTAAACCAGGACCTTGCACATGCTAGCACTCTGCCACTAAGCCCCACCCACCTGCAAAACCTTTTTTTTTTTTTTTTGCCAATTCTGGGGCTTGAACTCAGGGCCTGGACACTGTCCCTGAGCTGCTTTTGCTCAAGGCTAGCACTCTACCACTTGAGGTACAGGGCCACTTTAGCTTTTTCTGTTGATGTGGTACTGAGGAATTGAACCCAGGGCTTCATGCATTCTAGGCAAGCATTCTACCACTAAACCACAATCCCAGCACACAGATTTTTTTTTTTCCAATTTGGAAGGAGACCTCTATATCTCAGCCTGGACATAGTCTTAATCCAAACCTGTCCCCAGGGTAACTTTATTGACATTAGATAAGTCCTAGAGACCCACAGAGTGTAATTTAAAATTCTTTTAAAGTGTCAGACTCTGGTGACTTAAGCCTGCACTAGCCTTGAGCAAAAGAGTTTAGGGACAGCCTAAATTCAAGCCTATGATCAACCAAAAAAAAAATAAGGGGGTGGGGGGAGCTGGTACTGGAGCTAGAACTCAGGGCCTGGACACAGTCCCTGAGCTTTTTTGCTCAAGATTGGCACTCTGCTTACCACTTCAGCCACAACTCCACTTCCATTTTTTTGGTAGTTTATTGGAAAAAAGAGCCTCATGGACTTTCCCGCCCAGGCTGGCTTCAAACCTCAATCCTCAGATCTCAGCTGCCTGTGTAGCTAGGATTACAGGCATGAACCATTGGTGCTGGGGCCATAGTATATTTTGAGTATTTTTTAATAGAAGAGACCTTAAATCGTATAGAACCCGGGAAAATTCTCATGTGGCTCAGCATGTCTTCTTTCACAGCGGGGGACATACCCACCCAGAAGTCCAGGCTGGGGTGCTAATCACCCCCAACCTGCTCTGCGCAGGGGATGGGTGTAGGGGAGAAGACTCTTGGGGGCGTGCGCCACCTGCTGGACGGCCTCGGGGCTGCAGTCTGGGATACTCGGTTTGAGTGGGTGCGGCTATAATCCGGTGGGTGCGGTTCTACGGGGCGGTGCTAAAATCGGGGGCGTGGCCTCTGCCCAAAGAGCGGAGGTCGCTAGGTGGCGCCCTCTCACCTGTGAACAAGCTTTTCATCTCAAACTTGGGGTCGCAGGTTTACAGACAATTTTTGTTGATGTTGTTGTTGCAGTGCTGGGGGCCAAACCTAGAATTCCACCACTTTGTAGCCCTCCGTGAATGTATGGAGTCTTCCACAATATAAAATATGACTTACATTTGAATGTTTAAATTTGTCACTTCTGTTTTTCTTTGTCCAAGACCAGGATTTAATACCTGACGCTTTCTCTCATTGACTGGTGCTCTATCAACTGAGCCACACTTCCAACCCCTTCAATTTATTTTGTTCTGTTGCAGCTGGATGTGAGCTCACAGCCCAGCCTTGCTAGGTATATGATCTGCTGAGCCACACCTCCAACCCATATATATATATATTTTTTGTTTTTTTGTTTTTTTTGCCAATACTAGGGCTTGAACTCGCGGCCTGGGCACTGTCCCTCAGCTTCTTTTGTTCAAGGCTAGCACTTTAGCACTTGAGCCACAGCACCACTTCTGGCTTTTTCTAACCCAGGGCTTCATGCATGCTATGCAAGCACTCTATCACTAAGCCTCATTCCCATTCCCAAGCCCATGTGTGTGTGTGTGTGTGTGTGTGTGTGTGTATGTGTGTGTGTGTGTGTGTGTGTGTGTGTATGCTGGTACTGGAGCTTGAACTCAGGGTCTAAGCACCGTCCCTTAGTTTTTTTGTTGTTTGTTTGTTTTGTGCTGGTCCTGGGGCTTAAATTCAGGGTCTGGGCACTGTCCCTGAGCCTCCCTGTGCTCAAGGCTAGCACTCTACCACTTGCACCACAGCTCCAGCTTTTCTGTGTATGTGGTACTGAGGAACAGAACCCAGGGCTTCATGGGTGCCAGGCAAGCACTCTACCACTGAGCCACATTCCCAGCCTGTCTCTTAGCTTTTTCACTCAAGGCTAGTACCCTACCACTTAAGCTATAACTCCACTTCTGACATTTTTCTAATTAATGCAGATAAGAGTTTCATGACTTTCTGGGTTGGCTTTAAAGAGGTATCCTCAGATCTCAGCTTCCAAAGCAGCTAGGATTATAGACATGAGCCACTGGTACCCAGCTTGTGGGTTATTCAAAGATGGAGATCTACAGATGTTTTGGCCCAAACTGGCTTCCATATGTGATTCGCTGGATCCTACTTTCCTGAGCATTTAGGATTGTAGGCTTGAGCTTCAACCTCTCCTCTATTTGGGAGACTCTGGAATTCTCAGAGAGGTTGGGAGGGGGGCAGAATTCTTCAGGATGGTTGAATGATGTCCTCAGGGTTGGGGTAGAGGGTCAGTTCTCCCTTCTCTCCCCAACTAGTCCACACTCCATCCCCACCACACACACACACACACACACACACACACACACACACGCAGCCAGAGCCTCAGTCTTCCCTTGGGAAGAATGGGAACTGTAACCAGTCCCATGGGACTATGACAGCTCCAAGCAACACAGGGTCCTGAATTAAGTTTCAGGAGTCCTTGCAATTAAGTCCAGAGAAAGAGAGGGTAGGGGAGGAACTGGAGGAACAGACCAGCAGGCCTGGGGCAATCAGGCAGAAGACAGGCCAGGAGTTGGGCTTTGTCCTGAGAGCAAAAAGGAGCCCTGGTGGATCTTACAGCCAGAGAGACTTGTGGCCTGAGGTTGACATTAAGGTCTCAAAGCCTGAGTACTCTCTGCCCCGGAAGTCAGGAGAAGGAAGTGTCATCTAACCACCATTCTGGTGGCTCCAGGGGTTTGATGGGGGAGTTGGGGTTGGGAGACAAAAGCCAACCACTGTAGTTCAGGCAAGTGCTCTACCCCTTGAGCCACAGCGCCACTTCCTGTTTTCTGGTGGTTAATTGGAGATAAGAGTCTCATGAACTTTCCTGCCCGGGCTGGCTTTGAACTGCCATCCTCAGATCTCAGCCTGAATAGTTAAGATTACAGGCGTGGGTCACTAGCACCCCGCTAATTTTTTTTTCTTTTGCTAGTCCTGGGGCTTGAACTCAGGGCCTGGGCACTGTCCCTGAACTGCTTGCATTCTGCCATCTGAACCATAACACCACTTCTGGCTTTTTCTGTTTATGTGATACTGAGGAATTGAACCCAGGGCTTCATGCATGCGAGGCCAGCACTCTACTACTAAGCCACATTCCCAGTCCCTCAGTGTAACTTATTATGGCAGCTGCAGTGAGTCATGTCTGATCGCAGATGGATGACAGAACACTCCCAGTGGCATGATCTGTGGGATGGATGAGTGGACCAGCCAGCGTGGTCCCGCCACTCAGCCCTGACCCACCACACCTTTAGCTCTGCCCACCCAGTGAGCTCCACCCACCAATGAGCACCACCCTCCAGTGAACTCCACCCCCAATATGCTCCGCCCTTCATGAGCACCACCCACTGGTGAGGTTCACATGCACAGCAGGACCTCCCCACACAGGAGGAGCATGATGGGCAGCCAGGAACATCTCAGGGGTTGGTAGATCCACCCTACAACATGGAGGGGCCCTGAAGACCCTGCTCAGTGAGAGAACCAGACACAAGGGCCCCACAGTGTAACTCCATTGATAGGAAATGAGCCATATAGACAGGAAGTGGGTGACAGGATGTGGGGGATGGGACTGAGTGCTCCTGGGGACCAGTCTGCTTTGCAGATGATGAGATGTTCTGCAATCCACAGGGGCTTTGTTGGCTATCTCTCAGATTATACGAAAAGCCTCTGAACTGAAGCTTGATGTAGAACTGCATCCCTTTAATCCCAGCACTCAGGAGGTGGAGGAAGAGGCAGGAGGATGGTGAGTTCCGGACCACCCTGAGCTCCATAGTGAATCCTTGTGTTAAAAAAAAGTCTTAGTCGGGCGCCGGTGGGTCACACCTGTCATCCTCGCTATTCAGGAGGCTGAGATCTGAGGATCCTGATTCAAAGCCAGCCTGGGCAGGAAGGTTCATAAGACTCTTCTCTCCAGTTAACCACCAGAAAACTGAAAGTGGTGCTGTAGCTCAAGTGGTAGAGAGCTTGCCTTGAGCTGAAGAGCTGAGGTTCAAGCCCCATGACTGACAAAAAAAAAATCTTGCACCAATAATTCCCTTCTGGAAGCTTCTATCAAAGAATTAAGAACACTTGCTACTAGAAGTATCCCAATGGTCCAGCCTGGGAACAGTAGTCAGTGCCACCTGGAGTCATGCACAGAATTCTGGGAGGTGACAAAACCATACACCTCTGGGGTGTTGGTGGAGCTGGAGACGGGATCCAGGGAACTTACTAAGTATCAACCAATGCCGTGCTCTGTGCTCTAGAGATCTTTTATCTTCCATTCTGGAATTTGAACCCAGGACCTTGCACATGCTAGGCATTCTACCACAGAGCCAGGGCTCCAGCCCGCCATTGATTTTCTTTTTTCACTTTTTTTTTGGGGTCCGGTTGTGGGG
>NW_012267280.1:3964701-3965734 GCF_000151885.1 Dipodomys ordii | reverse complement strand
CGGCGGGGGTTCCCGGCGGGGGGGTCCCGGCGGGGGGACGGGAGGGGACGGGGGACCCGGCGTGGGGGCTGTCCGCACCCCCCCCCAGCATACAACGCGGGATCGGTGCATCCCCCCCTCTCCTGACCCTCACGTCGGGGCAGTTGGGGGGTCCCAGGCCTGACTCCTCTCCGGAACTCAAAATGGAATGCCCCCCCCCCAGACCCCGGGCCTGGGGCAGCAGGTGGCCGGCCCGGCCTCCCCCCCTCCCGGGTAGCTTGGCCCGCTGCAGCCCCTGCGCCCAGGTTCCCCCGGCCTAGGCTTCTCCAGCACCAGGAATAGCTGCCCCTGCTTCACCCCGTCCCCAGGCAGAGCTGGAAGCTGTTGCCCCAGAGGGGTAGTTTAGAAACACCCCCAGGTAAGGTGGGGGGGCCCAGGCTGGTGGCTGGCCCAGCCCGCCACACCCCAGCTCAGGTCGCTAAGGCTTTGGAGAGCTTTTCTCTACCTGGCTATTGACAGCCGGGAGGTGGTGGCTCAGGCCTGGCCTCCCAGCTACTCTGGAGGCTGTGATCTGATGCTCGCAGTTCAAAGCCAGCCCCAGCAGGAAAGTGTGTGCGACTCTATCTCCAACAAACTATATTTAAAAAAAAAAAAAAAAAAGAGGAAGAAGCTGGAAGTGGAGCTGGGGCTCCATTAACCTTGAGGAAGAAGCTCAGGGACAGTGTGTGAGCCCTGAGTTCAAGCCCCGGGATCCACAAACAAAACGAAAGAAAACAAAAGGCTGGCTATTACCCATCCAGTGCTGGTGACTCACATCTGTAATTGGGTTTCAATTCAAAGCCAAGCCAGGTCAGAAGAGTCCATGAAACTTATCTCTGATGAAACAAACAGAAGAAGGAGGAGGAGGCCGAGGAGGAAGAGGAAGAGGAGGAGGAGGAGAAGAAGAAGAAGAAGAAGAAGAAGAAGAAGAAGAAGAAGAAGAAGAAGAAGAAGAAGAGGAGGAGGAGGAGGAAAACACAAGTGTAGTCATGGCTGAAGTAGTGAAGCAGAAAGC
>NW_012267280.1:3950262-3953787 GCF_000151885.1 Dipodomys ordii | reverse complement strand
CCTGAACTCTGGGCCTGGGCACTGTCCCTCAGCTCTTCAGCTCAAGGCTAGTGCTCTACCACTTGAGCCACAGCGCCACTTCCGGCTTTTTTCTTTGTGCTTATGTGGTGCTGAGGAATCGAACCCAGGGCCTCAGGCATGCAAGGCAAGCGCTCTACCACTGAGCCACCTTCCCAGCCCCTATTTTCACATTTTAATCTCTCTGAAAATAGTTAGATCTTAACTCTGTGTGTGTGTGTGTGTGTGTGTGTGTGTGTGTGTGCGTGTGTCCTGCTTTGGGGTGCTCTACCGCTGAGCTTTATCCTCACCAACCCCTAGATCTGCAATCTTACAGTAATAAAGACAGTGCTACCAAATGGCTGGCCCTTCCTGGAAAGACCCAGAAAGTACAGGTGTTAGCTCATCTTCGATTCCAGAGGATTACAGAAACGATTGTTACCACATTGAAAGCAAAAGAGAGCAAAACATTTTCACTGGTGATCTGGAACAATAAAAATAAATATAGCCTGACGCTGGCTGACCCTAACCACTCAGGAGGCTTGAGATCTGAGCATCCCAGTTCTCAGCCAACCCCAGGCATCTTCTCTCCAAGTAACCAGCACAAAGTGAAGCTGTGGCTCAAGCGGTAGAGTGCCAGCCTTGAGCAGAACAATATTAAGCAAGAGCGTGCACTAGGCCCTGAGTTCAAGCCCCTGTCCTAGCACACCTGCACACTCACACACACACACACAATATTAATGACAATAATTAGAGCCCCACTCCAGTGGATTCCCATAGTGTAAGCTCAGAGAGGGGCTGAGAGCTTTGGCGCTCTGGCCGGGGCAGGATGCGGGGCCAGGCTGTGCAGCTCCCCCATGGGGTCCAGTCCGGGTGCTCGTGGCTGACGCTGGCGTCCAGGGGCACAGGGGCACACGCGGCGGAAGGCCTGTCGGAAATGGGAGCCCAGGAAGGCGTAGAGCAACGGGTTCAGCGCCGAGTTGCTGTAGGACATACAGTGTGCCCAGATCTTAATTGCATAGGCAGCGTAGCTGCGCGGGTGCCACGAGCCAGCTGGGCCCAGAGCCTGCAGCACCAGGAACAACTGGATGGGGCCCCAGCAG
The DNA here is from genome assembly GCF_000151885.1 of Dipodomys ordii. NCBI lineage: Eukaryota > Metazoa > Chordata > Mammalia > Rodentia > Heteromyidae > Dipodomys > Dipodomys ordii. The sequence continues at coordinate 3,952,687 of NW_012267280.1, read as the reverse complement.
GCAGCAAAGAGCAGGACCACGGCTGCCACCAGCCTGGAGACCTTGGCACGCACGGCTCCTGCGCGCTCAGCCAACAGCTGTCCCTGAATGGCAGAAGGGTGAGGGGTTAGAGGAAAGCACTGCCCCCCAAATCCAGCTCCACTTTTATCTGTTTGGGTCAGTCCTGGTGCTTGAACTCAAGGCCTGGGTGCTGATGCTGAGCTCTTCAGCTCAAAGCTAGTGCTCCACCACTTGAGCCACAGCGCCACTTCCAGTTTTCTAGTGGTTCATTAGACTCTCACAGCCTTTCTGCCTGGGCTGGCTTTGAACCAAGATCCTCAGATCTCAGCCTCCTTAGTCCCTAGGATTACAAGCGTGAGCCACCCGCATGAAGTGAGTTTGGAGAGAGATGGATAAAACAAGTTTCAAACGGATGTATTCCCGGTATTCCCATGGGCCCGTTCTCACCCTGAAGCTACACACCTGCAGGGCCCCTTCCGCGGGTGCGGGGCGCACGGCGGCGCGGCCCAGGTGGCGCAGCATGGCGCCGTAACAGGCACAGGTGGCCAGCAGGGGCAGCAGGTAGAGCGCCAGCAAGTTGTAGAGCGCGAAGGCGCGCTCCAGGGCGCGGCTGGGGAACGCCTCGCTGCAGTAGGTGCGCGGTCCGGTGGAGAGGCGGTGCAGCGCGAGCACCGGGGCAGACACGGCCGCAGAGCCTGCGCCACAGGCCAAGATGAAGACCCTGGTTCCGAGGACTTAAAGCTTGGGGAAGCCCGTGCCCTCCCCCCCGGCCCCCGATCTTCCTAGGAGCCTTCCAGAGGCTCGGTGTGGCCTGAACTCGTGCCATATGGCATGCTGCCCTGTGGGCACCCCTGGTGGCCTAGAGACCTAGTGCGCCCAACTTTAGGTGGCCCATTGAGGCCAGGCTGGTGTCGCAGGGGTAGCAGTGGGCCTTGGGCATCCAGGGCACCAGGACTCCCCCCCTCTACCCTATCCCCAGCACCCACACGGCTACTCACCCACCCAGATGCTGAGGCTGACTGCCAGCGCCAGGCGCGGAGTGCGGCGGTGCAGGGCGCGCAGCGGAAACACCGTCACGTACCAGCGGTCCACGCTCATGGCCGTTAGGGTGGCGCATGTGGCCTGCACTGAGACCTGGACAAGCAGGGATGAGTGCCCTGCCGGTCCCCCCACATACCCGACTACTCAGGCACACACTCTGATGTGTTTTTCAGAGAGCGGTATCCAGGGGGCCACCAGTTGGGGGACAGGAGAGGGAGAGCTGGAAAGGGAGGCCAAGAGGGTGGAGGGAGGAGCAAAAGAGCCGTAGGAGGGGGTGGTCGCCTGGCACCCCAATTTTGAGGCAGGGAGCAGCAGAGCTTCTCTAGGAGGGCGATTCTAGAAAGCATCCACCCACCAGGAACCATTTTCCCCAAGCCCAGTCGGTCAGGAACCCGGTGGCCTATGTCTGTAATCCTAGCTACTCAGGAAGCTGAGATCTGACGATCTCAATTCAAAACCAGCTGGGGCAGAAAAGTTTGTGAGGCTACAATCACCAGTAAACCACCACAAAGCTAGAAGTGGACTGTGGCTCAAGTGGTAGAGCGCTAGCCTTGAGCAAAAGAGTGCAGGGACAGTGCCAAAACCCTGAATTCAAGCCCCAGTGTCCACATTAAGAAAACAAAATAAAGTGGAGAAGGAGGGAGAAAGAGGGAGGAGGAGAAGAGGGAGGAGGAAGAAGACCTGCTAAGCTTTAGGCTGCAAATATAGCCCCGCCCACCGTAGGCCACGCCCACCTACGGACACACACACACACACACACACACACACACACACACACACACACCCTTCCACCCTGCTGTGCAATGTGGCCCCACCCGGGCCACGCCCACCAGTGCTTACTCCAGGCTCCTCCCCCGCAGGCACGAGGCCACGCCCCCTTCCAGACCCCGCCCGCCGCCCCTTCCCGCCCGGCGGTCCGGGCTGCGCACCTGCTGGATGTAGTTGACGAATTTGCACATGAAGTCGCCCAGCACCCAGGCGGGCAGTGGGTAGAGCAGGGCCGTGAAGGGCACGCAGCACAGCAAGAAGGTCACATCCGTGACCGCCAGGTTGGCTGCAGGGGAGGGGAGGAAGGCGCGGGCGCTTGGTGCAGGGGGTCCCAGCGACCCTCTACCGCCATGGGCAGAGACGCCGAGGCGCCCTCGACTATTTCCCCCTTCGGAGCCATTCTGTTCGTCCCTGAACATCCTCCCTGAGCTCCAGCCCCACGACCTGGGCCAAAAAAGGGGGTGGGGACTTGGGGCGCCCGCGAGGGGAGGAGAGCCGGGTCTGGGCTGCTGTGACGGGCCGGGGTGGGGGGGGGGGGGGGGGGGGGGGGGAGGAGTCGCTCGTTCCCTGGATAGATCCGTCTCCCCTCCTCTCCACCATTCTCTCCCTCCCCCCC
>NW_012267280.1:3947453-3950212 GCF_000151885.1 Dipodomys ordii | reverse complement strand
GGGGGGGGGGGGAGGACACGCTCCAGGCCCTCGCCTGGCGTGGCACACTCACCGATGTAGAAGTTGGTCACCGTGCGCATCTGCTTGTGGCGGCAGATGACATAGATGACCAGCGAGTTCCCCACCAGGCCGAGCACCATGAGCGCGGCGAAGAAGAGCGGGACGAGCCAGGCGTCCAGCAGTCGCGGCGCGGGGCCCAGGCCGTCGGATGCGTTGGCGACGCAGCCGGGGCAGCTGGAAACGTTGGCCAGTGTCCACCAGGACACATTGGGCCCCGATGAAGCCGCGACATGCATGGCTTGGCACGGTCTTCCTCCTCCTCCTCCTCCTCCTGGCTGTCTGCCCGGATTTGCCTCGAGGACCGAGCCCGGGAAGAGTGCGGAGGCTCTGGAGGCGGCGGGATACGAGGATGTCTCAGTCGCCGTGGCCTCGCGCGTTTATACCCGGCGCCCTCCCCTGGTCCCCGCCTGCGCGCCCTCCCCGCGCGCTCGCCCACCCTCCACCGCGCACGCACGCGGCGCTCCTCGCCTCCACCCAGCCGGGTCCTGTGTGCAGGGGCTGGAGGGAGGGAGGGCAGGACCCGCAGATCAGGGGTGGGAAGGTACGTGGAGGCCCGCTGTGCTCCTCCCCTGCACCACCCCAAGGGCTGGTCTCAATCCCCCCCAACCCCCCCCCCTCCGGCAGAGATTCAGGGACCCAGCTCCCACCCAGGCTAGCCATCTTCAAAGGAAAAGCTGGGGAGAGCGCCATGGAAGTTTCCGGGTAGTGAGCTGGTCTCTGACTGAATGTTGACCCATCTGTCTCTAGGGGGGTGTTTATCTCCCTCGGGCCCCCCCCCAACTGGTAGCCAGTGGCCCACACCAACTGGGGATACAGGCGAGAGCTTTTGATGCTGGCAGCTGGAACCAGTGGGTAGGCGATCCGAAAGGTGAGGCATCTTTTTATTTATTTACTTTTAATTGTTACTATAAAGGCGATGTACGGAGGGATTACAGTTACATAAGTCAGGTAAAGAGTGCACTTCTTTTTGGACTGTGTCATCTTTTCCCCTCGCTCTCCCAGCTTCCCCCTCCCATAAGTTGCATGGTTCATTCTCTACATAGTGTCCAGTAAGTACCATTGTTGTAGTTCTCCACCCTTTATCCCTCCACATCTGCCCCTTAAGGAGAGGCATCTTACATCTTCACCTCACCCTGAGAAGCAAATGGGGAGAGTGCTTGCCTCTCCTGGATTCAGGCTTGGTTTCACCTATTCTGATTATGCAGCTGAGAAGAAGAGGTTGCCACAAGACTCAAAGGCAGCTTAAAAAGTTGTGGGCAGGGAAGGTGGCTCAGTGGTAGAACGCTTGCCTTGCATGCCTGAGGCCCTGGGTTCGATTCCTCAGCACCACATAAGCAAAAAGAAAAAAAGCCAGAAGTGGCGCTGTGGCTCAAGAGGAGCCCAAGCCCAGAGTTCAAGCCCCACAACCAACAACAACAACAACAAAAAAGTGGAGACTCTGTGGGTAAAATTGCTTTAGGAGGGGCTGTGAAGGTGGCTCAGTGGTAGAGTGCATGCATGAGGCCCTGGGTTCGAGTCCTCAGCACCACATAAGCAGAAAAAGCCAGAAGTGGTGCTGTGGCCCAAGTGGTAGAGCGCTAGCCTTGAGCTGAAGAGCTGAGAGACAGCACAGCACCAAAGCCCAGAGTTTAGGCCACACGACTGGCCAAAAAAAAAAAAAAAGTGGTTTAGGAGCATGTACAAGGCTCCAGGTTCATCCCTGGGGGACAGGGACACTGAAGAAATGGGGGGTCCACTGGCACCTGTAATCCTAGCTACGCAGAAGGCTGAGATCTGAGGATTTTGGCTTAAAACCAGCCCATAGGAAAGTCTGTAAGATTTTTCTTTTTAATGGTCATGGCTTGAAATCTGGCCCTGGGTGCTGTCCCTCAGCTCTTCAGCTCAAGGCTAGCACTCTACCGCTTGAGCCACAGTGCCACTTCCAGCTTTTTCTGCTTACGTGGTGCTGAGGAATGGAATCCAGAGCCTCATGAATGTGAAGCAAGCACTCTACCATTGAGCTTCCTTCCCAGCCTCCGTGAGATTTCTTATGTCTAAGTAATTACCAAAAAGTTGAAAGTGGTGTGGTCAAGTGGTAGAGACTCAGCCTTGACGAAAAAGCCAAGATCTGAGGTCCTGAGTTCAATCTCCAGTAACACACACACACACACACACACACACACACACGAGAGAAAGGTGTTTCCTTTTCATCCTTTTTTCCTGTGTATGTGCCAGTCCTGAACTCAGAGCGTGGACCCTGCCACTTAATGTTTTTTTCCTCAAGCATAGTACTTTACCACTTAAACTATACCTCTACTTCCAGCTTTTTGGTGGTTAATTTGAGATAAATGTGTTACTATCTTCCCTGCCCAGGCTAGCTTTGACCATGTTCCTTAGTTCTTAGCTTCCTGATTAGCTAGGGTTACAGGTGGGAGCCACCAGTGCCTATGCTCATTGTGTGTGTGTGTGTGTGTGTGTGTGTGCGTGCATGTGTGCACGCGCACCAGTCTTGGGGCTTCAACTCAGGGCCTGGGCACTGTTTCTGAGCTTTTGTAATCAAATCTGGTATTCTACCACTTTATCCACAGCTCCACTTCTGGCTTTTTTTTTGGGGGGGGGGGGTCGGGTCGTGGGGCCTGAACTCTGGGCCTGGGCACTGTCCCTCAGCTCTTCAGCTCAAGGCTAGCGCTCTACCACTTGAGCCACAGCGCCACTTCCAG
>NW_012267280.1:3944030-3947348 GCF_000151885.1 Dipodomys ordii | reverse complement strand
TTCCCAGCCCCACTTCTGGCTTTTTGGTGTAGAAAAGCCTCACAGACTTTCCTGTCAAATCTGACTTTGAACCCTGATCCTCTGATCTCAGCTTCTTGAGTAGGTAGGATTGCAAGCATGAGCCACCAGTGCCTGGTTCATCCTTTTTATACTTTTTCTTTCCCCCCTGTTGGTTGTGGGGCCTGAACTCAGGGCTTGGGCGCTGTCTCTGAGCTCTTTCACTCAAGGCTAGCACGCTACCACTTTGAGCCACAGCACCATCTGCTTTTCTGGTGATTAAATGGAGAAAAGAGTGTCACAGACTTTAAATCCTGGGCTGGCTTCGAACCATAATCCTCAGATCTCAGCCTCCTGAGTAGCCTACCAGTGCCTGGTCCTTCTCAGGTTTTAATCCTGAATAAAACCTAGCAAAAAAAAATATTTTTTCTCCCTCTCTACCCCTCCCCACCCTCAAGGCAAAGTCTTCTTCCAGCACCAAGCTGGTGTTAAATTTTGAACTGAATTGATTCCCTGACCTCAGCTGAGATTGAGTAGCTGGGACTACAGGTATGTGACACCATACCCTGCTTAGTTATTCTTGACCATAGCCTGGAAAAATCAGTCTAGGGTAAACTTATTTATTATTTATTTTTGGTTCAGGCTCCTGAGCTTGTGTGCTGAATGAAGGCTGGCATCCTATCATTTGAGCCACACCTCTACTTCTGTTCTTTTGTTTTTGTTTTTGGTGCTTAATTGCAGATGAGAGTTGTAGGGACTTTCCTGCCCAGGCTGGCTTCAATGATCCTCAGATCTCAGACTGCTGAGTAGCTGGGATTACAGGCATGAGACTGCTCTTTGGGAGTAATACTGAAGACTAGTTTGGAATGAAGGCCAGTGGTGACAAGTAGGCAGGGATGGTGCGCCTGGTTGTGGGAATCTCCTGAGTCTGGGAATACATTAGCAACTGGACTTTGGAATGCATTAGCTGTAATTAGCAGCACATGGATAGGCTAAAGGACCAAGGAGCTAGGAGGTTTGTTTTTTTTTGGGGGGGGGGCTCAGACGGGTGTTAAGAAGATATTGGCTGGGCACTGGTAGCTCTCACCTATAATCCTAGCTACTCAGCGGGCTGAGATTTGAAGATTGAACCTCAAAGCCAGCCCTGTCAGGAAAGTCTGTGAGACTGGGCGTTTTGTCCCTCAGCTCTTCAGCTCAAGGCAAGCACTCTACCACTTGAGCTACAGCGCCACTTCCGGTTTTCTGGTGGTTTATTGGAGATAGGAGTCTCACGGTCTCTCCTGCCCCGGGTAGCTTTGAACCGCGGTCCTCAGATCTCAGCCTCCTGAGTAGCTAGGATTACAGGCGTGAGCCACCAGCGCCTGGCTAGTCTGTGAGACTTTTATCTTCAATAAACAAATCAGATAAAGCTGGAAGTGACACTGTGGCTCAAGTGGTAGAGTGCTAGCCTTGAGCTGAAGAGCTGAGGGACAGCGCCCAGGCCCACGATCGGACCCCCCCCAAAACAAACAAACAAACAATCACATCTTTTGTCCGCAACACGTTCCTCTATCATGAAGGAGGAACTGGCAGGTTGCATTCCTGTGGTCTTTACATTGTGTTTTCCCACCATGGTGGTTTCTCACAGCTGCTGCTGCTGCTGCTTCTTCTTTTTTTTGTTGGTCATGGGGCCTGAACTCTGGGCCTGGTCACTGTCCCTCAGCTCTTCAGCTCAAGGCTAGCGTCCTACCACTTGAGCCACAGCTCCACTTCTGGTTTTTCTGCTTATGTGGTGTTGAGGAATCGAACCCAGGGCCTCATGCATGCAAGGCAAACGCTCTAGCACTGAGCCACCTTCCCAGACCCTCCCACAACTTCTTGTGGTCCAGAGGAGCGGTTCTAGATCCTAAGGCATGGTTCAATTTTCTGCTGTACACATCAATGGAGGAAGTTCTGTGTCTGTCAGCCTCTGCATGCATGCAGACACACACACACACACACACACACACACGACCTGGCAATCACTGGGTGCAGTAAGCCAGGGCCTTTGCACCTGCTGTTCTCTGCCTTCCGGGCTCTCACAGGCCTTTCTTAGAGGCCCCAGGCCCCAGCCCTGCCCTCATCAGCTCCCCCCCACAAATTCGGATCACCCCAGAGTCCCCAGCGACCCGCATTCTTGAACTGAATAAAACCCTGGAGGCTGAGAGGGAGAGGTGGGGGCTGCGATCCCCGGCTCCCTGGGGCCGTGTGGGCACCGGGGTCACCCCGATCTTGGTGTGTCTGTGTGTGTGTCTGTGTGTGTATGTCTGTGTGTGTGTGCATGTGTGTGTCTGTGCGTGTGTGTGTCTCTGTCTCTGTGTGTGTGTCTGTGTGTGTCTGTGTGTGTGTCTGTGTGTGTGTGTCTGTCTGTCTGTGTGTGTGTGTCTGTGTGTGTGTCTCTGTGTGTGTGTCTGTCTGTGTGTGTCTCTGTGTGTGTCTGTCTGTGCGTGTGTCTGTGTGTGTCTCTGTGTGTGTGTCTGTGTGTGTCTGTCTGTGTGTGTCTCTGTGTGTGTCTCTGTGTGTGTCTGTCTGTGCGTGTGTCTGTGTGTCTGTGTGTGTGTCTGTGTGTGTGTCTGTGTGTGTGTGTCTGTGTGTGTGTCTGTGTGTGTATGTCTGTGTGTGTGTGTCTGTCTGTCTGTGTGTGTGTGTCTGTGTGTGTCTGTCTGTGTGTGTCTCTGTGTGTGTCTCTGTGTGTGTCTGTCTGTGCGTGTGTCTGTGTGTGTGTGTCTCTGTGTGTGTCTCTGTGTGTGTGTCTGTGTGTGTCTGTCTGTGTGTGTCTCTGTGTGTGTCTCTGTGTGTGTCTGTGCGTGTGTCTGTGTGTCTGTGTGTGTGTCTGTCTGTCTGTGTGTGTGTGTCTGTGTGTGTGTGTCTGTGTGTCTCTGTGTGTGTGTGTGTGTCTGTCTGTGTGTGTCTCTGTGTGTGTCTGTCTGTGCGTGTGTCTGTGTGTGTCTGTGTGTGTGTCTGTCTGTGTGTGTGTCTGTGCGTGTGTCTGTGTGTGTGTCTGTCTGTGTGTCTGTCTGTGTGTGTCTCTGTGTGTGTCTCTGTGTGTGTCTGTCTGTGCGTGTGTCTGTGTGTGTGTCTGTCTGCCTGTATGTGTGTGTCTGTGTGTGTGTGTGTCTGTGTGTGTGTGTCTGTCTGTGTGTGTGTATGTCTGTGTGTCTATGTGTCTGTGTGTGATCCGCGCCCCGCCCCGCGCCCCGCCCCGCGCCCCGCCCCGCGCCCCGCCCCGCGCGGCTTGGGACCGCAGACTTGGGTGGTGGGCGAAGACAAAAAGTTGTAGGAAGTCGGTGCGGTGTCCTGCAG
>NW_012267280.1:3938239-3943745 GCF_000151885.1 Dipodomys ordii | reverse complement strand
CGGGCCCGGGCCCGGGGTCTCCCTCCTCGCGCCCCTCCCTCTCCGCCGTGGGTGGGGGGCGCCGTCCTCCCGGGGGTTTGGGGGTGCCCTCGTGTCGCGGGCCCGGGGCGGGCGATCGCCTTCCTCCCTGCGTCTCCTCCGCCCTTCCTCGCCCCGGCTTCCCCTTCCCACTCGCTGGTGGCACCCCCAGAATTCAGGAGTCTTCCCGACCGCCCTGCCCGTGCTGGGCGCCTCGGGTCGGTTCCCGGGCCCCGGTGCCCCGCGCCCACCTCCCACCCCGCGTCCCTCCTGGCAGACGGGACTCAGTTTCCCCTCTGGGGAAATTCCCAGATAAAATGGGGCCTGGGCGGGACCGGGGTGGGCGTGGTGGGGCGCAGGGCTGTGTGACCCGCTCTGCTCCACCGTGTTGCCGGGGCCGTGGGGGAATCCACTGGGCTTGTCTAAGGGGCTGTGGGCCCTGGGAGGGTTGGTCTGGTTGTCCATGCCTCAGTTTCCCCCTCTGTTAAGTGGGTCGCACCCACGACGGCTTTTCTGAGTGGACAGTGACCTGGCTCTGTAAGGTGCGGAGTAAATGGGAGGGATTTTTGGTTGGTTGATTGTGGGGCTTGAACTCAGGACCTGGCGGCTGTCCCTGAGCTCTTTCACTCAAGGCTAGCTAGCACCCTACCACTCTGAGCCACAGCTCCACTTTTGCTTTTCTGGTGGTTCGTTGGAGATAAAACATCTCATGGATTTTGCTGCGAGGCCTGACTTCGAATGTCCATCCTCAGATCTCAGCCTCCTGAGTAGCTAGGATTACAGGTGTGAGCCACCGGAGCCCAGCTTTGTTTCTGTGTGTATGTGCTGGGGGTACTCAAGAGTTGAACTCAGGACCTGGGCCTGGTCCCTGAGCTCTTTCACTCAAAGCTAGTGCTCTACCACTTGAGTGACACTTCCACTTCTAGTTTTCCGGGATTACTTGGAGATAAAGAGTCTCAGAGACTTTCCTGCCTGGGCTGGCTTTGAGCCTTGATCCTCAGATCTCAGCCTCCTGAGTAGCTAAGATTACAGGTGTGAGCCACTGGTCCCCAGTGGAGGGTTTTTAAATTCAATGATTGCCTTTCATGATTTTCCCAAATGTTCTGCCCTTTTAGGGTTACTTTGAAATGGTTTTAGCACTCCATTTTTCTGTGGCCAGTGTGATTTTTATTATTATTGTTTTGTTAGTACACCTGTCAGGTTTTTTTTTTTTTTTTTGTCCGTCATGGGGCTTGAACTCTCGGCCTGGGCGCTGTCCCCCAGCTCTTCAACTCAAGGCAGGCGCTCTATCACTGAGCCACGGTGCCACTTCAGTTTTCTGGTGGTTAATTGGAGATAAGAATTTCACAGACTTTTTCTGCCCCGACTGGCTTTGAACCTCGATCCTCAGATCTCAGCCTCCTGAGTAGCTAGGATGACAGGCTTGAGCCACCAGCACCCAGCTCTGTCAGATCTTTACCAGAAACCTAGGTGGCCTTTTCAGGCCAGAAACTGATCGAGACCGAGGATGCCTGCCTTTTTCTTTTTCTTTCTTTTTTTTTTTTGTGTCCTGTCATGGGGCCTGAACTCTGGGCTTGGGCACTGTCCCTCAGCTCTTCAGCTCAAGGCTAGCGTTCTACTACTTGAGCCACAGCACCACTTCCAGCTTTGTTTTTCTTTTTGCTTATGTGGAATCGAACCCAGGGCCTCATGCATGCAAGGCAAGCACTCTACCACTGAGCCACCTTCTCAGCCCCGCCTTTTTCTTATTTACTTACTTTGTGGTGTTTTGACATAGTCTCTATGGGACCCTAGCTAGCCTTGAACTTGAGATCCTCCTGTGTCCACCTTGCCTCCTGTGTACTGGGATTATAGGTGTGCTCTTCCAGGCCTGGCTCAGAGGATGCTCTAGGGCCTTTGACCATCCCCAGTAGGCACTGACTGCCCCCTCCCCATCCCGGAAGTGCTAAATCTGTAAAAATATTGGTGAGGTTAGGGTTACACCCGCTAGGTTACTTCCTTGTGGCCCTTTTCCTGGGTGTTTACCTGCCTTGCCCGTCTGCTACCCGCTGAGTCACCTCCAGCTCTTCAACATGGGGAAGTAGGTTCTTCTGTCTGGAGGGGAAGAAGGTGGGGTTTTGCCAGGGGCATGGCCAACTCCCGGCCCCAAGCCAAAGCTCCCAGGAGCTTTTTTTTTTGTCAGTTGTGGGGCTTGAACTCAGGGCCTGGGTGTTGTCCCTGAGCTCTTTTTTTTTTGCTCCAGGCTAGCACTCTACTACTTTGAGCCCCACTTGGGGTTCTTAGGTGGTTAATTGGAGATCAGAGTCTTATGGACTTTCCTGCCCGGGCTGGCTTCAAATCACGATCCTCAGTTCTCAGCCTCCTAAGTGGGTAGAATTACCCGTGTGAACCACTAGTGTCTGGCTTTCGAGGAGCACTCTGGGCATCTTTCTCCCCATTATCCTGCCTCCCCTCCATGGGCGTTGGTCACTTCTAAAGTGTAGGCAGTGTGTGTGTGTGTGTGTGTGTGTGTGTGTGTGTGTGTGTGTGTGTGTGTGTGTGTGTGTGTGTGTGTGTGTGTGTGCTGGCCCTGGAGCTTGAACTCAGAGCCTAGGTGCTGTCCCTGAGCTTTTCCCACTCAAGGCTAGCACGCTACTGCTTGAGCTACTGCTCCATTTTCGCTTTTTGGTGGCTACTTGGAGATAAGAGTCTCACAGACTTTCCTGTCCCAGCTGGCGTCAAACTTCAATCCTCAGATCTCAGCCTCCAAGTAACTGGTATTGTAGGTGTGAGTCACAGGTGTGTAGGCATTTTCTGAGGCCTGGAGGATTTCAGGAATCAGAGTTCTGTGGTCCTGTTTCACTGCTTTATAAATAGTGGATTCATTGGCTGGAGTAGTGTAAACAAGAGTTTAGTTATTCACTCAAGAAACCTATCATGATCCCCCCCCACCCCCCCCACACACCCTGCTATGCCTTGTCTCCTGGGGAATCTCAAAGGGACACCAGCTGGACCCAGATTCCAACCACTGACTTCTTCCCCAGGGTCTAGGAAACCAGCCAGCAATGGCAAGGAGTAAACAAGGAAAGGAAAGTCCAGCTGGCTCAGGTGCCAACTGGTTAAGCCTGAATAAGGCCAATTGGACCAGCTGGGGGGCGTGACCATGGTACCTGGGAGGTAGCATTTGGACATAAAGCAGCATTTGAGCTAGGAACAGTGCCAGGTTAGCATGTGCAAAGGCCCTGGGGTAGAGCTGACCTGGAGCTGTCCCCCAGCCAGTTAGTTTCAGCCATATGACACCAATTGGTCTCCTCCTCTTCTCTGTGTCTCCCCTTTGTGCCCCACTTCCTGTCTGCAGAGAGGGAATCGGTGACTGAGTCCAAAGGCCAGATGTTTCTTTGACTAGAATCTGAAGGTTGAGTGGAGTCTAACAAGCTAGATTTGATCATGGGACTTGTACTCTCAGCTCCTGGGTGCTTGTGGCCCCCACTCCATTCTCCCCATGCTGGGGGAAGGGGTTCCAGGCCAAGGAGGAGCCTCCTCAGGCACTGGGGAGCCACAGATGGTGCTGGAGCAGGGGCCTGGGGGTCAGGCTGAGGGAAGCAGAGCGGCTCCCGGTGGTCAGACACACGATCAGATTATTCTGTGGAGAGCCTTGTTTACTGGAGCCAGAGAATCCTCGAGGGGGGCATGTGGCCTTGCATTATCAGCTCTGCTCAGCTGCAGGGGTGGAGTGGGGAGAGGCTGGCTGTGGTTGCCTAGCTGTGTCCTCCAGCTGTGTGGTCTGGGCTGAGACTGTGTCTGTAGTGGTAGAGCGCTTGCCTTGCATGCCCTGGGTTTGATTCCTCAGCACCACATAAACAGAAAAAGCCAGAAGTGGCGCTGTGGCTCGAGTGGTAGAGTGCCCAGACCCTGAGTTCAAGCCCCAGGACTGGCAAAAAACAACAACCACAACAACCCCCCCCCCCACTAACATACACACATAGCTGTGGGGCCTGAGGATGGGGACCAGGGAGGTTAGGGTTGCAGGGCTGAAGTTTCATCCGTGTTAGCGTGAGAATGAGCTCTCTGTCATGGGAGAAGCAAGTGGGTGTTTGGCTATTTTGGCTCTTCATTGTTCTTTCCAGGCTCCCAGTCTCTTGTAAGTTTTACTCCCCACACACACAGCAGAGTAAGGAACACTCTAGGCAGTATTAAAACCCAGGGCTGGAACTCTACAGCCTCTGGATGGTAGGTCCGTGGTCAGCTGGTTCTGTGAAGCTATCCAGTGAAGGTCTGACTCAGGCTTCACACCTGCATCTGTTCCTATTTTAAATTTATTATTTTTTTTTTTTGTGCATCGTGGGGCTTGAACTCAGGCCCTGGGTGCTGTCCCTGAGCTTTTTTTTTTTTTTTTTTGTCAGTCCTGGGGCTTAAACTATGGGCCTGAGCGCTGTCCCTCAGCTCTTCAGCTCAAGGCTAGCGCTCTACCACTTGAGCCACAGCGCCACTTTCAGTTTTCTGGTGGTTTATTGGAGATAAGACTCTCATGGACTTTTCTGCCCGGGCTGGCTTTGAACCATGATCCTCAGATCTCAGCCTCCTGAGTAGCTAGGATTACACGCCTGAGCCACCGCTGCCAGGCTGTCCCTGAGCTTTTTTGCTTGAGGCTAGAGCTCTACCACTTGAGCCACAGCTCCACTTCTGGTTTTCTGTTGGTTCATTGGAGAGCAGAGTCTCATGGACTTTCCTGCCCTGGCTGGCTTTGAACCACAATCTTCAGATCTCAGCCTTCTGAGTAGCTAGGATTACAGGTGTGAGCCACTGGTGCCTTGCTTATGATGTTATGAACATACATCTATAATTTGTGTCTTCACAAATGGCTGGGATGGTGGAATGTTCTATTGTGCTGACTCCCCCCACCCTCCCCCTAGTTCTGGGTCTTGAACTCAGGGCTTGGATACTGTCCCTGAGCTTGTTTTGCTCAAGACTAGCACTCTACCACTTGAGCCACAGCACCACTTCTGGCTTTTTCTGTGTATGTGGTACTGAGGAATCAAACCCAGGGCTTCATGCATGCTAGGCAACCACTAAGCCACAGACCCAGCCTTCTGCTGACTTTTTTAATTTTTAAAAGATATTTATTTTATTGTAAAGGTGATGTACAGAGGGGTTACAATTACTTAAATAAGGAAATAAGTACAATTCTTGTTGAACATTGTTCCCCCTCCCTTGCTTTCTCCCACTTATCCCCCCCCCCATTCCCTTCCTCCCTCTGCTGACTTTGAGTTAATGGTTTTTGGCAGTCTTGAGGTTTGAACCCAAGACCTTATGCTTGCCAGGGAGGTGTTCTGCCACTTAAGCCAAACCTCTGGTCCTTTCTCTTTGCTTTTTTGTCAGTCATGGCAACTGAACTCTGGGCCTGGGTGCTGTCACTCAGCTCTTCAGCTCAAGGCTAGCGCTCTACCACTTGAGCCACAGCGCCATTTCCGGCTTTTTTCTTTTTGCTTATGTGGTGCTGAGGAATCGA
>NW_012267280.1:3913081-3937064 GCF_000151885.1 Dipodomys ordii | reverse complement strand
CCCCCCCCTCCTACATTTGCCTCTCTCCCCAGGCTGCTTTGGTCCTTAGGTGTGTGTGGGCGGGGGGGGGGGGGGAATTGGCAGCACCAGCTAATCCATCCCCACAATTATTAAATTTGCTCTAATGGAAGGGCAATTAGCCCCCCAGGAGGGAGGAGCTCTGAGGAGCCGCTGGCTGCAGCCCCGCTCTGGCCTGGCTCCTGGGGTCTCTGCAGGGGAGGGTGGAGCTCCTGGCAGGTGGGCTCTGGAGCACCTGGGGCTGTGTTCTACTTTACCTGGTGCCCAGGGTGGGAGAGCTGGATATAGCCAAATGGCTTGGTCCTCCCAAGAGAGGCTAGGCTTCAAGTCCTGGAGCCCATGGAGCTCCTGTTCTTGTCCACTGGCCTGCTTTAGGACTTTGGCTGTCTTCCCTTTGCCCAGCCTCAGTTTCTCAATCTGTTATCACACTTCTCCCTGCTTCCTGGGTGTTGGTTCTCACAGTTTTGGGGAAGCCAAGTGGGCAGTGAGGGACCCCCATGAAGCTGGCCTTGATTCTGAGGGTGGTCCCCCTCTGCCCACAGGCCTCTTCAGGGCTGCCTGCCCCCACTAGCCAGCTCCCAGGTGAAGAGACTTTCAGCCTCCAGGCGCAAGCAACATTTCATCAACCAGGCTGTGCGGAATTCAGACCTTGTGCCCAAAGCCAAGGGGCGGAAAAGCCTACAGCGCTTGGAGAACAGTAAGTCAGGGAGGGGGAGGGTGGGAGGGTGCTCCCTGCCCCCTCCCCCCTAGGGAAGTTTGTGTTACTGGTTGCCCAAAGATAAGCTGGCTGCTGAGCTCAAGGCATGGGAGCAGAAAAAATACCAAGCATTGACAATCCGTAGACTTACTGCATCAGGACTTGGCCAGAGGGTATTTGGGGCATGAGACCTAGGGCTTCAAAGGATGTATAGGAGTTCAACAAGGCTGGATTGGTAGGGCCTAGAGGCTGGATGGGAAAGGAGAGGAGAAGAAGGTAGGAAGACAGGAAGGAAGAATGGTCATGGGGACCCTGAAGGCCCTTCCTAGCCCGATGACATCTGTTTCCAGCTCAGTACCTCCTGACCTTGATGGAAGCAGATGGAGGTCCACCAGGTCTGGAGGATGGGGACCTGACCCTCCCTGCAGCCCCGGGCATCTTTGCAGAGGCCTGCAACAATGCCACCTATGTGGAGGTAAGGCCCAGGGCCCCTCACCGCCCCCCTTTTGGGCGGGGAACCCATGTGCTTACTTCCTGCCAGGCTGATGGTGGAATCTCTCTTCTGGAGCCCCTCCCAGCGGCGTCTAGATGACAGCCTCAGTCTCCCTCCCTGCCCCGACCCCGCAGACGCCCCCGGAAGGTCCCAGCCCCCCCCCCTTCCACTCTCACACTGGAGTTAATGACTTCAGGAGCATTTGGCCCACAGGACCGCAGCACCTGCGTGTATACTGGCCCTGCCTGCCCAGCTCGGGCCTGGCGCGGGTTCGGCGCCCAGTGCGCACCAATGTCCACAGGAGGACTTCCAACGACTTGGCTTGCCATTGCCAAGTGGGGAAAACGAGGTCCTGAGATTCATGGCCCTCTGATCTCTGCCACTTTCAGGTCTGGAATGACTTCATGAACCGCTCAGGGGAGGAGCAGGAGCGCGTGCTCCGCTACCTGGAGAATGAGGGCCAGAGCAAGCCCAGGAGGAGGGGCCCGGGCCGCGGGGAGGACCGGCGTCGAGGTGAGGGCCGCCTGGGGGCGGGGCCACGGCAGGGGGCGGGGCCAGGGTGGGCGGGGCCACGGCAGGAGGTGAGGCATGCAGTCCTAATAACTGGGTGGGCGGGCCACAGCAGGGGGCCCGGGTGGGCGGGGCCACGGCAGGAGGCAGGGTCAGGGTGGGCGGGGCCACGGCAGGAGGTAAGGTGTGCAGTCCTAGTAGCTGGATGGGCGGGGCCACAATAGGGGTGGGGCCAAGACAGGAGGCGGGGCCTGGTGTAGGCGTGGTATAGTCACCAGTGGGTGGAGCCTGTGGTGGGTAGGGCCAGGCATTGGGCAAGGCATAAAGGCCTGACCTGTGACCCTGACTCTGGGCTCCCACAGAGGACCCAGCATACACACCCCACGAGTGCTTCCAGCGCATCAGCCGCAGGCTGAGATCCGTACTGAAGCGGAGCCGCAGCCGCATCCCCATGGTGAGTGCCAGACTTTACGTGGCTTTTTTTTTTTTTTTAAACCAGTAACCAGTCCTAGGGCTTGAACTCTGGTCCTGGGCGCTGTCCCTGAGCCTCTCTGTGTTCAAGGCTAGTGCTCTACCACTTGAGCCACAGCCCTACTTCCAGCCTTTTCTGTGTATGTGGTACTGAGGAATCGAACCCAGGGCTTCATGCATGCTAGGCAAGCACTCTACCACTGAGCCACATTCCCAGCCTGGCATGGGCTTTCTTGATGGCCCTTTTTCATGTTAGTTTCTCACTTGGAGATAAGGCTAAAGGAGGTTCCTCAGGGCAGGTGGTCATGTGGTGAGCTACAGTGGCAAATGGATCAAAGTGCTCAGGTTGCAGGACTTTAGCTACAAAGCAAGAGTTACCCTTTTGTATAGGAAGGACAAGGACAAGGAAGGTGGGCATTGCAGGGTGTATAGGAGTCCACTAGGCAAAAGGTGTAGGCTTACAGATGTTAGGTACTGGTCTAGGAATGTGGCTTAGTGGTAGAGTGTCTGCCTAGCATGCATGAAGCCCTGGGTTCGATTCCTCAGTACCACGTAAACAGAAAAAGCTGAAAGTGGCTCTGTGGCTCAAGTGGTAGAGCAAAAGAAGCTTAGGGATAGTGCCCAGGCCCTGAGTTCAAGTCCCAGGCCTGGCCAAAAAAAAAAAGAAAAGATGTCAGGTACTCATTTGTGATGTGTCAGTGGTAAGATTTGAACCTAGGGCTTTGAACTTGAGTCTGCCTCAGGTATTAGGGAGGCTAGGTGGGCACCCGCAGTGGCTTGACCTGGTCTCTCTTTTCCCCAGGAAACACTGGAGAGCTGGGAGGAGCGGCTGTTGCGGTTCTTCTCTGTGTCCCCCCAGGCTGTGTACACGGCCATGCTGGACAATAGGTAGTGGGGTGCAGGGAGGGGCAGCACGTTCTTCCTCACCATGGCCGCTCTGGCTTGGCTGTTCATGGCTGTTCCTCCACAGCTTTGAGAGGCTCCTGCTCCACGCCGTCTGCCAGTACATGGACCTCATCTCAGCCAGTAAGTATGCCCTCCCCCCCCTCAGCCCAGCTGACCCCCTCCAGCCTGGGTAGCAGAGACAAGGCTCTTCTAGGGTCTGTGTGTGTGTGTTTGTTTATTTTTCAGACGTCTGGGGAAAGGGTAGCAATGGGACTCTGTAATTCATCAGAATCTCCCTATGTGGTTGGCCCCATGCTAGGAGGCCTCAAGGACACAGCTGGACAAGTGGACAGATATCCCTCAATCCATAGCTGCAGGGCTCTGTGAGGGAGGCATCCCCCAGTGGAAAGACAAAGCCAAGGTGCGAAGCGCTCCCAAATCAGACGTGAGATGGTGGGCCTCAGTCTCTCAGGACGTTTAACATGTAGATTTCATCCCCAGGACCACCAGAAGATCTCCCTCTGTAGCCTGTACCCCCACGTCTACAATGCAGTGTGTTCTCAGGACTCTCCTCTGATGAGTTCTGCCCGTGCTAGCACCAGGTGCCCCAGCTGGGCCTTGCTTCCCACACCTGTGTCTGCCTCCTGCCTGGAGTTGCCAAGGAGACAGTTGCCATGCAACCCAGGATGGTCCCTCGCTTGTTCTTTGTATGGAAGATGTAACCCCTACGCCTGTCTTTGTTCCCCAAGACTGAGAATGGAAGAGCTTGGTAGAGTGGGAGCTTCTCTCTACAGGGGTCAAGCTGTGGCCTGGACAAGAAAAGGGAGGGCCCTAGCAAGATGGGGAGGAGGGGAAGAAGGTTCCAGGCAGAGGAAACAGTGAAAGCAACGGCCTGCGGTGGGATGAGGAAGGTGGGCCGAGGATTCTACCTAAGTTGGGAGAAGAGACCCAGAGAGGGTTGGGAGGTAAGAGGCCCAGGAGGAGGCTGGCTCCTGTGTCTACTGGGCCTTGGGACACATCCCAGTGTCCCTGTCTGTAGAGGGAGGACAGGAGACAGCAGAGAAGGAAATGAGCCACCAATTGAGAACCAGGGAGTATTAATGGTTCTTGTGAATCGAACCTGGAATCTGGGCCAACCAGACCCAGAGTGCCAGCTGGCAGCCCAAATGAGGGTCCCCAGCATCTCTATATGCTGAGATTTTTCCATTCATCTATCTATCTATCTATCTATCTATCTATCTATCTATTTACCTATTTACCTTTTTTTTTTCTTTTGGTCCTGGGGCTTGAACTTGGCCTGGGCACTGTCCCTCAGCCCTTCAGCTCAAGGTGAGCACTCTACCACTTGAGCCACAGCACCACTTTTGGTTTTCTGGTAGTTAATTGGAGATGAGAGTCTCACAGAAGACAGGCGCTGGTGGCTCACGCCTGTAATCCTAGCTACTCAGGAGGCTGAGATCTGAGGATCACAGTTCAAAGCCAGCCTGGGCAGGAAAGGCCATGAGACTCTTGTCTCGAGTAAACCACTAGAAAACTGGAAGTGGCGCTGTGGCTCAAGCGGCAGAGCACTCGCCTTGAGCTGAAGAGCTGAGGGACATGCCCGGGCTGGCTTTGAACCATGATCTTCAGATCTCAGTCTCTCAAGTAGCTAGGATTACAGGTGTGAATCACTGGCGCCCGGGTCCTTTATTTCATTTTATTTTGTGCGTATGCCCATACTGAGGCTTGAACTCAGAGCCTGGGCACTGTCCTTGAGCTTTTTCTTCTCAAGGCAGGTACTCTGCCACTGAGCCACTCTCCCCATTAGGCTTTTTGGTGGTTTATTGGAGATAAGAGTTTCAGGTCAGCTGGTCTGACAATGTGAGGATCATGATTCAAAGCATGGGCAGGAAAGTCCCTGTGAGACTCTTATGTCTAATTAACCTCCAGAAAAGCTGGAAAGGCTCAAAGTGGTAGAGTGCTGGCCTTGAGCAAACAGAGCTCAGGGACAGTGCCCGCGCCCTGAGTTCAAGCCCTGGACTGACCAAAAAAAAAAAGTCTCAAGACCAGACTTTGCTGCCCTGGCTGGCTTTGATCTTTGATCTCCAGGTCTCAGCCTCCTGAATAGCTGGGATTACAGGTGTGAACCATCAGCTCCTGGCTTCTTCTTTCTTTCTAAATTCCGGCTGTGCTGACCACAGGTGCTGACCTGGAGGGCCGGCGACAGATGAAGGTCAGCAACCGGCACCTGGACTTCCTGCCGCCAGGGCTGCTCCTGTCTGCCTACCTGGAGCAGCAATGATGACAGCTCCCCGGTGCCCTGTCTGCTGCCGCGCGGGGCCCCCAACCTCTACCATCTGCTCCCATCTTTGATCTTTTTAAAATTTGTCCTTGGAAACCTGTTCTTCCCCTGGGTGGGTCCTTACCCTGGTCCCCTCCGTGCCCAGCTCTCACAGATCAATCCTGGCAGCTGGGACTGCCCAGACTGTCCTTGTATATAGCTTCCCACTCCTGGACTTGTATTTGGGTGGGGAGACCTGACCTGGGCATGTTTCTTTATTCATTGTTTAGCTTTTTTTTTTTGGGTGTAGCTCAGGTGAGGAGGGAAAAGTCTAGGGGGGTTTAATCGCTTTTAATGTATTTGGCATGATTTGTTGTAGATTTTTTAAATTTCCCCTTTGAAGAGGAAAAAAAAACCAAAACCCCACAAATAACCCCAAAACTTGCCCTGGCTGGTAAAGCATGGGGCTTCATGACAGCTTTTGCTTGATCCCTCCCAATTTTTACCTCTGATGGGAGGGGGTGTCCTTTGGGACTCAGCCCCTTGTCCCAAAAGCATTTTGTCTTGTGCATGTATGTGTATGTATGTGTGTGTGTGTGTGTATGTGTGCACGCACATGCGTGGGTCCTCTACGCAGGACAAGCTTCATCTCAAGGGCTGGTTTTATGCTTTTAGTTATGCGTGTCTTGTGGTCCCCCCTCCCCCAGCCTGCTCTCCACTTGACCCTCTTCTCTCCCTCCCCTCCCCCTTCTATTCCCTCCCTTTATACTGGGGATCCAGGACTTCCAGCCAGAAGCCTCTGACCTCTGTTACCCCATCCCTTGTGCCCCCAGCCTGGCTCTGATTGCCCTGCCAGGAGCTGTGGGGCGGGGAGGGGGGTCCTGTATGGAGAACAGGCCTGCTTGGTGTGCTTGGGGGATGGGAAGTGTTTTAATAAATTCCTGGTGCTCTGGCAGATTGGCTTGTCTTTGTGTTGGCTAGGGATACTGGGGACCAGGCTTTGCCGTAATGCCCACATCCTGGGTAAAGCAGGTGTTCGTCCAGATGCGCTAAGCTTTGAAGCTCTACCACCTGGGCTGTCCCCAGTAAAGATCAGATGGCAGCATGTAACCTTAGACTTTCTTGTGTGGTCATCCTGGGCCCGGAGCACAGGACTGCCCAGGGCCACAGGGCTTTGTTTGCTGCCTGGCTGAGATCCAGGTCTCCCTCCTTCCCTCCCTCCCAGGCTCTAGAGAGCTAATTCCTGCCTCCGCCAGAGGCGCTCCGCATCCCTGGGCTTGTGGCCACACCAGCCTCTGCCTCCATCCTCCACGTTATTTTCCCTCTGGGTTTTCCTGTATCCAAATACCGCCCCCCCCCCATTGAAATAGACAACTAGTCCTGTTGCATCCGGGTCATCCTACCCACCTCATGGTTACTTGCAGTTTCTCTAGAGACCCTATCTCCTAATGGGGCCTCACCAAGGTACGAGGTTAGGCCTTTAGTCTTTCATGGAGGTGGGGTGGATGTGGGGGACAATTCTGACCATAATACCACTTAACCCCTGGCTTAGTTCCCAGTATGAGGAATGAGATCATCCAGTGGATTGTAGTCTGAAGCTTAGACTAGCCCTGATAAAAGCCTGAGACTATCTGAAAAATAGCCTAAAAGCAAAAGAGGGCTGAGGTATGACTCAAGTGGCAGAATTCCTGCCCAGCAAGTGTGTGAGGCTTTATTAGTGTATATGTGTATGTTGTTTTACTGGGGCTTGAACTTAGAACCCTGCACTCTTGCTTGGTTTTTTTCACTTAAGGCTGGTATTCTACTATTTGTACCACACATTCACTTTGGCCTTTTTGGTTAGTTAATTGAAGATAAGAGTCTCATGGACTTTCCTGCCTGGGCTGGCTTCAAACCAAGATCTTTGGATCCCAGCCGCCTTTTGATCATTGTTTTGAAGTGGACTTAACGTCTGGGCTGTGATCATTGCCCAGTTTTTGATGCCGTTGAAGTTTTGGGGAGGAGATTTGCCTGCGCAATCGCCAGTGTCAGGGTCTACCTGCTGCTTCTCTAAGGATGGGATTTGGGTAGTGAGAACACAGGTCTCACCTGATCAAAGCCAGCTGCTACAACATTGATGTCACCCTGCCAGGCCTCAACAGTAGCATGGGGAACTGGGCCCCACTCCCGTCCATACACTGTGGGATGTTGGTACTATATCACATATATCACATGTATCACTATGATTCTGTGTCACTATGATTCTGGGATAATTGCTTTTTTCTTTGGCTCATTATGTAGTTGACGGGCTCCTGTGTCTTTTGGAGGCAGCCCACCATTAAGGGGTTTAGTTTTTGAGCACAGGGAAGCTTTAGGCTGTGAGTCCTATAAGTGGTCATTTCTATTTTTTTCTTTCTTAGGGACCTCATGCTAGAAACCAAGTTCTGAGCTCAATACTTTGCTCCTCCTGTATGTCCTTTTTTTTTTTTTTGTCATGGGGGCCTGAACTCTGGGCCCAGGTGGTGTCCCTCAGCTCTGAGCCACAGTGCCACCTCCACAGTGCCACCTCCAGCTTCTTCTGCTTATGTGGTGTTGCGGAATCAAACCCAGGGCCTCATGTATGCTCAGGGCCTCATGCGTGCAAATCAAGTACTCTACCACTGAGCCACCTTCCCAGCCCTGTCCTATTCCTTTTTTAGCTCTTCAGCTCAAGGCTAGCACTCTACCACTTGAGCCGTAGCGCCACTTCTGGTTTTTTCTGCTTATGTGGTGCTGAGGAATGGAACCCAGGGCCTCATGCATGCAAGGCAAGCACTCTACCACTGACCCACCTTCCCAGCCCTCCCTTTCTTCCTCCCTTCCTCCTTTTCTTTCTTCCTCCCTTCCTCCTTTTCTTTCTTTCTTGCTTGCTTGCTTGCTTGTCTGCCTGCCTGCCTTCCTTCCTTCCTGCCTTCCTTCTTCTTTTCTTTCCTTCTTGTCATGGGGCTTGAACTCTGGGCTTGGGTGCTGTCCCTGCACTCTTCAGCTCAAGGTGAGCGCTCTGCCACAGGAGCCACAGAGCCACTTCCAGTTTTCTGGTGGTTTATTGGAGATCAGAGTTTCACAGCCTTTCCTGCCTGGCCTGGCTTTGAACTGTGATTCTCAGATCTCAGCCTCCTGAGTAGCTAAGATTACAGGCATGAGCCACTGATGCTCAGCTAATTTTAAAAATTTCTTTTTGTGCTGGCCCTAAGGCTTGAACTCAGGGTCTGGGCACTGTCCTGAGCTTCTTTTGCTCAAAGTGAGTGCTCTTATCACTTTTGGCTTTTTTTTTTTTTGACCCTCAGTCTTTAGATTTCAGCCTCCTGACTAGCTAGGGTTATAGTGCTGAGGTTTGAAGCCAGCCTGAGCAGAAAAGTCTGTAAGACTCTTTCAAATTAAACAGCAAAAAGAAGTGGAGCTGTGGCTCAAGCTAAGGGACAGTGCCCAGGACCTGAGTTCAAGTTCCACTACATTACTGGCACCAAAAAATAAAAAAAAATTGAAAGAGATTATGAAGTAATGTAAGTCCCTACAGCCACGGAGTGTTGGATGTAAAGATAGGGCCCACAGCCACCAGCCAGCCGATCTCCATCTGACTCCCAGAACTTCTCAGTCCTAGGCCTTTAGGTCGTACTTTTCTCAGGCAGAGTCAGTCACCAGCTGGGCAGGGACCCAAGCTGAGCAGAGTGCTGCAAAAACGCTTGTGTGCTCAGGGAGAAAGAATTCCAGGGACGTTTAAAGCTGGAAAGACCCTCAATTAAAAAAAAAAGTCACTTTGGGGCCAGGTGTCAATGGTTGACACCTGTAAAGAAAATGCAAATTAAAAAAAAAATTAAAAGACTTGCCCAAGCTTAAGCTGACTCACCTGAGAATGAACAGAAAAGCAAATCAATATGTGGCTTTGTCTGTACGACGACCTGGGTATGGGGTTTGGAGCAAGAGCTTGAAATCACAGTGTTGTATTTGTGTTTTCCTGAATCTTGAAGTTAGGAAAGGAACAGAAAAATTTACAAACTCCCCCACATTTATGCAGCAAGCCTGCTACCCCTCACAGCACTTTTCCAGTCCTTGTACGTATGCTACCGCAGTGACATCTTAAACTGCGGAGTTTATAGTATTCTATATAGTACTCTAATGGCAGTTCTTTTCACTAAGGGTGAAGCTAGTTTCCACTTGTTCTATCAGATTACCTATTCTTTTAATGATAGTAGTGTCACACCCCGTGAAAGCAAATGCAGTTCCTGACCAGAGTTGACAAATGCCCATTTTTGTTTTATTTTAAAAATCAATTCTAGTTCCAGAGGATGCTGGGACTAATATATAGATGTTTATGCAAATATCCTCCGATGGGGCGGAGCCAGAGCCGCCTGCTATCCCAGAAATCAAAGCGAAGGGCCGGCGTAACCCCGGGAAACTTGTTGAATGTGAAAAGATGGCGGCGCCGGAGGCGGGGCGCTACGGTGAATGTGGACCGCGGCCTCCTGCGAGGCTGGGCGCTCGGATCAGCCAGGTGCGTGAGGGGCTGCGGGAATCCCGAAAGGGATCGGACGGCCCCCGGACGGCGCCCGCGGCCGCTCGGAGCGTCGGGGGTGTGGAGGGCCTGTGGGCGGGGCCTGTGGGCGGGGCCTGTGGGCGGGGCCTGTGGGCGGGGCCTGTGGGCGGGGCCTGTGGGGTCAGAGGGCGGGGCTGGGAGCAGAGGGTGCTGGGAACCCGGCGCGGAGAGCGCGAGGGGTGGGGTCTGGGTCGGGAACTCCGGGTGCATCCGGCTGCTGGCGGGGGTCCGGTAAGTCCGGGGCGGGGCCTGCGGCTCGTGGTCGGCCTAGGCGGGGCCTACCAGAACCAAGGGCGCGGGGGGCGGAGTCTCTGGGCTCGGGGCGGCGTCTGGATTGTCCGGCTCTGAGCATCCTCCCGCAGGACCCTCTCCTCATGCTGTCTCCATCCTTGACCCCCTGGATCGCCATGGTCACCCTCTACCTATCCCTCAGTCAGCACAGATTGTGGGAACCTAAGTAAGTCACGCCTCAGGTTTCTTTTACTCCACAAGGGATGAGATCCCATGAGGCCCAGAGCAGCCCCCCCCATTTCCTGCCCCCCTCTCCAGCCTCTGGGCCTTTCCAATGGTGTTCCCTCAGTCTCCACCTTCCTCATCAGGGTTTCCTCCATTGGAAGTCACGTTGGCCCCCTCTGTGTTAAAACTGCAGCCCCGGGTCGGGAGCCGGTGGCTCACGCCTGTCATCCTAGCTACCCAGGAGGCTGAGATCTGAGGATCGCCGTTCAAAGCGGGCAGGAAAGTTCGTGAGACTCTTTATCTCCAGTAAACCACTCAGAAAACCGGAAGTAGCACTAAGGCTCACGTGGTAGAGTGCTCGCCTTGAGCTGAAGAGCTGAGGGACAGTGCCCAGGCTCAGAGTTCAAGCCCCATGGCCGACAAATTAAAAGCAAAAAACAAACAAAAAAAACCCAAAACTGCAGCCCCACTTGGTGCTGTGGCTCACACCTGTAATCCTAGCTATTCAGGAGGCTGAGATCAGAGCTCGAAGTTCAAAGCCAGCTTAAGCAGGAAAATCCATGATACTCTTATCTCCAATTAACAATCAAAAGAGCCAGAAGTGGAGCTGTGGCCCAGGTGGCAAGTGGGAAAACACTAGTTTTTTTGGGTTTTTTGTCGGTCGTGGGACTTGAACGTGCGCCCTTCTGCTCAAGGCGAGCGCTCTACCGCTTGAGCCACAGTGCCACTTTTGGTTTTCTAGTGGTTTATTAGGGACTTTTCCTTCCCAGGCTGACTTTGAATGGTGATCCTCAGATCTCAGCCTCCTGAGTAGCTAGGTGTGAGCCACTGGTGCCCAACTGAACACTAGCCTTAAACAAAAAAAAAGTTCTGGGAGCTGAGCGCTTAGTGGTTCACACCTGTGATCTTAGCTACTAAGGAGGGTGAGATCTGAGGATTGCTGTTTGAAGCCAGCTGGGGCAGGAAAGTTCTTGAGACTGGTATCTCCAATAAACTACCAAAAATTGATCTGTGGCCCAAGTGGTAGTGTGCTAGCCTTGATCAAAAGAAGCTCAGGGACAGTGACTAAACCTTGAGTTCAAGCCCTAGGAGCAGAAAAAAACCCAACAACCCAAAAACCCTGTAGCTCCAGGCTCTGTACTTGCTTGACAGCCCAGCTACTTGGGAGGCAAAGGAAATGGATCTCTTGATTATAGGAGTTTGGGGGCAACTTGGGCAACATAGTGAGACCTTTTTTTCCAAAAGACATCCTCACAACCCAAGCATGGTGACCAGAGCAAAAAAGCTAAGGGACAGTGCCCAGGTCTTGAGTTCAAGCCTTGACTGGCAACAACCTTTAAAAAAATAAACAACAAAGGACTGGGGCATGGTAATGTAGTGGGATGCTTTTCTAACAAGCGTAAGGCTCTGAGTTCAAAAGCTCAGAGCTGCAGTTCTCCCCTTCAGGCTGGTGCTAATGGGGTGGGGCGGATGGCTTTCCTATCCCTGAGCCACACCCTCCTCCTAACAGGATCCAGGGACTGTGCTTGGTGCTGTGGGCATGATGGATCTGGCCTACGTCTGCGAATGGGAGAAATGGCCCAAGAGTACCTACTGCCCATCTGTGCCCCTGGCCTGCGCCTGGTCCTGCCGCAACCTCATTGCCTTCACCACAGACCTCCGCAACGATGACCAGGGTATGTCCCCTGCTCCTCAGCTGCTGGACTCACTACCCAGCCAGGGTCTAGATCTGGGGAAGTGGCCTATACTGCCTGCCCCACCTCCAGGGTGCAGAGGGCCAGTGTTCTCCCTTGCTAGATACATGGCACTTGGGAGAATAGCTCTATGCAGGTGGACAGGGCCGCCGTGGGAGGTCAAGCAAAGGCTGGAACACCTGTGCCCCAGTTTCCAGAGCAAAAGAGTCCTGGTGGCTTTTCCCAAAAGCCCTTGAGGTGTATGGTGGCTGTGCCCAGCTTGCTATTGTCCTGCTAATGTGCACTCATTACTGAGAATTGGAGAAGCACAGAAAATCAGGGCAATGAAGAGCTATGACCCAGTGTGGAGAGACACCCACTCTGCTTGTCAGGATCATTCTCTTCCAGTCCAACTTCTATGTCTCTTTCTCTCCCGTGTGTGTGTGTGTTTGTGTGTGCGTGCGTGCGTGCGTACGTGCATGTGCATGCATGTGCACATGTGTGTGTGCACGTGTGTACCAGTACTGGAATGGTGCTGGAGTGTGAACTCAGGACCAGAGTATCATCTTTTAGTTTTTCACTCAAAGCTAAGTTACTGCTTGAACCACAGCTCCACTTGCTGGTTACTTGGTGATTAGAGTCTCACGGACTTTCCTGCCTGGGCTGGCTACTGAACCTCAGTCCTCAGATCTCAGCCTCCTGAATAGCAAGGATTACAGGTGTGAGCCACTAGCACCCGGCTTCTGTCAGTTTTTAAACCGTGGTTGCAGCCACCCTGGTGGCACAGCTCCCATGCTTGCTGTGGCCTGGGACCTCCCTGGATCCTCCGTTGAGGTCCTTGTGGCTCCTGTGGCTCCATCACTGTGAGGAGGCTGTGTGCCAGCCCTGGCTGACTCTGCCTGTCTCCTGCAGACCTAGCCCGCATGATCCACATCCTGGACACAGAGCACCCGTGGGACGTGCACTCCATCAGCTCGGAGCACAGCGAGGTCATTACCTGCCTTGAGTGGGACCAGTCAGGTGAGGGGCCAGGGTCTCCCTCACCCAGTGCCCTTGACTCCAAATCCCAGAACAGACCGCACTGCCTTTCCCTGTCCATCCAGAGCTGGGACTGGCACCTTGGCCTGTGAGCATAGTCACTGTGTGTTCCAGCTGCCACGTGACACTGCTGTGTTCACCGTTCCTCAGTGTGTTTCATGCCCTCCGCCCCCCCCCAAATGCTCCAGTCATGACTGCTCCCCAGGACTGGCCCTTCCCAGACTTTTCACATTCTGTGAACAGATACCCCCACTCATTGGAGGGGGGTTTGTGACCTCCCGCTCTGTCCCCACAGGCTCCCGCCTCCTGTCAGCTGATGCTGATGGGCAGATCAAGTGCTGGAGCATGGCAGACCACCTGGCCAATAGCTGGGAGAGCTCAGTGGGAAGCCTAGTGGAGGGGGACCCCATCGTGGCCCTGTCCTGGCTGCACAATGGTGTGAAGCTGGCCCTGCATGTGGAAAAGGTGAGTGTCCCGCCTGAGTGAGTGGGTGAGGTGGGCAGGATGCTGACCCCACATAGCCCCCTGGCAGGCTGGGTGTGCACATGGGTGAAAACTTACTATGTAGGGCTGTTTGATGCACGAGGCTGTCATGGTTCTAGCCTTACATTGATGATACTCTTGGTCATAGAGCCATCTCTGCCATTCTAGCATCTGGGCTGGGCTGTGGCACGCACCAATTTGTCCATTCAGAGGCAGGATGGTGGGCTTTCCTGGGTGGGTAGCATTGGGGTGTCTAATTTAGGGCCCAGCTCTTGGTCCAGAGGTAGCAGGGGTAAGATGGTGAACTGGTGCATGGCATAGACAGGCAAATGCAGAGGGACAAGAGCCTGGGCGGGCAGGCAGGAGAATGGGTACACGTGAGTGCCAAGAGCACCTGGGCACACGGGCTCTCAGAAGCTCAGCCACCCTGGTTCTGCTCAGGGACAACAAGTACAAAGGTGTGTCCTGCACTTCTCTGGCCTTGTATGTTCATGCCTCAAGTGGGCACAAGGCAAGAATTCCCAGATTGAGCCAGGTGTCAATACCTCATGCCTGTAATCCCAGCTACAGGAGGCTGAGATCTGAAGATTGTGGCTCAAAGCCAGCCTGGCTAGAAAAGTTCTTGAGACTCTTATCTCCAACAAACCAGCAAAAAGCTGGAATTGGAGCTGTGGCTCCAGTGGTAGAGTGTCAACATTGGAAAAAGCTAAGGGAGACTTGAGTTTAAGCTGTAGGAGTCCAAGTCCTAGTACCAGCGGTGTGTGTTTGTGTGTGTGTGTGTATGTCTGTGTGTGTGTATGTCTGTGTGTGTCTGTGTATTGTACATTCATGTAAACTGCCAGAAAACAACACGAGGCTAGGAGCTCCCATCATGGCTCAACTGCCAGGGAGGGGCAGGTGAGGACATGAGGGTCTCAGGCTGGGGTAGGTGGCTCTGTAGAGATGGTTCCAGTTTCCACAATAGCATATTAAGAAAACTGAGACCCTAAAAAAAAGGTGGCTTTTAGCTGAGTACTGATGACCCATGTTGGAATGGTGGCTCCAGTGGTAGAGAGCCAGTCTTGAGCAGTGCTCAGGCCCTGAGCTCAAGCCCCAGATCTGGCACCAAAAACAAACAAACAAACAGACAAAAACCCCAGAAGAGTAAGAAGAGTAAGTAGTGCTGTATCTGGTGCTTCACAGTACCTCCAGGAGTCTGCAAAGTCCCCAGTCCCCCCCACCTGTTCTTGCAAATGACATGTTAGTACCTACAGCTAGGCCTACCTGTGTACCTACTGTACGTCGCCTGTCTCCTCCTGGCCACTGAAGCAGAGGCACAGGTTTCGCACCAGGGAACTGGAAACTACCAGGGTCCAGGAAAAGTTCTTAGTCTGATGTATGTATGCAGATTCATTCAATCCCTGCCATGGGTGGTGTAAATGTCACTGTTCCCGTCTTCCAAAAGAGGAGATTGTGGGTCAGAGAGGCCCCCATCCCAGTTCTCCTGGGGTTCACATGTCCCCCGATCTCTGCTTCACACTTGCTGCCCCGGCCCCCTCATTCCTGCCTGACGTTTTGTGCGGGTACAGCCCTGGGTGCCGGAAGCACACCCTGAAAGTGTTCCCTTGTTCCCCTCTCTATGCAGTCAGGTGCCTCCAGCTTTGGGGAGAAGTTCTCCCGGGTCAAGTTCTCGCCGTCACTCACCCTGTTTGGCGGCAAGCCCATGGAGGGCTGGATTGCGGTCACCGTCAGTGGCCTGGTCACCGTGTCCCTGCTCAAGCCCAGCGGGCAGGTGCTCACGTCCACTGAGAGCCTATGTAGGCTGCGAGGCCGCGTGGCCCTGGCCGACATCGCCTTCACAGGTGGCGGCAACATCGTGGTGGCCACCGCGGACGGCAGCAGCATGTCGCCCGTGCAGTTCTACAAAGTGTGCGTGAGCGTGGTGAGCGAGAAGTGCCGCATCGACACGGAGATCCTGCCCTCGCTCTTCATGCGCTGCACCACTGATGTCAACCGCAAGGACAAGTTCCCTGCCATCACCCACCTCAAGTTCCTGGCCCGTGACATGTCAGAGCAGGTGAGCCACGGAAGCCGGTGCAGGCCTGACACTCTGCTTCTGGGATCCACAGGCCTCCTGGACTTCCATGGGCTCTCCTCCCACTTGTCCCAGCCCCTGTAGGCTCCCCGTCCTCCCAGGAGCAACGCCACATCTCACAGTCTCTCCACCTCCACCACCTGCCTCCTTCCTTCCTAAGATTGCCAGGATGATCCCAGTTCAGGATCCTTAGTTGAATTGCATCCTTTTTTTTTTTTGGTTGGTTGTGGGGCCTGAACTCTGGGCCTGGGTGCTCTACAGCCACAGACCACTTCTGGCTCTTTCTGTGTATATGGTACTGAGGAATCAAACCCTGGGCTTCATGCATGCTAGGCAAGCACTCTACCATTGAGCCACCTTCCCAGCCCCAATTGCATCCTTTAAAAAAAAAAAACTAATTATTATTGTTTTGTGCCAGTACTAGGGCTTGAAGTCAGGGCCTGACTTCTATCCCTTAACTTTTCTTTATTCAAGGCTGGAACTCTACTATTTGAGCTATACCTTCATTTTTTGCTTTTTGGTGGTTTATTAGAGATAAGGGTCTCATAGACTTTTCCCACCCAGCCTGGCTTTGAACTGTGATCTTCAGATCTCAGCCTCCTGAGTAGCTAGGATGACAGGTGTGAGCCACGAGCACCTGGCTTGATTGTATCTTTAGGATTTGCTCTGCCGTGTGAAGTGACATAGCCACAGGTCCTGGGATCCGGACAGGCCTGTCTTTGGGGCTGATACTCACTACCCTCCAGTGAACTCTCCTGGGATCTGGTTGCTCTCATGAATCAGCTCATAGCTCCTGCCATGGGCTGAGAATGTGGCTCAGTGGTAGAATGCTTGCCTAGCATGCATGAAGCCCTGGGTTCCATTAGCTGAGTGCTAATCTTCAACAAAAGAAGCTCAGGGACAGTGTTTAAGCCCTGATTTCAAGCCCCACGACTGGCAAACAAACAAAAACAAAACAACAAAAACCAGGAAAGGTGGAAGCATGGCTCAGGTGTTAGAGCTCCTTGAGCAAGCAGAGTCCACGCCCTGAGTTCAAGTCCCAGTACTGGCACAAAACAAAACTAACAGAAAAACCTAAAAAAATACTGGCTGGGCAGGTGGCTCAGTGGTAGAGTGCTCGCCTCGCATGCATGAGGCCCTGGGTTCGATTTCTCAGCACCACATAAGCAGAAAAAGCTGGAAGTGGCACTGTGGCTCAAGTGACAGAGTGTTGGCCTTGAGCTGAAAAGCTGAGGGACAGTGCCCAGGCCCAGAGTTCAAGCCCCACAATGGACCAAAAAAAAACCCCAAAACACAAAACAGGAAGGTCCTGTCATATTTCCTCTCCATGCCCCCCACCAGGCAGACACCCATGCTGACGCCCACTGTCCCATGCAGCCTTTATCACTGGACCTGGGTGGGCTGGTGCAGAGCAGGCTGGACTCCATGGCGGCCCTGTGCTGGGTGGGTGGTGGGGAGGGTGGGGAGGGACCTGCATGGCACATGCAGGGCTGAGCTATTGTGAGAACCCAGGGCTCAGGACCGATGGCATGGCCTGGGCCTGGTCTTCCCTGCGCCACCCTCCAGGTGCTCCTGTGTGCGTCCAGCCAGACAAGCAGCCTGGTAGAGTGCTGGTCCCTGCGGAAGGAGGGGCTCCCCGTGAACAACATCTTCCAGCAGATCTCTCCTGTGGGTAAGGGTCTGGGGGCAAGAGGGTCCCTCGGGTGAGTTGTTTCTTATGAGTGGATGAGTTTCTATGGGTGGGTGGGTGAGTCCTCCTTGGAGCACCTACCTTCCTTCAGAGGGGGGGTTGGTTGTGGCCTTGGGAATGCTAGGTAAATGTCCTGCTACTAGCTGCCCCTTGCCCTGGGCGCTGACTTCAGTATGCATCTCTCTCTCTCTCTCTCTCTCTTTTTTGTCAGTTGTGGGGCTTGAACTCAGGGCCTGAGCACTGTCCCTGAGCTCTTTTGCTCAAGGCCAGCGCTCTACCACTTGAACCACATCGCCACTTGGTATGCATCTGAACTGTTCCTCCTCTTTAAGTTCTTTTTTTTTTTTTTTTTGTCGGTCGTGGGGCTTGAACTCTGGGCCTAGGTGCTGTCCTCAGCTCTTCAGCTCAAGGTGAGCGCTCTACCACTTGAGCTACAGCGCCACTTCCGGTTTTCTGGTGGTTTATTGGAGATAGGAGTCTCACAGTCTCTCTTGCCCGGGCTGGCTTTGAACCATGATCCTCAGATCTCAGCCTCCTGAGTAGCTAGGATTACAGGCGTGAGCCACCAGCGCCCGGCCCTCCTCTTTAAGTTCTGAGGAGACTTGTCATCCTGTCCTACCTCAGGAAAAGCGGCATTGCTTACCCCAATCACCCAGTCAGCTGACAGCAAGGAGCTAGCCGAATGGTTGGTGCAAAGGTCCTGGGGCAGGAGAGCAGTGGGCAGAAGCAGGGCACGTGGGTGACAGGGAAGATCAGAGCTCCCAGCCACAGTGAGGTACTTTTTCCTAAAAGTCGTGGCATCTTGGAGAGGAAGCTGAGGCCCAGAGGGATTCACTGGCTTTTGCCAAGCAAGGACTCCCTCCCATTCCCAATCTCTCCTTTAGCCCTTTGATCAACCCTCCCAGGACCCCCAGAGCTGACACCCTCCCTGGCACACATCCTGGGAGAGCCAATGACTTGCAGGCCAACTGGGGCTGCGGCTAGGCTAGCTCCTGCCGGCCAGCCGGCTGCCTGCTGAGATGTTTTGCAGCAGTTGAAAGCCAGCCTGGCCTTCTGCTGATTAACGCTAATGGGCTCTTGAGTGGCCTGGTATTGAGGAGCAGGAATCGGAAGCCACTAATGAAGCTGTGTCAAGAGGCCCCTCATGACTCTGCGGCCTGTGCTGCACTGCGGGGGTGGGGGGGTGGGGAGGGGTTACGTAAATGGCCCATTGTGGCTGCCAGAGTGATTCAGTGCGAAGCTGGTCACGGCCGCCCTCCCACAGCGCATTGTGAGTCACCAGGCCTAGCTCACTGACACCACCTGCCTCAGGGCCACCAAACCTCGCCCCCAGGCAGTTGCCTCTGTTCTGTGCCGGTTGGGAACATCGGCTCCTGCGGGACACCCAGCAGGCAGGCGCCACCCCACAGCCTCATTTTCTGGATGCCAGCTGTGTGGGTCCTTGGAGAGACTGACGTCCACAGGGCACACCACCACCCACAGCCTCCCACGCTGAGGTCTCAGCTACAGGGCACATTTTTGTTTGGGGCATTTGGGGGTGAGGTGGGCCCAGGGACCCCACATGCCAGGCAGGCGCGGTGTACAGATCCTGACAGCTCTTTGAGGTCTAACCCACATCCCACTCTGCCTGCCGGGCCCCTGCTCTCTCTCAGCCTCAGGATATCACTCTAGGGACCTTTTTGCCCTCTGACCAGGGACACTAGGGGTTTGGGCGTGGCTTGTTGGTAGATAGGCTTCCATCTAAGACTCTAGGCCAGAAACAGAAAACCTACTTGAGCTGGCGGAGGGCAAGCAGCCTTGACATCTGTGTGTGGCCAATCAGGAGGGCACGTCCATCAGTTTCCATTCTCCTGCTTTGCATAAAATTGCAGGACTGAATCCCATTGGCCCACCCCTGAACCCATTTGGTGGACCTAGATCACTCTGATTGGCCAGGCCAGGGTCCTCTTCCTGGGTCAGGGAAGGGAACATGGGGCACTGGGCACCATTACCACCTTTCAGTTTGACCTTGTTGTCTCTCCATTTCTCCTTATCCAACGGTCCAGTCGGTGACAAGCAGCCCATGATTCTCAAATGGCGTATCCTGTCAGCCACCAATGACCTGGACCGAGTGTCAGCTGTGGCACTGCCCAAGCTGCCCATCTCACTCACCAACACTGACCTCAAGGTGGCCAGCGACACCCAGTTCTACCCTGGCCTCGGTATGCTGAGCTCAGAAACAGCTATCCCAACCCTGGGTGGGTCTGGTTCCCGGGAGGTAAGCTCTGAGGGCCATGGGACCCTGGCCTGGCCTTGAGTCAACTCTGGTGAGGAAGCTGTCCTCATTGGAGGTATCCAAGGACCTGTGAGGCCGCTGACCAGAGGCTGCATTCCTTAGTATATAAAGAGCTGTTGCAGCTTAGTAAGGCAGCGGTTGGGAATGTGAGTCAAAATCCCTTTCTGGAAAAGCAGCATGCAGTGATCACAGTGTGGATCTAGCTGTCCAAGCCCACGTGCATGGTGGGCTTCCAGGACTGAGACTCAAGTTTGCTCAGCTGTAAAGTGGAAGTGTGTCTGTGACTCGGCCCTCTCTTCTCCAGAGCTTGCTTGCTTTTTTTTTCTGTTGTCTGAAAAGGACATTTGTCAAAGTCTGCACGAGGCTGGGGGCCTTTATCTGTAGCCCCCAGAGGGCGCCCACCTGCTAAAGTGAGAGCAGAGCCCAGCATGGCGGTTAGCCAGTCATTTAGCTTTCAGGGGACAAATGGGAGGGTTGGTGGCTGCTGACAGTGGTATGCATGGTGCCAGATGGCTTGCCCTAGGGTTTTAGGAGCTGCTAGCCCTCAGGTAGCGCAGCTTCCTCTGACCTGTGGTCTGGCCCTGCCATGGTGAGGTTCTTGGGTCTGGACCAGGGGCTCCAAGGGCCCCTCCAGTGGATGTTCTCCCGACCTGTCCCCTGGAAGTACCTGTCAGCCCAGCCCAGGCTGGCTGGAGCCAGAAGCCCCCTGGTTCTCAGGGTCCTGTTAGCCAGGGGTGTGAGGACAGCTGCTCTTCCCCATGGAGGAGGCTGCCCTCGCCCAGGGTCCCGAGCCGTTCAAGCCCTGACCCCAGGCCCGTGTCTCCCAGGGCTGGCGCTGGCATTCCACGATGGCAGCGTGCACATCGTGCACCGGCTGTCCCTGCAGACCATGGCCGTGTTCTACAGCTCTGCAGCCCCGCGCTCCTTGGATGAGCCCGCCATCAAGCGCCCGCGCACTACAGGCCCCGCTGTCCACTTCAAGGCCATGCAGCTGTCCTGGACCTCCCTGGCCCTCGTGGGCATCGACAACCACGGAAAGGTGAGTGCCAGCCAGCGTGGCAGAGCCGGCTGCAGGTGGGGTTCTTGTGGGAGGGAGGGAACCGTGAGCCCCTCCCTGCCCCATCCGCGGGAATTGACCTCCAGCCTGCTCTCCAGCTGAGGCCGACACCTCTCATGTCACGCATGTCACGGAGGCCATAGTGCCACACGGGAGCCTGATGCAGAGTGCAGTTAGAGCAAAGGACAAGCAGCATGTGTGTGTGTGCATGTGTGTGCAGGTACCACGTGTGCCACACACTTGAGTGCTACAGGACAGAGCTCCCCCAGCCCCCTTCCCTCGCAGCCCACATCTGCTCCCCATACATTGTGGCCTACCTGTGGGATGGCCCAGCCCTGGAGAGCTCCGAGCTCTGTCTGGCAGGACGAGGTCTCTGCAGACACCTTGGCACTCCTGATGGCTTTGTGCCAGCACCATCACCAGGCCTGTAGAGCTGCGAGTTCTTTATTTATCCTTGGCCTTGAACTCAGAGCCTTGCACTCTCTCTCCTGGCTTTTCATTCAAGGCTGGTCCTCGACCACTTGAGCTATACTTCCCCTCCCGGCCTCTACAAGCTGGGTACCAATGGCTCACACCTATAATCTTAGCTGCTTAGGAGGCTGAAATCTGAGGATCACAGCCAGGACAGGAAAGTCTGTGAGACTCTTAGCTCCAATGAATCACTAAAAATCTGGAAGGGGTAGAGTATTGGTATTGGTTTGGTGGTTGTGGGGTTTGAACTTAGGGCCCTGCCCTTGCTTGTCCAAGTCCTCTTCTGCTTGATCCACACGAATGGTTTTGAGAAGCCAACTGTACCCCTGGATGCTCAGTGCTGTCCATGGCCCTGCCGCTCCAACTGTGGGCTGGCGGGCCTAGAGGGGCCGTGGGCAAGGGTGGGGGTGCCCCCTCCTGCCACACCCCCACCTCACCCCCCTGCCTCCCACAGCTTAGTATGCTGCGTATCTCACCTTCCCTGGGCCACCCTCTGGAGGCCAAGCTGGCCCTGCAACACCTGCTCTTCCTGCTGGAGTACTGCATGGTGACCGGCTATGACTGGTGGGACATCCTGCTGCACGTGCAGCCCGGCATGGTGCAGAGCCTGGTGGAGAAGCTGCACGAGGAGTACATGCGCCAGAAGCCCGCACTGCAGCAGGTGAGCTCTGCCCGGGGTACAGGCGTCATGGGGGTCCATCCCCTCCCTGCTCACAGGGAGCTCCTTGGCAATAGACCAGCCATGAGGACCAATGGGTCCCCAACCAGTTGCAGGTTTCAAACCTGGCATGGGTGAATCTTCTATGGGGGCAGGCCTGGGGTCCTGAGTGTGAGATTCTGGGTTCTAGACCTAGCAATACAATGAAAAATGGTTCTCAGCTGGACCCCAGTGGCTCGTGCCTATAATTCTAGCTACTCAGGACGCTGAGATGTAAGGATCGTGGCCGGAGGCCAGCCCAGGCTCTTATCTCTAATTCACCATCAGAAAATCAGAAGCGGAGCTGTGGCTCAAAGTGGTAGAGCACTAGCCTTGAGCTGAAGAGCTGAGGGACAGCGCCCAAACCTTGAGTTCAAGCCTCACCACCCCCCCCCCCCCCCAAAAAAAAAAAGCTGAGGGACAGAGCCTAGGCCTTGAGTTCAAGTCCCAGTACCAGCACCAAGAAACAAAACAAAGCAATGGTTCTCAGGAGGGACAGCATCCCTGTGTGTGGCAGGCGCAGAGCCGGCAGGATTGCCACTGGTGATGGCTGACACCTGCTACTTACAGCCTCAACTGTGTGAACCCCAAAGTGTCTTGACTGCCTTTCCAAC
Source organism: Dipodomys ordii (assembly GCF_000151885.1). Classification (NCBI taxonomy): domain Eukaryota; kingdom Metazoa; phylum Chordata; class Mammalia; order Rodentia; family Heteromyidae; genus Dipodomys; species Dipodomys ordii. Next base: position 3,914,650 of record NW_012267280.1, on the reverse strand, counting down.
CGGACTGGGTTTCCTCCCTCAGTAATGTGGACCCTTGGAGACCCATTCCTTGCATGGGACTCCCTGCAGCTTCCGGTCTGCTCTCCAGGCATCACTGAGTGCCACCGCAGGTAGACTCTCAGGCTGAGCCCCCACACCCTGCCCCAGCAACCAGGTCCTCTCCCCGTTCATCTAGTTGTAAGGAGAGAGGTCCCGTGGTGGTCCAGGCCCCCGGTGGGTGTCCCCAGGCAGCCTGGCTGCTCGCTCACTGTCCTGCCCACCCCTCCCCCCCAGGTCCTCTCCACGCGCATCCTGGCCATGAAGGCCTCGCTGTGCAAGCTGTCACCATGCACAGTGACCCGCGTGTGTGACTACCACACAAAGCTCTTCCTCATGGCCATCAGCTCCACACTCAAGTCCCTGCTGCGCCCCCACTTCCTCAACACGCCCGACAAGAGCCCCGGTGACCGGCTGGCCGAGATCTGCGCCAAGATCACCGATGTGGGTGGGTGACCCCTGGCCACTTCCGGCTCCCTTCCATTCCCGGCTGTAAAGGGATTAGGGTCCATGGTGGAAAGTTTTTTTTACCAAAGCCAGCTCACAGAAACCAGCCTGCTCAGAAGTGCTGCTGAACCTCACTCCTCCTGTTTGGGGAGCAGTGCTGGGGCTTCAGCTTAGGGCCTTGTGCTTGCTAGGCAGACACTCTTAACAACTGAGTCACACCCCCCCCCCAGCCCTTTTGTGCTTTAGTTATGTTTCAGCTAGGGTCTCAGGCTTCCCCAGGGCTGGCCTCTGACCTCAGTTCCCAGGTCAGTGCTGTCATACCCAGCTTGCTCATCCAGCTAGGCTTTTGCTAACATCCTGCCTGGGCTCACCTCAAACCACCCAAGCCTGGCTTACAAGTGTGAGCCACCATACCAGGTGTGTCACTTTTCCCTTTTAAAAATGTATATTTCTAAGCTGGGTACTGGTGGCTCACACCTATAATCCTAGCTACTCAGGAGGCTGAGATCTGAGGATCATGGTTCAAAGCCAGCCCGGGCAGGAAAGTCTATGGGACTCATCCCCAATAAACTGCTAGTAAACTGGAAATCGGGCTGTGTCTCAAGTGGTAGAATGCTAACCTTGGGCAAAAGAAGCTCAAGGACACTTTCCAAGCCTTAAGTTCCAGCTCTAGTACTAGGAATAAAAAATTAAATATATACATACTTATTTATTTTATATTTCTATTTCTTGGACTGGAGGTGCCGTTCAGGTGGAGCATTTTTTCACCTCATTCATGAGACCTGAAAAGGGTACCTGGGCTCCTCTCTCCAGACCCTCCTCTTCCCCACACCGACACCTACACCACACCTCTGCATCCAGGCTTTTTCTGTGAGTTTGGCATTTCCAGACTCCATCCTACCGGTTGCAGATAACCTAGTCACACAGAGGCTCACTTCACCTCATGTAGCAAAAATAAAGTTTCCCTACTATTCCTTAGAAAACGTTTTTTTTTTTAACTTAATTTTATTTTATTTGTGAACATACTGTACAGAGGGGTTACAATTGCATGGGCAGGATAATGCGTACATTTCTTACCAAGCATTG
>NW_012267280.1:3902146-3912984 GCF_000151885.1 Dipodomys ordii | reverse complement strand
CACCGACGTTGTAAAGCTCGTTTTGGACATGACAACTTGTACTTCTCATTGTTGCAACAGGTCCACCTGTATCTTTAACCAACTGGTTTTTCCCCATGGCACCTTTTCACAGCCGTCTAGCAGTCCCTCCTCACAGGGCAGTGTGGTTTATACTTCCCCACTGCTGACATGCAGATGGATAAATAGCTGATCACCTCTCGCAGCCCTCAGGCCCTCTAGCCAGGAGCCGGGTGCTTTGTGATTTTTATTTTATTTTTTTGGTGGTGCTAGGGATGGAACCCAGGACCTTGCAAATTTAGGCAGGGATTATACCACTAAATTATAGCCCAGCCTTTAGTTTGAGGAGACAGTCTTACTAGTTGGCTCAAGCTGGCCTCAAACACTCCATCCTTCTACCTCAGCCTCCCAAGCCCTGGAATTACAGGTGTGTACCACCATACCACATCGCATGTGAATGATTATTTCAGTAGGCTCATTCTGTGATCCACCTGAGAGGTGTCTGCTGTGGGTCTGACAGGTACTGGGGGACAGGGTGCTTGCAGCTAACTGCAGGAGGTAGAGGTGGAGGTCCTCCCACACAGAGCTCACCCTTAAGACAGGACCTGTGGTCGCCAGAGGAGTAGAGTCTCCACACACAGAGTCCCTGCAGCGGCCTGGAGGCCGGAAAGGCCCAAAGAAGGACCCTGGGCCCATACAAGGTGGGCACTGGCCCTCTGCATAAAGCCTCAATCAGCCATGTCACCACTGGCAGACTGGAGCACAGCAGGGGTCAGCTGGGTCAGTCTACGTGTGCATTATACACGTCACTCTCACAAGGGCCTGGGTACCCCTGACCGCCCCACACTTGTCTCCTTGCAGACATCGACAAGGTCATGATTAACCTCAAGACAGAGGAGTTTGTGCTGGACATGAACACGCTCCAGGCGCTGCAGCAGCTCCTGCAGTGGGTGGGCGACTTCGTGCTCTACCTGCTGGCCAGCCTGCCCAACCAGGTGTGTGGGCCAGCCCTCCTCTGCCCACCCCTCGGCCCCTCCTCCTGCCCTCCCCTCCACAAAGCCCTGCCCACGGTCCCTGATCCCTCTTTACCTCCTGATCTCACCTTTATTCTCCAAGGACACTTCCTGTGTGCCCTCTTCCCAGCCCCAAGCAGTTTTGTTTGTCTTGTGCCAGCCTTGGGGCTTGAACTCAGGGCCTGGGCTGTCCTTTAGCATTTTTTGTTCAAAACTGGCACTCTAAAGCCTGGCCAGTGGCTCACGCCAGTAATCATAGCTACTGAGGAGGCTGAGATCTGAGGATCGCCGTTCAAAGCCAGCCAGAGCAGGAGAGTCAGTGAGACTCATCTCCAGTGAATCACCAGAAAACTGGAAGTGGCGCTGTGGAACTGGCTCTTCACTACTTGAGCCACTTCCAGCTTTTAGATGGCGAATTGGAAATAAGAGTCTTACAGACTTTCCTGCCCACCAGGGTTGGCTTCAAACCTGATCCTCAGATCTCAGCCTTCTGAGTAGGTGGGATTACAGGCGTGAGCCACCAGCACCCGGCTCATTCCTAACCTTGTCCCTGAGGTTTGAGAACACAGGACAGGACAGGCCGCGCACGGTGCCTCCTTGCCACCCTCCCTCCCCCCCTCAGCCCCCGGGTGTACATGTCCATTTGGCTGGGGTCTGTGTGTCCCCCCATCTCCCTTAGTCTGGACACCAGGGGCCCCTCCCAGCCTCTGGGGGGCTTGAGGCTATGGGGCCACTTCCCCTCAGCCTCACAAGTCCCACTGAGCGCCTGCCGGCACTGTTCTCCGTTGTCTTTCAGCCAGGTCCCCTGGTACTGTGGACGTCAGGGCCAGGTCATTCCCCGAGCTCCAGGTACTGGAGCTTGTTCATGGAGGTCTGCTCCATGGCAGACCCAGGGCCGTACGTGGCTGGTTCTCACACTGAATGTCTCTGTCCTCAGGGCTCCCCGCTGAGACCAGGCCACAGCTTCCTGCGCGACGGCACCTCACTGGGCATGCTGCGAGAACTGATGGTTGTGATCCGCATCTGGGGCCTGCTGAAGCCCAGCTGTCTGCCCGTGTACACGGCCACCTCAGATACCCAGGATAGCATGTCCCTGCTCTTCCGCCTGCTTACCAAACTGTGGATTTGCTGTGAGACTCCTCTTTCTTCCCATCTCCCCACCAGAATATAAGTCCTGGATGTCTCCCTACCAAAGCAGAAGCCTTGCCATTAGAAACAGCTCTGTCTTGGCTCTGGCCACGTCCCCAGCACCAATCCTGGCATGTATGGATGGTTGTTGACCATCAGCATCACAGGTGTCTGAGGTTATCGGGTGAAGCATGTCTGGGCAGCCAGGCTGTATTTCTTGCATCTCTGTGTCCATTCAGGGCACTGCATTCAACAGAGGATATCAGCTGGATGGTGGCCAGGTTCCTGTTTCACAGAGGAAATGCTAGGACCATGGAGAAGGACCTTCCCAGTGTCCCAACCGGGGCAAGGCCGAGCCTTACTGAACAGGGCCCTGAAGCCCCATTGAACCTTGGTCCTCCAGATCTCAGGTGCTGCATTCTAGGCAGGCTGCTGAGCATGGCGTTCCCCCATTCTCTTTCCTACAGGCCGTGACGAGGGTCCAGCCAGTGAGCCCGATGAGGCTCTGGTGGACGAATGCTGCTTACTGCCCAGCCAGCTGCTCGTGCCCAGCTTGGACTGGCTGCCCGCCAGCGACAGCCTGGTTAGCCGCCTACAACCCAAGCAACCTCTTCGTCTGTTCTTTGGCCGGGCACCCCCACTTCCTGGCAGTGCCACCACCCTGCAGCTGGACGGCCTGGCCAGGTATGGGCCGCCCCTGCCCACCTTTGCCCGGGCTCTCTCTGGGAAACTTCTTCCCTCCCTGCCCACCCCCTCTTCCACGCCTGCCTCCGGTCCTTGGCATGGCCTAACAGTAGCAGGAGAAGTTCCTCCACGGTAGGTCATCTTCCCCAGGACCCCTGTGCAGTGTCTGCTCCCAGGTTCTTAGGGCATCCAGGGCTTCCAGCCCCTTCAGGGCTAAGCATGCCTGGAAGCAAGTCTTACCTCCAACGCAGACGATCTGAGCTGCGGCATTGAGAGAAAGTCGCTGCGAGCTGGAGCTCACACCCATCATTCTAGCCACTCAGGAGACTGAGGTCAGAGGATCCAGAGGTGAAGCCACACAGGGCAGCAAAGTCTGTGAGGCTGCCTCCAGGGAGCCAGCAAAAAGCTGGACTGAGGCGTGGCTTGAGTGGCAGAGCACCAGCTGTGACAAGGCTCAGAGCTGGCAAGAAAAAGAAAATTTCACTGCTCCCGGTGGGCTGTGAAGCCTTCCAGCCTGTGGTTTATACATACAATTGTGATTTGCCTTCATTTTATTTATTTGGAAGTACTAGGGATAGACTTTGGGCTTGTACTGTTAGGCAAGTGCTACCGGCTGAGCTGCACCCCACCCTCGTGTGTGTGTTGTGGTGTGTGTGTGTGTGTGTGTGTGTGGTATATGTGTGTGTGATGTGTGTGATGTGTGTGGGGTGTGTGTGTGCTGTGTGTGGCGTGTGTATGTGTGTGTGGTATGTGTGTGGGGGGGTGTATGTGTGGTGTGTATGTGTGGTGTGGTGTGTGTGTGGTGTGTGTGGTATGTGTGTGTGGGGGGGTGTATGTGTGGTGTGTGGTGTGTATGTGTGGTGTGGTGTGTGTGTGTGGTGGATGTGTGGTGTGTGTGTGGTATGTGTGTGTGTGTGGTGTGTGTGTGTGACTGGCTGAGGTGTACCCACCCTTGTGTGTGTGTTGTGTTGTATGTGTGTGTGTGGTGTGTCTGTGGTGTGTGGTGTGTGTGTGTGTGTGGTGTGTGGATATGTGTGTGGTGTGTGTGTGGTGTGTGGATATGTGTGTGGTGTGTGTGTGGTGTGTGTGTGTATGGTGTGTGGTGTATGTGTGTGTGGTGTGCGGTGTGTGTGGTGTGTGTATGGTGTTGTGTGTATGGTATGTGTGTGGATGTGTGGTGTGTGTGTGGTGTGTGTGTGGTGTGTGTGTGGTGTGTGTATGGTGTGTGGTGTGTGTGTATGTGACTGGCTGAGCTGTACCCACCCTGTACCCACCCTCGTGTGTGTGTTGTGTTGTATGTGTGTGTGTGTGGAGTGTGTGTGGTGTGTGTGTGGAGTGTGTGTGGTGTGTGTGTGGAGTGTGTGTGGTGTGTGTGTGGTATGTGTGGTGTATGTGTGTGTGGTGTGCGTGTGTGTGTGTGTGGTGTGTGTGTATGGTGTTGTGTGTGTGTGGTGTGTGTATGTGTGGTGTGTGGTGTGTGTGTGTGTGGTATGTGTGTATGTGTGGTGTGTATGTGTGTGGTGTGTGTGTGGTGGATGTGTGGTGTGTGTGTGGTATGTGTGTGTGTGGTGTGTGTGTGGTATGTGTGTGTGTGGTGTGTGTGTGTGTGAGACTGGCTGAGATGTACCCACCCTTGTGTGTTGTGTGTTGTATGTGTGTATGTGTGTGTGGTGTGTCTGTGGTGTGTGGTGTGTGGTGTGTGTGTATATGTGTGTGGTGTGTGTGTATGGTGTGTGGTGTATGTGTGTGGTGTGCGTGTGTGGTGTGTATGTGTGTATGTATGTGTGGTGTGTGTGTGGTGTGTGTATGGTGTGTGTGTGGATGTGTGGTGTGTGGTGTGTGTATGGTGTGTGGTGTGTGTGTGTGTGGTGTGTGGTGTGTGGGTGTGTATGTGGGTATGTGGTATGTGTGGTATATGTGTGTGTGGTGTGTGGTATGTGTGTGGTATGTATGTGGTGTGTGTGTGGTGTGGTGTGTGTATGTGTGTGTGTGGTGTGTGTGTGTGGTATGTGTGTGGTGTGTGGTATGTGTGTATGGTATGTGTGTATGTGTGTGGTGTGTGGTGTGTGTGTGTATGTGGGTGTGTGTGGTGTGTGTGTATGTGGGTGTATGTGTGTGTGTGGTGTGTGTGTGTGGTGTGGGTGTGGTGTGTATGTGTGTGTGGTGTGGGTGTGTGTGTATGTGCACACATATGTGCAGTACTGGGGCTTGAACTCACTGCCTCATGCTTTTGCTAACCTTCTCCTCTCATGGTTGGCATTCTGCTACTTGAAGCCACACCTCTGCTCCAGTCCAGCATTTTACTGGTTAATTGGAGATGAGGATGGAGGTGGGTTTTTCTTTTTTTTTTTTTTCTTTTTGGCCAGGCTTAGCTTCGAACCTTAGCCCTCCACATCTCAGCCTCCTGGGTGTTTAGGATTATAGACATGAGCCTCAGGCACCCAGATTGGTTTTTGTATATATTTTTTTGTTTTTGTGTGTGCCAGTCCTGGGGCTTGAACTCAGAGCCTGGGTGCTATCCTTGAGCTTTCTTTGCTCAAGGTTAGCACTCTACCAATTGAGCCACAGCTCCACTTACAGCTTTTTGGTGGTTAACTGGAGATAAGAGTCCCACAGGAGCCGGGCGCCAGTGGCTCAGGCGTGTAATCCTAGCTACTCAGGAGGCTGAGATCAGAGGATTGCAGTTCAAAGCCAGCCCAGGCAGGAAAGTCCCGGAGACTCTTATCTCCAATAAACCACTCGAAAACCGGAAGTGACGCTGTGGCTCAAGTGGTAGAGTGCTCGTGTTGGGCTGAAGAGCGCAGACAACACCCAAGCCCAGAGTTCAAGCCCTGTGACTAACCAAAAAAAAAAAAAAAGTCCCACAGGCTTTTCTAGCCCAGGCTGGCTTTGAATTACAGTCTTCAGCATAACAGTCTTCAGATCTCAGCCTCCTTAGTAGCTCAGATTGCAGGATAAGCCACTGGGGCCTGGCTACTCTTTTTTTTTTTTTTTGTAATCAAAAGCATCATCCACCCTTTTCCTGTGCCATTTCCCCAGAGGTTGCCATGTAGGTCCTACCCACTTAGGAAATGTCCCTTGTGCTGACCCATGGAAGTCTTCTTTCTTTTTCTTGTCGGTTGTGGAGCTTGAACTCAAGGCTAGTGCTCTACCTCTTTAAGCCACAGTGTCATTCCTGGTTTTCTGATAGTTAATTGGAAATAAGAGTCTCACAGCCTGGGAATGTGGCTTAGTGGTAGAGTGCTTGCTAACCTAGCATGCATGAAGCCCTGGGTTCGATTCCTCAGTACCACATAAACAGAAAAAGCTGGAAGTGGCGCTGTGGCTCAAGTGGTAGAGTGCTAGCCTTGAGCAAAAAGCAGCTCAGGGACTTTTCTGCCTGCACTGGCTTTGAACAGTGACCCTCAGATCTCAGCCTCCTGAGTAGCTAGGATTACAGGTGTGAGCCACCAATGCCTGGCTCTGTGGACGCCTTTACCATGCTGCTCCGGAGGCTGGGTGTGTGGAGGGAGACCACCCCGGCTCCTCTCTCTAATGCCCTCTCCTCTCATCCCAGGGCACCTGGCCAGCCCAAGATTGACCACCTGCGGAGGCTGCACCTGGGTGCCTACCCCACAGAGGAATGCAAGGCCTGTACCAGGTGAGGGAGCACCGTTTTGATACTCTGGGCTGCGGAGATGAATCCTGGAGCTCTGCAGGGGTCCGGGCACCTCGGGGGAGGGGGAGCTGCATGTCCTGCTCCATCCCCCTGAGAACCCAGGAACCCAGTGTGGCAATGAATTGATGGCCCCACAAAGCAGGCTCCAACACCACATGAGCTAGCATGGCCGAGCAAGCGAGGGATCATTCAGCTGGTCTCTCCTGCACAGAGTGGCGAGGGATGTCCTGGGTGCAGGGAGCTGTTTTCTCACAGCGGGGGAAGGGCATGTGCAAAGTCCATAGGTGGGTGGAACAGGCTAGAGGAATCCGGTCTACCCCCGTGGCTCCCCCAGGTGCGGCTGCGTCACCATGCTCAATTCGCCCAACGAGACGACAGCTGTGAAGCAGTGGGAGCAGCGGTGGATAAAGAACTGCCTGTGTGGGGGACTGTGGCGGAGGGTACCCCTAAGCTACTCCTGAAACCGGAACACTGTCTGCACTGGGAATAGAGCTGCCAGGCCTGGGATGCCGTCCCTCACCCCGATGGAGGTCACACCTGGCGCCCTGCTGCTGTCCTCATGGCTAGGTGGCCTGGCGGTCACTGTCAGCGCCTCCGTCACTGGCCAAGGCCAGAGAGACTCAGTAAAGCTCTTGGCTGGGCACAGCTCAGCCCTGAAAAGCAGCATCTTCTCTGTCTCAGCTGGAGCCCAGATGCCCCCTCAGGTCACTAGCAGGTGTCCTGGTACTGGAGCTCTAGCAAGGAGCATCCAGGTTGGCTCCAAGTAGTGTCCTTTTTAAATGTTTCGGGGAGGGTTGGGGGGGGGGACACTGGGAATGTGGCTTCATGGTAGAGTGCTGGCCTAGCATGCATGAAGCCCTGGGTTTGATTCCTCAGTACCACATATACAGAAAAAGCCCAAGAGGCACTGTGGCTCAAGTGGTAGAGTGCTAGCCTTGAGCAAAAGCAGCTCGGGGACAGTGCCCAGGCCCTGAGTTCAAGCCCCAGGACTGAGATCTCATGCCTGTAATCCTTGCTACTCGGAAGGCTGAGATGTGAGGATTATGGTCTGAAGCCAGCTCAGGTGGGACAGTTCATGAGACTCTTACCTCCAACGAACCAGTAAAAAGTAGGAAGTGGAGCTGTGGCTTAAGTGATAGACCCTTGAGCAAAAAAGCCAAGTAAGAGCACAAGGTCCTGAGTTCAATACTCAGTACCTGCCCACATACACATATGCACACACCAGAAAACACATGTGAAATGTGCCTGCTGTGAGAGATGCCATTTGGGCTTCCTGCCTTGGTCTCCCTCTGATGCCCAAGGGAGCTGGACAGAATAAATAAATGTGCCTTAGGCCTTTGTTGTCCCTGTGGTTCTGTGTGGCCTTTGGTCGTAGCGCTGTGCCCTAGAGGGCACACACTGAGCACTGAGCTAGATGCCAGGGGCAGGGAGCCCGTGTGGGCAGAGGAGGGGGGTGGCAGGGGAGGGCCCTGGCCTCTCTCTGCCTTGCATCCACCTCTCCAGCCCCCATCACACCGCGGTGGGGGGCTCTGGGTTTCTGGGCTCAGCTGGCGCAAGCCGGCAGGGGTTCTGTCTTCACACAGCTACCAGGCACTCGGTGATGATGTCTGCAAAGCCAGCCTGCCAGTCCCCTGCTGGCCTGGGTGGTCCATGGTAATTACTCCAGCTTTCCATCTGGAGGCTGAGGGTCAGCACCCCATGGAGGAGGAGTACAGGACACAGGTGGCCCGCAGGGGTGCGGGATCTGCCACCTGCGTGTGGTCTAAGCCGGCCTTGTCTGCAGTGGGAGTGGGCCCTCAGGATGGCGGAGCCTACCACATGGCAGGATCGGGTAGACGAGCCCTCTGAGGGGCCAAGGAGGAGTGGGACCTGGGCAGCTCAGTGCTTGACCTGACCTCACGCCCATGCTGAGGCTCTACAGCTCCTCCAGCGACACAGACCTGGCCTCCCACTCTGATATTGGTGTCTAGGGCCCCAGATCTCCACATTTGGGGTGTTTGGTTGTGTGTGCCCATCCTAGGATTTGAACTCTGGGCCTGGGCGCTGTCCCTCAGCTCTTCAGCTCAAGGCTAGCAATCTACCGCTTGAGCCACAGCGCCACTCCAGCTTTTTTCTTTTTGTTTATGTGGTGCTGAGGAATCAAACCCAGGGCCTCAGGCATGCAAGTGCTCTACCACTGGGCCACCTTCCCAGGCCGGATCCAGTCTGTTCTAAAGGCCAAGAGGACATGGGAACTGCTGTAGGGATTTTCTGTCCTTGTTCCCACCCTGAGCAGTACCTGATCCTGAAGTCAGCAGCAAGGCACACCTACCATGTACCACCTGACTGGGTTCTCAGGTACAGATCTCTATTGTAGGCAGGGCAGGAGGTTACTAGCTTCCTCTCACCTCCTCCTCCTAAGGCTCTCCTCTCCAGCCCTCTGTACTCCTCTTGACTGCATCATGAGGCTGAAGATGCCCAGAGAGCCTTCGAGCTGGCTGCTGGTCCTCCCTCCATGGGAAGTAACCCCTTCTACCACTATGCTGGCCCTGGGGTACAACCTGTCCAGAAGAAGCAAGAATCCTGATTCCCAGGAGCCCACCTGCAGGCTGCACAGGAGGCTCACACCTGTAATCCTAGCTACTCAGGATGCTGAGCTCTGAGGATCGCAGTCTGAGCCAGCCTGGGCATTGAAGTCTGTGAGACTCTTACCTCCACTAAACTAAAAAAGCTATAAATGGAACTGATTAAAAGTGATAGGCTGGGAAGGTGGCTCAGTGGTAGAGTTCCTGAAGCCCTGGGTTTGATCCCTCAGCTCCACACCACATGAGCAGAAAAAGCCAAAAGTGGTGCTGTGGCTCAAGTGGTACAGCGCTAGCCTTGAGCTGAAGAGCTGAGGGACAGTGCCCAGGCCCAGAGTTCAAGCTCCACGACCGGCAAAAAAATAAAAAATAAAAGTGATAGAGTGTTAGCTTTTAGCAAAACAAGGTCAGGGACAGTGCCTAGGCCCTGAGTTCCAGCCAAAGGACCAGCACCAAAAAAAAAAAAATAAGGAAAAACAAAGTAGGGTGCTGGATGCCCAGCTGTTGTCCAACTTTTAGTTAATTCACAGACAGACCCAAACAAAGCAGCTTGCAAATTGCCCTTTCAAATACCAGGATTTGCTGGGCATAGGTGGCTAATGCCTATAATCTGAGGATCACGGTTCAAAGCTAGCTTGGGCCTTTCAGAAAGTCCTTGAGACTCTTATTTCCAGTTAACCACCAGAAAACTGGAAGGGGCACTGTGGGTCAAATGGTAGAGCGCTAGCCTTGAGCCAAAGAGCTCAGGAAAGTGCCTAGGCCCAGAATTCAAGCCCCACGACTGACAAAAACAAAAACAAAAAAACCGCAGGATTTGAACTCAGAGCCGTAAGCTTGCTAGATAAATACCACTGAGCTACATCCCTAGCCCTTTCTTGTGTTGGTTCTGGACTTTAATCTACCTATCAAGCTTCTTGTAGCTGAGATGACAGGTACATACCACCATGCGTAGCTTCCTTCTATTGACATGGAGTCTCACAGACTTGTCTGTGCTTGCTAGCCTGGAATTGAGATCCTCTAATTGTCAGCCTCCCAAGTAGCTAGGATTACAGGTGTGGGCAACCAACTTCTGGCTCTCCTGTTTGTTTTGACTACAGAGGCCTCCCCAACTCCAAGCTGGTAAATTAGAGCTTGAAAGACAAACAATATTTAAACAAGTCCCAGCTGGGCTTCCCTCCCAACAGGAAATCTACCTTTTTGTGCTATACAAACAAACACAGGGTGGTCCTCCCCAAGTGGATCAGGGCACACAGCTTGCTTTTGGCAGCCCAGCCCCACTGGCTATGCCAAATGAAATGCAAGATTCCCAGATAAACAGTGAAAATTTCTCCAGCAGATTTTTTTCAGCACCCAGTGCTGAATGCATCTTTGACAGCTGGACTATCTTTTATTTAAACATGGTGAAACTTAAAATTATAAGGAAATTAGTACTTAAAGACCAACCCTTGCTAATTATGGACATTCATGGGAAGGCCCCATGAGTTACCTTCTGTGCACAAAAATAGCTGCTAAAACCAAAACCAGGTGCTGGTGGCTAAGCCTGTAATCTTAGCTACTCAGGAGGCTGAGATCCAAGTGTCACGGTTTGAAGCCAGCCAGGGTAGGAAAGCCTGTGAGACTCTTATCTCCAATTAACCAGCAAAAGGCTGAAAGTAGAGCTGTGGCTCAAGTGATGGAGCACTAGACTTGAGCAAATAAGTTCATGGACAGTGCCCATACCCTGAGTTCAAACCCCAGTACTGGCACACACAAAAATAAAAGTACTCAGGGCTGGGAAGGTGGCTCAGTGGTAGAGCA
>NW_012267280.1:3899568-3901546 GCF_000151885.1 Dipodomys ordii | reverse complement strand
CTCTACCACTTGAGCCACAGCGCCACTTCTGGCTTTTTTTCTTTTTGCTTATGTGGTGCTGAGGAATCGAACCCACGGCCTCAGGCATGCAAAGCAAGTGCTCTACCACTGAGCCACCTTCCCAGCCCAAGTGTGAGACTCTTATCTCCAATAAACCACCAGAAGACCAGAAGTGGTGCTGTGGCTCAAGTGGTAGAGTACAGCGCCCAGGCCCAGAGTTCAAGCCCCACGACCAACCAAAAAAAAAAAAAATCTCTAGGTCTGGGAAAGCAAGGGCACTTCTGTGTGGTTGGTCTTGGAGACACCTGGCCTCCAAGGTGTCCAAGGTGGAAAGGCCCTGGGGCCTCTGGGCTCATACCACAGAGCTCCCCGGCACAGGCCCTGGCTACCCCCCCACCCATGCTGGCTGCAAAGACAGGCAGGACACAGGTTTAAATGCCTTTATTTTTGTGTGGCCAGTCCTGGACTTGAGCTCGAGGCCTGGGCACTACCCTTGAGCTTTTGTGCTCCAGGCTAGCACTAGAGCCACAGCTCCACTTCCAGCTTTTTCTTTTTTGCTTTGCTTGCTAACTGAAGATAAAGACTTGCACTGGTTTTCCTGCTCAGGCTGGCTTCCAAACTCCTGAGAAGCTAGGATTAAAGGCTTGCATGCTTTTAAAGTTGGGACTCTAGTGCCATCGTCATCGGCTCATAGGTTCCATTCGGCTGGTAGGTTCCGTTTGGGCCACCCCACCCGGCCATAATGCCATCAATCCAGCTTGTGTAGTTCGACACCCGCGTGTAGATGCCCGGCTTCTTGCGGTTGCCGCAGACGCGCGAGCCCGACGTGACCACGCCCTCGACCACGCCCCCGCACACCAGCGGGCCGCCGGAGTCTCCCTGTAGTGGGGCGGGACCGGGGGGGCGTTACGCCCACCGAGGCCCCGCCTCTGCTAGCCTCGCGCACCGCCCAGGAAGGACATTGTAGTCTGTCAATCCCAAGCTCCACCCACCAGGGGCCCCGCCCCTCTGCGTGCCTCAGGCAGCTTCTAGGCAGGACATTGTAGTCCTAGCAACCCAAGCTCCGCCCACAGAGGTGCCCTCGGCTACATCCGGCCCCGCCCAGCAGATCCTGGCTCCACTACTCTAGGGCCTCATCTCCTTTATTTTAGCCCCGCTTTCTGCCCTATCTCCAAGCCCCTTTCCAATCCTGGATCTTATTCTCAGCCTTGCATGTGTGTTTGCGTGTGCCGATCCTGGGGGTTGAACTCAGGGCTCGGGCGCCGTCCTTGAGCTTTTTCACTCAAGGCTGGCACTCTACCACTTCTGGCTTTTTGTTCATTAATCAGAGATCAGAGTCTCTCGGACCGGGTGCTTATGTCTATAATCCTACCTACTCTGAAGCCTGAGAGCTGAGGATTGCAGTTCGAAGCCAGCTTGGGCAGGAAAGCCTGTGAGACCTTTTTTTGTCAGTCCCAAAACTCTCTTGCTCAAGGTGAGCACTCTACACTGAGCCAGTTTTTTCTGGTGGTTAATTGGGGATGAGTCTCCCGGTCTTTTCCACCCAGACTGGCTTCGAACTTCGAACCTCAGATCTCAGCCTCCTGAGTAGCTAGATTTACAGGAGTGAACCAATGATACCCAACTCCCACCGCTGCCCGCATCCCTCCCTTGCTCTTCTTACCTGTCAGTGACCCGCCCCTCACCCCATCAGACCACGCCCCCTAGCCCAGAGCCCCTCCCCTCTCTTCACTGGCCCGTAACTACACAAGCTCCGCCCCTTCACCTCAACCTCGCTCCATCCAGGTACCTGCCCGGAGGCCCCGCCCCCCGCGCGGCCCCGCCCCTCCCACGCCCCGCCCCGCGCACCCTGCAGCTGTCGCGGCGGTTGCTCTGGGCGCACATCATGCTCTCGGTGATGGCGCCGTCGTAGTGGGCGCGCTCGTTGCAGGTGGCGCGGTCCATCACGGGCAGCTGCACGTGCTGCAGGCGGTCGGGC
>NW_012267280.1:3891223-3898613 GCF_000151885.1 Dipodomys ordii | reverse complement strand
TGGCAGACTCGCTCTATGGCAGCCCCCTCCCCATGGCCTTCTCCCTCCAACTTTCCTCCAAGGCAGTCCCACCGCATGGCAGCCTCCCCTCAGATTCTCCCTCCTCCCTCAGCTCCCTCACCCACCCCCGCAGCCGGCCACTCACGCATCCTCCAGGCAGTGCGCCGCGCTCAGCACCCACCGCTCTGCCAGCAGGACGCCGCCACACAGATGGGTCCCGTTCACCTGCACCGACGCCATGTAGGGCCGCTCGTGGGCCTGGGCCTCCTGCCCGCCCAGGATCCGTCCCCGGGGCTGTGCCGCTGTGGTGGGCAGGCAAGGGGGAGAACCGTGTGTGTACTTGAACCCCAGCACACCCCATCTGATCCAAGCCTGCCCTGAGATGCCCTCACATACCCTCCCATCATTGTCCTGCCCCCCCCCCAGGAGCTGCAACTGAAGCAGACGCACCCGAGTACCCGGCTCTTGGGCACACTGGAAGCCTGTACCCTGAGCCCAAACCTAAGTTGCCACTGGAGAGTTTCAGGTTCCCGCTGTAGAGGATGTGCACTTAGACGGCAGGATGACAGGCTTTCACTGTAAGGGCTGTCCGTTTGTGGACAGTCGGCCCCACCTTCAGCCTGCCTGCTGGGCCTGGGCAGGATGGGTCTCAATTGACTTCTGTGCATGCCGCTGCCCAGCACCCCTCCCACATCCACTCACCACACGCAGCCACCCCCAGGAGAAGCAGAGCTACTAGGCGCGCCATGCTGAACACGGAGCCCCTTGTGGCTGGGACAATGACCCAGGCCGGTCAGGAGCCCTTTTATGGCTGGGGAGGGGGGAGGGGGACCCAGCTGCTGCTTTGGCAGTGGCCCAGCTGGGGAAAGCGAATCCACCCACCCAGCCTCTCTGCCTTCCAGAGTTTGAGCAGGCCCATGGGTGAGCCACCGCTTCCCTGCCTCCCCCCACACTCCCTGCCATTTAGCCAGTGCCCACCCTATGGGAAGCAGCCCCTGAGATGAAGGAGAGGAGGGCTAGACCGCCCAGCCCCCTACTCTACTTCTCCCAGACCTCAAGTGTCCTTCTAGCTTGAAGTTTCACAATCAGAGGCTGAGTTTGTAAACAACCCACTTCTATCTTCCTAACTCCCTCTCTGTTCTTTCTCTGTCAGCTTGAAGATAAAGTCCAGCCGGGTGCTGGTGGCTCACTCCTGTAATCCTAGCTACTCAGATCTCAGGATCACAGTTCAAAGCCATCCTGGGTAGGAAAGTCTGTGAGACTCTTATCTCCAGTGAACCACCAGAAAACTGGAAGTGGCGCTGTGGCCTAAATGGTAGAGCACTCACCTTGAGCTTAAGAGCTGAGGGACAGCATCCAGGCCCAGAGTTCAAGCCCCCATGACTGACCAAAAAAAAGCAGGGGGATTGGGAAGGTGGCTCAGTGGTAGAGTGCTTGCCTTGCATGCATGAGGCCCTGGGTTTGAATCCTCAGCATCTCATAAGCAGAAAAAACCAGAAGTGGCACTGTGGCTCAAAGTGGTAAGGTGCTAGCCTTGAGCTGAAGAGCTGAGGGACAGCACCCAGGCCCAGAGTTCAGGCCCATGACCGAAAAAAAAAAGAAAAACTCCAGTAGGGCTAGGGACAGTCACTAACAGCCTTGCCCCCATACCCTGATGGCATTTCAGGGCCTGACACTCCAACAGATAGAATGTTGGGAAGATGGGAGGGAAGTACAGGCAGCTAAAGAAAATGAAGTCCAGGGCTGGGAAGGTGGCTCAGTGGTAGAGCGCTTGCCTTGCATGCCAGAGGCCCTGGGTTCGATTCCTCAGCACCACATAAGCAAAAAGAAAAAAGCCGGAAGTGGCGCTGTGGCTCAAGTGGTAGAGTGCTAGCCTTGAGCTGAAGAGCTGAGGGACAGCGCCCAGGCCCAGAGTTCAAGCCCCACGACCGGACCCAAAAAAAATAAAATAAAGAAAATGAAGTCCAATGTAATGGAGCCTTCAATCAGGAAAGCTAAATGGGAAGTTTGGGGTTTTCTGCCATCAGGTATGGCTTGATCCAGGTTCCTGAACAATGTCAGGAGTTGGATTCTGGTTTCTCCTTTCTTCCTTGAAGGCCCTTGTCCTCACCAAGGTCCCTTCTAAAGGTCCCATGGAGGCTAAACTGACTGGTGGCTCCATGAGCCAGTCCCTCCTAAAATCCCCATTATACCAACCCAAGTGTCAGGGCTGCCTATGATTGGCTGAGCTGTCTATGATTGGCTCCTTCTTGAACTAATCATTATAGGATTAAAGGCTGGACCTAACACATTTGTTGAAAGCAGATTTTAAAGAAGAGGAAAAAACCAAGTAGCACAGTATACCCTCTGCAACTGGAGAAAGGCAAGGCGCCAGTGACTCATGCCTGTAATCTTCACTAGCCAGGAGGCTGAGATCTGACAACTAAGGTTCAAAGCCAAACCAGGCAGGAAAGTCCATGAGACTTTTGTCTCCAACAAACTACCAAAAAAATCAGAAGTGGAGCTGTGGCTCAAGTATTAGAGCACTAGCCTTGAGCACAAAGGTTCAGGGACAATGCCCAGACTCTGAGTTCAAGCTCCAGGAACAGCACCAAAAAAAACCCAAAACATAACAAAAAGCAATTTGTCAGAGAAGTTGATAAATCTTAGATTGTGCAAACAAGAACATCCAAAGTTGCAACCAAATTTGGAAAGCATCCAGGGACCCAGCTAGAAGGGACAGTTCCATAAACAACCCTGAACTTGTACAGCTGCTGCTGACATGCAAAATTCTCCGAACTGTATTTAGTGGAAGAAGAGATCACAAGGCAGGAGGGAGAGGGGAGGGGAGGGGAGGGGCTGCCCAGAGAAGGGCAGTGGGCAGAGCCCTGAGGCGGGGACTGAGGTAGACCATGTGCTTAACACGCTCCCCAACACTGCACACACATCCAAAGAGGGTCTTCGCTGGGCACTGGTGGCTCACGCCTGGAATCCTAATACTCAGGAGGCTGAGCTCTGAGAATCATAGATCAAAGCCAGCCCATGCAGGAAAGTCTGTGAGACTCTTATTTCTCGATTACTCACCAAAAAGCCAGAGCTTTGGCTCCAGTGATAGAACACTAGCCTTGAGAGGAAAAAAGTCCAGGGCAGTGCCCAGGCCCTGAGTTCAAGTCTCAAACAGGCACGCGCGTGCACGCGCACACACACACACACACACAAACACATAACCCCCACACCTCGTAGCTGGGATAAAAATTGTATCTGAGGGCTGGGAAGGTGGCTCAGTGGTAGAGTGCTTGCCTTGCATGCATGAGGCCCTGGGTTCCATTCCTAAGCACCACATAAGCAGAAAAAGCCGGAAGTGGCGCTGTGGCTCAAGTGGTAGAGTGCTAGCTGTGAGCTGAAGAGCTGAGGGACAGTGCCCAGGCCCAGAGTTCAGGACCCCCCCCCAAAATAAAAATTGTATCCAACCCTGACCACACGCCCAGCCATTGGTTGAAGTAGAAGCTCTCAAACTTTTTTGGGGGGCCAGGGTGGCCTCAAATTTTGATTTGCCACCTGCCTCTCAAGTAGCTAACATTATAGGCTTGAGCCACTGTACCCCATGATCCAGTGAAAGTAGGTGTGTGTGTGTGTGTGTGTGTGTGTGTGTGTGTATACATGCCAATCTGAGGCTTGAACTCAGGGGCTTGGGTGCTGTCCTTGAGCTTTTTCTCTCAAGGTTGGTGCTCTACCATTTGAGCCACACCTCCACTTCCAGCTATTTACTGGCTAATTGGAGATAAAATTCTCAGGAACTTTCCTCCTGAGTAGCTAGGATTACAGGTGTAAGCCACTGGGGCCAGTGAAACTGGATTTTTTTTGGGGGGGGGCAGTTGTGCAGCTTGAACTCAGGGCCTGCCCCTGTCCCTGAGCTACTTTTGTTCAAGGTTAGAATTCTACCACTTGAGCCACAGCACCACTTCTGGCCTTTTCTGTTTATGTGGTACTGAGGAATGGAACCCAGGACCTCATTCATGATAGATTTGTTTGTTTGTTTGTTTGGGTCCAGTCGTGGGCCTTAACTCGGGCCTGGGCACTGTCCCTCAGCTCTTCAGCTCAAGGCTAGCGCTCTACCACTTGAGCCACAGCGCCACTTTTTTTTCTTTTTGCTTATGTGGTGCTGAAGAATCGAACCCAGGGCCTCATGCATGCAAGGCAAGTGCTCTACCACTGAGCCACCTTCCCAGCCCCTTCATTCATGATAGGTAAACATTGTACTGCTATGTTCCCAGCCCTGAAGCTGGATTTTAAAGAAAGAAAAAAGAAATGGCAGAAGATATCCTTTTATAGGCAGTGGGAAAAGGCCAGGTGCTAGTGGCTGATGCCTTCAGGAGACTGAAATATGAGGATCCAGATTCAAAGCCAGCCAGAGAAGAAAAGTCTGTGAAAGTTTTATTTCCAACTAACCAGCAAAAAGACAGAAGTGAAGCCAGGTGTCGGTGGTTCATGCCTGTAACGGTTCAAAGCCAGCCCGGGCAGAAAAGTCCGTGAGACTTTTTTTTTTTGGGGGGGGGGATTGTGGTCTTGGGGCCTGAACTCTGGGCCTGGGTGCTGACCCTCAGCTCTTCAGCTCAAGGCTAGCACTCTACCACTTGAGCCACAGCGCCACTTCTGGCTTTTTTTTCCTGCTTATGTGGTGCTGAGGAATCGAACCCAGGGCCTCAAGCATGCAAGGCAAGTGCTCTACCACTGAGCCACCTTCCCAGCCTGTCCATGAGACTCTTATCGCCAATAAACCACTAGGAAACTAGAAGTGGTGCTGAAGAGCTGAGGGACAGTGTCCAAGCCCAGAGTTCAAGCCCCATGACTGACCAAAAAAAAAAAAAAAGCCGGAAATGACACTTTGGTGCAAATGGTAGAACACCAGCCTTAAGCGACAAAGCCATTTGAGAGCACAAGGTCTTGAGTTCAAGCCCTTGTACTGGCATCAAATAACAGAAAGAGGAAGGGAGGAAGGGAGGAAGGGAGGAAGGAAGGAAGGCAAGAAGGAAGGAAGGAAAGAAAGGAAGAAGGAAGGAAGGAAGCAGGCAGGCAGGCAGGCAGGCAGACACACTGGGCTTTGAGCAAAAAAAAGCTCAAGGACATCATCTAGGCCTTGGCTTCAAGCCTCAGGACTTGAGAAAAAAAAAGCAGAGGAGGAAGGGAAGGGAGGGAGGGAGGGAAGGAGGGAGGGACAGTGGGGGAAGGAGGGACAGACTTATTTCTGGTCCTAATGTCTTGACACTGCTGCCACTAGGTGGCGGTGTACTCAAGAGAGTCTGTACTCACTACTAACTTTTCTTAAGGCTCAGTTGCACCAACAAGGAACACCAAACACATATTCTACAAAACGTCGGGAACTTTTATTGTTCAGCACAGAAAAAAGCCTCTTAGGTAGCTGAGGTGGAGTGGCCAGGGCGGTCTGCCCTAGTTGATCCCGCTTGCTGGGTCCCTGAGGTGGGGAACGGGGTGGTTGTCCTGGCGTCGAATAATGGAGTTAATCCAGTTGGCAAACTGCGCCACTGGTGCGAAGGCATCGGGGTAGATGCCAGAGCCGCAGCTGCCCCGGATGAAGGAGTCGATGCCTTGGATCAGCCCGTTGCAGATCAGGGGCCCGCCAGAGTCCCCCTGTGCAGATGGAGAGGGTCTGAGGCTGGACCTTGAGACTCCTACCTGCCCACCAGGGTGGGGAAGACCTTCCTGGGGTCTGACCACTCCTTGAGGCTTGAGTAGCTGGGGCTGGGTGCAGAGGGGAGCACGGGATACTTACAAAGCAGATGCCGGCCCGTCGGCGTGGAACGATTGTGCACACATTTACACCGCGTCGGCACTGAGACGTCACCACGGTCACGTTGAGTTCCTGCAGGACACTGGGCACTGGCTGGTTGGTGCCCAGCCTGCCCCAGCCCATGGCCAGGCACTGCGTCCCATTGCCCACACCTTGGCCCTGAGCTGGCAGCCTCGCCACCTGCACATTGGCATTGATGGTAGCCGAGCCAGTGAGCTGCAGTCAGAGGGATCAGAGACCAAGATGTCAAGTGGAGGCAGCAAAAGGAAAGCCTCCTTTCCTGGTGCCTCAGTTTCCTCATCTGTAACGTGAAACCACCTACAATGCTGCAGAGTTTTCCCTGGAGGAAGCTGGAGGTCAGTAAACATAGCAGGTGTTCAATAGCAGCCCTCTCTGCCATCTTTTTCTTTTCTTTTCTTTTCCTTTTTCTTTTTTTCAGTTGTGGGATTTAAACTCAGGGCCTGGGTGCTCTCCCTGAGCTCTTTTGCTCATGGCTAGTGCTTTACCACTTAGAGCCACAGCAATACCACTTCTGGTTTTCTGGTGGTTAATTGGAGATAAGAGATTCATGGACTTTCCTACCCAGGCTGGCTTTAAACTGTGATCCTCAGACCTCAGCCTCCTGTGTAGCTAAGATTACAGACGTGAGGGACCAGTGCCCAGCTTCAGCCATTATTTTGCAAGCCAAGAGTCAGGACAAAGAGGAAATCCTCTCAAGCCTTCCATTCGGCTGGGTGCCTTTGACTCGTGCCTCTAATCCTAACTACTCAGAAGGCTGAAATGTGAGGATCATGGTTTGAAGCCAGCCCAGGCAGAAAGTCCATAAAACTCTTAGCTCCAGTTAAAGCAGCAAAACGCTAAAACTGGAGTTGTGGCTCAAGTGGTAGACCACTAGCCTTGAACAAAAAGGCTCAGGGACAGGCTCACACCTGTAATCCTAGCTCCTCAGGAGGTTGAGATCTGAGGATCACGGTTCAATGCCAACCTGGGCAGGAAAGTCCGTGAGACTCTTATCTCCAATTTAAAAAACCCACCAGAAAACTGGAAGTGGTGCTGTGGCTCAAGTGGTAGAGCACTTACCTTGAGTTGAAGAGCTGGGGGACAGCGCCCAGGCCCCTGAGTGGTCAGCCTCCAGTACTGCACCCAATGCACAATCAAGTATCCCACCTGCCCCCCAAGGATGAACTTTTGCCTCATTCCCCACAGACAGGGACTGCCCGACACAGGGTGGGTGAACCAGGGGTTTGTTGACTGACAGCAGATGGGAACTTTCCTTTTTTCATCCCATTTAATCTCTTCACAGCTGTCCCAAGGACAGGTTACCAAAGTAGGAACTGAGGCAGAGTCAGGACGAGGTGCCCAGTTAGATCTGCCCTCTAGACCGCCCCCCACATCTGCCCCTACAGTGCCCCCCGCCCCCCACATCTGCCCCCACAGTGCCCCTGCCCCCCACACTTGGCCCTCACGCCTGCAGCTCTCCCCCTTCCCCAGGCCTGTCTCTTCCCTGGAGGCAGAGTCAGGACGAGGTGCCCAGTTAGATCTGCCCTCTAGACCGCCCCCCACATCTGCCCCTACAGTGCCCCCCGCCCCCCACATCTGCCC
>NW_012267280.1:3876020-3888188 GCF_000151885.1 Dipodomys ordii | reverse complement strand
AGCTCTTCAGCTCAAAGCGAGCACTCTACCACTTGAGCTACAGCGCCACTTCCGGTTTTCTGGTGGTTTATTGGAGATAGGAGTCTCACAGTCTCTCCTGCCCGGGCTGGCTTTGAACCGAGATCCTCAGATCTCAGCCTCCTGAGTAGCTAGGATTACAGGCGTGAGCCACCAGCCCCCGGCGTCTGTGAGACTCTCATCTCCAATAAACCACTAGAAAAAAAAAAAAGGAAGTGGTACTGTGGCTCAAGTGGTAGAGCGCTGGCCTTGAGCTGAAGAGCTGAGGGACAGCGCCCAGGCCCAGAGTTCAGGCCCCATGACCGACACAAAGAAAAAAAAAGAGTGCATTCCTTTTTAGATAATGTCACCTTTTCCTCAGCACCGTCTTGACCTTTCCCCTTGGAAGGGCAAGGGGGCTCTTGGTTCTTTTAAGATGGGGAAACTGAGGCATATTGTGGGCCCCATCCCAGCTGTATAGCAAGGGAGCTGTGATTTTCCCTTTTATTTATTTCTTTTTAATGTGCCAGTCCCCGGGATTGAACTCAGGGCCTAGGTGATGTCCCTAAGCTTTTGTGCTCAAGGCTAGTGCTCTACCACTTGAGCCCACTCTGGCTTTTTTGCTAGTTCATTGGAGGTAAGAGTCTCCTGGACTTTCCTGCGTGGGCTGGCTTTGAACCATCATCTTCAGATCAGCCTTGTGAGTAGCTAGGATTACAAATGTGAACCACTTGTGCCCTGCTGAAGCTGTGATTTGATTGATTGATTGATTGCCAGCATATGGAGACCCACCCTGGCCCTAGCTGGAAGGTCCTCTCTCAGTCACAAGTCTCCCTCTTGCTCTCTACCCAGAATCACTGCCTCCTGCCCCATCAGTCTTTATAAGCTCTCCCACCAGAGTTCCTCCTGCCCTGCTGAGCTACACTGGACCCGGCAGGAGCCTGACTAGAGTTCCCGGCAGGGCTCTGGGCACAGCCTGGCTGCCAGAACATCTGGCAGAAGGACCCTGGGCCCAGCCACCCATCCGGACCTCCCCCACGCCGTGGCCACCAATGTCGCAAGACCAACGTCCCTGCTCCAACACAAGGTGTGGAGGAGGGAACCAACGGACAGACATTTCCAGAACAGTCAGGGGAGGGGCCGGGGCCCTGGGCCACCAGATCCTGGCAAACTGGAGTCTTTACTGTTTTTTCTTTTGTCAGTCATGGGGCTTGAACTCAGGGCCTGGACACTGTCCCTAAGCTTTTTTTTTTTTTTTTTTGCTCAAGACTTAGCCCTCTACCACTTAGAGCCACAGCACCATTTCCAGCTTTTTGGTGGTTCACTGGAGATAAGAGTCTCACAGACTTTCCTGCCTGGGCTGGCTTCAAACTGCAATCCTCAGAACTCAGCCTCCTGAGTAGCTAAGATTACAGGTGTGAGCCACCAGTGCTGGACTTGGCTGGAGTCTTTTGTCCTGGGCTCCCCTAACAGATGTGACTCTCCACGCCCTCATATTGCCAGGCATACAGCAGGCACTCAATCAGTGCCCATTGTCCCCAGCTTGGTCACACACACACACACACACACACACACACACACACACACACACACACTCTCTCTCTCTCTCTCTCTCTCTCTCTAACTGGTTTTGTCCTCTCTCCTTTTGGAGGAGTCCCACGCTGCTGCCTTGAAGTCAGCATGGAGCACTTAGTGAATGTTTGCTGTTTGCACAACCTTGTTTTCGTGTCCAGGAATGGAGCACACTAAAGGGTCATGTCTTTTGGTGGCTTTAACCCAAGAAAAGAGACCTAGAGTCAGGTGTACTCATTGAGCACTGCCTGTATGTTATGGTCACCCGTGTTTTGGAGGCCAAGTGGGTCTGCTCTGGGTTCAAATCTCACTCCCTGGTGTGGAACTTCAGGCTGTTGACACCTCTGTGACTTAGTTTCCTCCTATCTAAAATGTGAGATTCGGCTGGGAATATGGCTTAGTGGTAAAGAGCTTGCCTACCATGCATAAAGCCCTAGGTTCCATTCCTCGGGACCACATACACAGAAAAAGCCAGAAGTGGGGCTGTGGCTCAAGTGATAGAGCGCTAGCCTTGAGCAAAAGAAGCTCAGGGACAGTGCCCAGGCCCTGAGTTCAAGCCCCAGGACTGGATAAATAAATATGTGAGATACATTAATAGACTCTATCTCCCCTGTTGTAGCAAAGGTTGGATGAACTAGTAGTTATAAACTTGTTACACGGATGGTTCACACCTGTAAACCTAGCTACTCAGGAAGCTGAGACCTGAGGATGGAGGTTTGAAGCCAGCCAGACAAGAAAGTCTGTGAGAATCTTATCTCCAATTAACCAGCAAAAAAGCCAGAAGTGGAGCTGTAGCTCAAGTGGTAAGGTGTTAGTTTTGAGCAAAAGAGCTCAGGGAGAGCACGCAGGCCCTGAATTCAAGCCTCAGTAATGACGCACACAAAGTGTTGTCTCTGAATATTTATCATTATTTATCACAAGAAGGCAGAAGATGGGCTCCCGGGTCCCATGATCAAACCAACAAGAAACATGGGTGCCTAATGGCAACCTTCCTTCCTCTGTGGGAGCCCAGGACCCAGAGGTGTTGGGGAGCCCCAGCAGCACACACTCCTCCCTGGGCCCTTTAGGGACACCTCCTTCACTGAGATCTGTGTGCCAGAAGCCCTGTTCTATTCCTGTATTAGGGTTTCTCCCTTTCCTTCTTTCTCTCCTTTCCTCCCTCTCTCCCTGTCTTCCTTCCTTCCTTCCTTCCTTCCTTCCTTCCTTCCTTCCTCTCTTCCTTCCTTCTTTCCTCTCTTCCTTCCTTCTTTCCTTCCTTCCTTTCACTCTTTCTTCTTTTTCTTCTTTTTTTTTTTGACGTCGACTGTGGGCCTTAAACTCTGAGCCTGGACACTGTCCCTGAGCTCTTCAGCTCAAGACTAGCCCTCTACCATTTGAGCCATAGCACCACTTCCAGTTTTCGGGTGGTTAATTGGACATAAGAGTCTCATGGACTTTCTTACCCAGGCTGGCTTTGAACCGTGATCCTCACATCTCAGCTTCCTGAGTAGCTAGGATGACAGGTGTGAGCCACTGGCGCCCGGCCTCTTTCTTCCTTTCTTTCCATCCCTCTTCCTTCCTTATCCTTTCTTCCAGCAATGGAAGCACAGTTTTATTAATATATTACAAATAACAGTAACAGTGGCTTTTATGACATGTGAATTATAGTCTTTCTTTCCTCATTGTGTGTGTGTGTGTCTTTGTGGGTATGTGTTTGTGTGTTGGTACAACTGAGGCTTGAACTCAGGGCCTGGGTGTTGTCCCTTAAGCTTTTTTCTGCTCAAGGCCAGTGCTCTACTGCCGCGGACCGGCTCTGTCGGGACGACGGAGGACACCTAGTGGAGGAACTGGAATAGGTGGGGAGATGGCAAACAGACAACTCACAAGAGGAGTGGATGCTGAGTGCGATTTAATGCAAAGGATAACAAGCTTTTATAGCAAAAGTCTCCATGAGACAGGGCAAAAGGTTACACAATCTGGCTGCAAGGCTTCGTTCTTGGGTGGTCACCAGCTGGTCGCCTGATCTTGTTTTTTGGATGACGAGCTATGACGATAGGCACTTGTTTTCGGCTTTACCTCTATTTTTAAGAAATACAATGGGTTTCCATGTTTATCACCAATTAACCATTAACCAGAGCATATGGGCAAGGTGCTGAACAGAAAGGCATGAACTCTAGTACTTCATAGTTACTTTTGTTTAGTTTTGTACTTTATACGTTTCAAATCTTTTCTAAGCAATTGTGCTTCATTGCCATTCTTTAGAGGGTCCCCAATTTGTGGCCAAAAATCATGATATTCAGTATACTTAGTTAAATCTGGCCATATAGCAAATTTAAGCTCATAGTGTCTTTTCTGTAACCCTTTCACATAATCATTTACTCTTCTCCATAGAGGCCTTAACTGTCTCATAAGATCTTTCTTGTTCCTTCTTTGATAGTAAGCACCAAGGAGGCCTAGATCTAGCAAGTCTCTCAGTAAATGAAAGAGAGTAATAGGAAGTGCTTTCTCCCAAGTCGTTTACCCAATGGTTGCCATCCTTATCATTCATACCTGTAACAGGCCATGGATCTGGGGGAAGTCTCTGGGGTCCTCTAGATAATGGAGGATCCCACCATTTTCCTCTGATAAGCCATTGCCACCTTCCATCTACCAACCTTTTTAGGAATCTTATTTAGCTTTTGGTCTAAATATCCCTCTACATCTTTCTTATCTATAGGATATCTATATGAGTCTATTGTATATGCTTTAGGATTAATGGGAAGTCTCCAGTAGCCATACACTCTTTCTGCTCTAGCGTGCCTACAGCTTCTTGTAAATCTCTTACAAACAATTCCTTCTGCTGAAGTGACGTCATGAAACCCCCAATACTTTCATATTTACTTATGACTTGTCTGCTAGCCTCCATAAGAGGGGCTTTCAGGGTAGCACTTAACTCTGGTGAGTTAGTCATATTCTCATCAGATGTTGGAGTCGTCAACACTTTTAAGAAAGAGCCTTGAATAAGGGAACATTGAGCATGAGTAAGTACAATGAGCAGCAGGAACCGTAAAAGATTAATAGGCATTCCTATACAGTGAAGAAAAGAAAAACAGGAACAGAAACACATCTTTCCCAGGGGCTTGCCAGCCTTTCCAGGAGGTAGGCCTCTTTGAAGCCCCATTCTCTGAGGTAGACTTTGGTGAAGTCTCATTCTCAGAGATAGGTCTCTTTGAAGCCTCATTCTCTGAGGTAGACTTCGGTGAAGTCCCATTCTCTGAGGTAGGCTTCTGTGAAGCCCCATTCTCAGGTCTGAAAGCAGGTTTCCCATGCTAAGCAGACTCCACCGGAGTAGGCGTGGCACTCTACCACTTGAACCACAGCTCTACTTCCATCTTTTTGCTGGTTAATTGGGAAAAAAGGGTCTCTCAAACTTTTCCACCTGGGCTGGCCTCAAAATGGGATCCTCAGATTGTAGCCTTCTGAGTCACTCCTAGAATTTCACACTGACTTGGGGTTTGGCCCAACCAGGGAGACCAGACTTAACCACAGCAGCATTTATTGAACACCACATATATACATACAACCACATCACACGTTCACTGTACAGTGATTATTGAAGGTGTCAACTCAAGGTTGATATCCTTGTCCTTGTTGTGGAACTTGAAAAACAATGAATTAGCCAGGTGCTGGTAGCTCCCACCTGTAATCCTAGCTACTCAGGAGGCTGGGATCTGAGGATCACGGTTCAAAGCCAGCCCTGGCTAGAAAGTCCGTAAGACTCTTATCTCCAATAAATCACTCAGAAAACTGGAAATGGTGCTGTGGATTAAATGGTAGAGCGCTAGCCTTGAGCTGAAGAGCTCAGAGACACGGGCTGGGAAGGTGGCTCAGTGTTCGAGTGTTTGCGTTGCATGCTTGAGGCCCTGGGTTCTATTCCTCAGCACTATATAAGCAGAAAAACATGGAAGTGGCACTGTGGCTCAAGTGGTAGAGCACTATCCTTGAGCTGAGGAGCTCAGGGACAGCGCCCAGGCCCAGAGTTCAAGCCTCACCACCAACCAAAAAAAAAAGAAAAACAATGAATTTTTTCCTGGAGTAGGGTTGGGAGGAGGGCGGGGGGGGGGCGGCGGGGGGAGGATGTGGCTGGTACTGGGGCTTAAACTTGGGCTAAGGGCTTCTCACTCTCACTTGGGTTTTTCACTCAAGGCTGGCTTTATACTACTTGTACCACGGTTTCACTTCCAAGTTTTTGCTGGTTAACTGGAGATGAGAGTTTCCCAAACTTAAGCCAGGAGCCAGTGGCTCATGCCTATTATCCTAACTACTCAGAAGACTAAGATCCTAGGATCAGAATTTGAAGCCAGCCCAGGCAGGAAAGTCTATGAGACTCTTATCTCCAATAAACTACTTAGAAAATGCCGGAAGTGGTGCCATGGGTCAAGTGGTAGAGCGCTAGCCTTGAAGACAAAGAGGCTCAGGGACAGTGCCCAGGCCATGAGTTCAAGGCCCAGGGCTGACCAAAAAATTGTTTCACAGATTTTTCTACCTTGGCTGACTTCAAACTGTGATCCTCAGATTTCAGCCTCCTGAGTAGCCTGGCCTGAGTCACCAGCGCCTTCTTCAAGGCCAGTGCATTGACCCACTTTTTTTTTTTTTTTTTTTTTTGCTTATGTGGTGCTGAGGAATCGAAGCCAGGGCCTCAGGCATGCAAGGCAAGCGCTCTACCACTGAGCCACCTTCCCAGCCCCAGGGTGGTGGTATTTTAGAGATGGAGTCTTAGGGACTTTTCTGCCTAAGCTAGCCTCAAACTACCATCCTCCAGACCTCAGCTTCCTGAGTAGCTATGATTACAGGTCTGAATCACCAGCACCAGACTTGAAAGATTCTCTGAATCTTCTTTCACACAAGAGCATATAGAGGGCTGGGAAGGTGGCTCAGTGGTAGAGTGCTTGCCTTGCATGCATGAGGCCCTGGGTTTGATTCCTCAGCACCACATAAGCAGAAGAAGCCGGAAGTGGTGTTGTGGCTCAAGTGGTAGGGTGCTAGCCTTGAACTGAATTGCTGAGGGACAGCGCCCAGGCCCAGAGTTCAGGCCCCACGACCAGCCAAAAAAAAAAAAAACATATAGCAAATTACATTTTGTTTTGTTTTGTTTTTGTTGGTTGTGGGGCTTGAACTCTGAGCCTGGATGCTGTCCCTCAGCTCTTCAGCTCAAGGCGAGCACTCTGCTGCTTGAGCCATAGCTCCACTTCTGGTTTTCTAGTGGTTTATTGGAGATAAGAATCTCATGGACTTTCTTGCCTGGGCTGGCTTTGAACTGAGATCCTCAGATCTCAGCCTCCTGAGTAGCTAGGATTACGGGCATGAGCCACCGTCGCCTGGCTTCTGGGTCTTTCTGTTGCAATGCATGTACTCATTCCTTCTAGCAAAAGGTTTCACCTGGGTATCAGAAACCCCAAAGGACACTCAGTATTCACCAGCACACGCTCCTGGAGCTCAGCATCTCTGCACACACAGGTTTAGTGCCCATAATACCCTTGGTTCTTCTCTGGGTGATTAGTGGAAATTTCAAGACATTGGAAAAGGGACAGGCCTGGGTATCCTTGCTCTTATTGAATCTGGCATGAATCAATACAATGCCATCAAGTGGTGACCAGCTGGATTAAGCATCTGTCTTCCAACTGAACTGTGCCTTCCTCAGGTTGGCCACTTCTCTGTAGCCTCAACTATAAGGTGCCAGGTGCCTCATTTTCCAGATGCTTTGGCTAGTCTGTGACCTCTTTCTCCTCTAAGCTCATTTCTGCCACCAGGGGGCACCCTCCCATGAGAAATAAACAGGCTCCTGTGGCTGCTGTTGGGCCAAGTCACCTTTCCTCTGCCCTCCTCATCTGCTACATACCCACTTCATTCCTGTGCATCTGGCCTCCCCCACCTCACCCCCAGAGCCCCAGCTCTCTCCTCCCTGTGGACTTTTGCACTTATATGCATCTCTTCCAAGGAAGCCTTCCAGCCTGGGGGCTCCCCAGAGCTGGATTGGTCACCTGTATGATGATAGGTCCCCAGGATTGGCTAGCTGAGGGTGTCTAGAAGTGCTCTGGAAGTTCTAGAAAATGCTGAGGAATTTTTCAGATACAGGAACTGAGGCACAGAGGCAACTTGCTCAGGGCTACTCAGGCAGGGCAGTGGGCATTATTAGAAGTAAGGCAGAGCCGGGCGCTGGTGGCTCACACCTGTAATCCTAGCTACTCAGGAGGCTGAGAACAGAATCATGGTTCAAAGCCATCCCAGACAGTAAAGTTTATGAGGCTATTATTTCCAATTAACAACAAAAAACAAAAATAGAAGTGGACTGGGCTCTGGTGGCTTATGCCTATCATCCTAGCAACTCAGGAGGCTGAGATCTGAGGATTGAAGTTGGAAGCCAGCCTGGGCAGGAAAGCCTGTGAGACTCTTGTCTCCAATTAATCACAGAATAAACACAGAAAAAGCCAGAAATGGGGCTGGGAAGGTGGCTCAGTGGTAGAGTGCTTGCCTTGCATGCATGAGGCCCTGGGTTCGATTCCTCAGCACCACATAAGCAAAAAAGAAAAAACCAGAAGTGGCGCTGTGGCTCAAGTGGTAGAGTGCTAGACTTGAGCTGAAGAGCTGAGGGATAGCATCCAGGCCCAGAGTTCAGGCCCCACGACCGGACCAAAAAAAAAAAGAAAAGAAAAAGCAAGAAATGGGCTGGGAAAGTGGGTCAGTGGTAGAGCGCTTGCCTTGCATGCATGAGGCCCTGGGTTCAATTCCTCAGCACCACATAAGCAGAAAAAACAGGAAGTGGTGCTGTGGCTCAAGTGGTAGAGCGCTAGCCTTGAGCTGAAGAGTTGAGGGACAGCGCCCAGGCCCAGAGTTCAGGCCTTACAACTGACAAAAAAAAAGAAAAGAAAAAGCCAGAAGTGGGAAGTGGCACTGTGGTTCCAGTGGCAGAGTCCTAGCCAAAGGAGCTCAGAGTGCCCAGGCCCATCGTTCAAGCCCCAGGACCAGCAAACAGACAAACAACAACAAAAACAGAAGTGGGTCTGTGACTGAAGTAGTAGAGTATTAACTTTGAACAAAAGTGCTCAGAGACAATGCCCAGGTCCTGAATTCAAGCCTAGGGCCAACACACACACACACACACACACACGTAATCATAATCATAAAAGACAATTGGGGAGCCTAGCCTCTAGGCCTCTACTTCCCCTCCATCCTCAGTGAGAGGTACTGGACCTTGAGCAGCCCGGGACACTGCAGCTTCTCCGTGTCCCTACAGGGAAGAATGGACAGGAGCCAGAGGGAGTTTCAGCTTTTATTGAGGTCACATAGAGTAGGTTACCCCTTCCTGAGCCCCTGGGGGAAGTGGATGGCTGGGGTGGTCACAGGACACTAGGTGGACACTTGCTAGAACGGACCTTCGGGAAAGATAGATGCTCTCTGCCTGAAGTTCCCCACTTAGGACGTGCAGCCTGCCTGGGCCTGCTGGTCAGCGGGTGAGGGTGGGGTGGGGGTCGGGTCAGCCCGCAGTCCCTGCACTGCGCAGCACCGTGTGAATCCAGTCTACGTAGAGTGACACCCGTGCAAAGAAGTCGGGGAACTGGCGGCTGGCACATTCCCGGATCACGAAGGAGTCCACGCCCTGCAGGACCCCGTCACACACCAAGGGGCCCCCCGAGTCTCCCTGGGAGGGGGAGATAGAAGGGTCAGTCCCCAAGTCTAGTCCTTGGCGACCCAGAGGCTAGATCGGTAGGGACTGTCGGTGGACCGCAGCTGCATTTATTAGTCTGAGCGGGCACCCACAGTCTCCCCCGGGAGGGGCTCCCAGACCACGATGGGGGAGGGGACTGAGGCTGATCCACTCGCTCTCCTGCCTACCCGCTTCACGGGGTGATGGGCATTCATCCAATGGGGAAACCGGAGCTCAGAGTGGCTCTGGAGCCAGAAAGTGGGGCAGAACCCAGGCTCCCCTGCTCCCTGAACCCCTTCCCCTCTTGGGCTCCACTATGTCTCTCTCTCTCTCTCTTGTCGGTCGTGGGGCCTGAACTCTGGGCCTGGGCACTGTCCCTCAGCTCTTCAGCTCAAGGCTAGCCTCTACCGCTTGAGCCACAGCGCCACTTCCGGTTTTCTGGTGGCTTATTGAAGAGTCTCTAGGACTTTCCTGCCTGGGCTGGCTCTGAACCTTGTCCTCAGATCTCAGCCTCCTGAGTAGCTAGGATTACAGGCAAGAGCCAACAGCGTCCAGCCGGCTCCACTATTTCTAAACCTAGGGCACAATACTGACTCTGAGGCTCCTCCTTCCTGGAGCACGGCCCTCTCCTCGACCACGCCCAGCCCCACCTCCCGGAGATGGTGCCCCGCCTTCTCCAGGACCCAATCCAGACGTTCCTCCTCATAAGCTCCACCTTTTTGGCCACGCCCCGGTCTCCATCACCGGGAGCTCCCCTCCCGGCCACGCCCTCTTCTAAGCCACGCCCCTCCCGTCTCCTGCCGTTCACGGCCACGCCCTCTCGTGAGACCATGCTCAAGCCCCATCTCCTGCAGCCTTTTCCGGGCCATGCCCTCTCCGAAGCCACGCCCCGGCCTCCCTGCTCCTGGAGATCTTGCCCTGGCCCCGCCCTCTCCAGGGCCACGCCCCCAGCATACCACCTCCCAGAGCTCCTCCCTCTCCAGGGCTCCGCCCCCGTGCCCGCCTCCTGGGATACTCACGAAGCAGATGCCCGCGCTGCGGCGCGCCACCAGCGTGCACACATTGTGCGGGCGGCACAGGAAGGTGACCACGGTCACGTTCAGCTCCTGAAGCACGCGGGACACTGGCGCGCGGGTGCCCAGGCGGCCCCAGCCCATGGCCAGGCACTGGGTACCTTGGGACAGCGGCTGGTCCTGTCGTGGTAGTGGAGCCACGGCCACTTCGGCACTGAGGGAGGCCGGGCGGTCCAGCTGGGGCAGAATTCGAGGCTGACAGCTTGTCCCCAGGCCCAGTGGCCTCCTATCACAGCATCACCCACCTCCTGGGCACCCCTCACCATGCCTTCTCCACCCATACCCCTTTCCCAGGAGTTTTTCACCTTATTTCCTACACCCAGAACCCTCAGGATTGCAGAGCACTGACTGAACATTGTATGCTCAATTTTATAATAAGCTCCAAGGCTCCAGCAGACACCGGCTCACACAAACTCTGCTAGGAAAGCTACATTTTCGGGGTCAGGACTGTGAAGACCTGGTGAGCTCACCACCCTGGGCTGGGCTGACAGTGGTCTAGGAGTCAGATTTTCAGCATTACCAGAAGGTCAGGTGTGTTGAGAGAGCCATGAATGAATGGGAGGACTGACTGAATGCCCATCCCGTTCCACAGGTCCCCATGGTGTCCCTATCTACCTTTCTCGTGGCCTGGCATACAGTAGGTGCTCAATAAATGTTCAGTGTATAGATGAAGCACACACTCCACCTTCCCACCTGGATGATCATCACATCATTGAGGTTATCCTCAGGGTCATAGTTGTTCTGGAAAACTTGGGTGATGGTGAACTTCTGCTGTACTGGCTCCAGGTTCTGCAGGTCGTGGGCCCCCAACACCACTGTCACCAGGTGTGGGGGGCTGGGAGAAGTCAGGGTTTTATTTCTTCATCTCTGTGTTTCTTTCTATCCCTCCCACTAGGATCAGCTTGAGAGCCCTCCCTGGGGAACCCCCATACTGCTCCAAGGTCCCAGCTGGTAGGCTCAGGGGAGAGGAGAGACCAAACCCAGTCCATGTTCCCCCTCCCCATATCCCACCCACAGGCAGGACTCACATGTCCTGGAGGCAGTGGGCAGCTGTCAGCACAAAGCTTGGATGGATCAAAGTCCCTCCGCAGAAGTGGCTACCTGGGGTCCTGCTCAGCTGCAGCGATGCCACATAGGGTCTCGAATGGGGCCGGGCCTCCCGCCCACCCACAATCTGTGCAGCCTTGGCTGTACCTGAAAAGGTAGATGTCAAAGACTGTGGCCCAGCAGGGCTGACTCCAGGGATCCCTTCCCTACTATGCTGTGTGACCTCAACCAGGCCCTGGATCTTTCTGAGCTTTCTTGTCCATCCCAATCTGTATAACAGAAACACTGTCTGGAAATCTGCCCCTGAGACTCTGTGCCTAAGGAAGGGCCGTGTGTGTGTGTGTGTGTGTGTGTGTGTGTGTGTGTGTGTGAGACATCTGTGTGACATCCTGGAGCTTGAATTCAGGTGGTGGGCATTGTTCCTGAGCTTTTTCATTCAAGGCTAGTGCTTTACCATGTAAGGTACAGCTCCATTTTGGGCTTTTTAATTGGAGATAAGACTCTCACAGCCAGTGCTGGGGAAGCATGCTTGTAATCCTAGCTATTCTAGAGGCTGAGATCTGAGGATTACAGTTCAAAGTGAACCCAAGCAAGAAAGTCTGTGAGGGGCTGGGAAGGTGGCTCAGTGGTAGAGTGCTTGCCTTGCATGCATGAGGCCCTGGTTCATTCCTCAGCACCACATAAGGAGAAAAAGCTGGAAGTGGCGCTGTGGCTCAAGTAGTAGAGCGCTAGCCTTGAGCTGAAGAGCTGAGGGACAGCGCCCAGGCCCAGAGTTCAGGCCCCATGACCAACAAAGAAGGAGGAGGAGGAGGAGGA
>NW_012267280.1:3863662-3866630 GCF_000151885.1 Dipodomys ordii | reverse complement strand
GCCATCTTAGGTCGCAGCCGCACCACGCGGCCCTGCCATTTTTGCTTTTGCAGCCGTCTTTGGTCGCGGCTCCCACAGCTCTCCACACAAGTGTTCTACCACTTGAGCCACAGCGCCACTTCCTCCATGAGACTCTTATCTCCAATTAACCACCAGAAAACTGAAAATGATAGTGTGGCTCAAGTGGTAGAGCGCTAGCCTTGAGCTGAAGAGCTGAGGGACAGCACCCAGGCCCAGAGTTCAATCCCCACGACTGACCAAAAAAAAAAAAAGACTGGGAAGTTGGCTCAGTGGTAGAGTGCTTGCCTCGCATGCATGGGGCCCTGGGTTCAATTCCTCAGCACCACATAAGCAGAAAAAAAGCCAAAAGTGGCGCTGTGGCTCAAGTAGTAGGGCACTAGCCTTGAGATGAAGAGTTGAGGGACAGTGCCCAGGCCCAGAGTTCAGGCCCCATCCATGACTGACAAGAAAGAAAGAAAGAAAGAGATTAAGGATCAAAGCCAGCCCAGCAGACAAATCCAAGAGGTTTGTGTCTCTAATAAATCACCTCAAAGCCAGAAGTAAAGGTATGGCTCAGGTGGTAGAAATGCCAGCCACATGCAGAAAAGCTAATGGACAACTCCCAGACCCTGAGTTCAATCCTTAATACTGCCAATTTTTTTTTAATGAATGAAAGACAGAAAAAGGAAGGAAAGAAGGGGAAAAGGAAGGAAGAAAGGACAAAAAAGCCAGGCTCTGGTGGCTCATGTCTATAATACTAGCTATTCAGGAGGCTGAGATCTGAGGATTGTGCTTCAAAGCCAGCCCAGGCAGGAAAGTCTGTGAGACTCTTATCTCCAATTAGTTATCAAAAAGCCAGAAGTGGACCTGTGGCTCAAGTGGGTCAGCAATAGCCTTGAGTGAAAAAGCTTAGAGCCTCAGGTCCTGGGCATTCTCTGGGAAATTCTGCTCAAGGTTAGCATTCTACCACTTTGAGCCCAGCTCCACTTTCCAGTTTTCTGGAGGTTTATTGGAAATAAAAGTCTTATGGAGCTGGGCGCTGGTGGCTCACGCCTGTAATCCTAGCTACTCAGGAGGCTGAGATCTGAGGATCGCGGTTCAAAGCCAGCCCGGGCAAGAGAGACCATGATACTCCTATCTCCAATAAACCACCATAAAACCGGAAATGGCGCTGTAGCTCAAGTGGTAGAGCGCTCGCCTTGAGCTGAAGAGCTGAGGGACAGCGCCCAGGCCCAGAGTTCAAGTCCCACGACCAACAAAAAAAAAAAAGTCTTATGGACCTTCCTGCCTGGGCTGGCTTTGAACTATGATCCTCAGATCTCAGCTTCCTGAAATGCTAGGATTATAGACGTGAGCCACCAGCACCTGGCTAAGGGTTTGTCCTTTATACAGCCTGAGACTCCATGATATTTTCATCTTCCTGGAACTTCCTACCCCTCTCCTGCCTCTCCAGCCCCTGGGTTTTTTGTTTTTTTTTGTCGGTCGTGGGGCCTGAACTCCGGGCCTGGGCGCTGCCCTCAGCTCTTCAGCTCAAGGCGAGCGCTCTACCATTTGAGCTACAGCACCACTTCCGGTTTTCTGGTGGTTTATTGGAGATAGGAGTCTCACGGTCTTTCCTGCCCGGGCTGGCTTTGAAGCTCGATCCTCAGATCTCAGCCTCCTGAGTAGCTAGGATTACAGGCGTGAGCCACCAGCGCCCGGAGCCCCTGGGGTTTGTAGTATGACCTACCCCATTTTTTGCTACCTTCAGGCAAGCCTGAGGATCCCCATTTGCCAGAGAGGAGGCCCAGGGTTTGAACCTAGGCTCTGTGGCACTGTGGCTTGGCTTTCTCCGCTAGCCCTCTAGCACTTGAGCCACAGTTCAACTTCCAGCTATTTAGTGGTTAATTGGAAGATGAGAGTCTCACTGGCTGTCCTGGCCTGGCTCGCTTCAAACAGTTATCCTCCTGAGTAGCTAGGATTACAGGCATGAGTCACCAGGCTCTGCTCTGTGAAATACATTTCCATAATGCTGTTAACTAGAGAAAGGGAGTCTGATCAGAGAGACAATTAGCCAGGGCAGAGGTGAGGGGCTCTGGATTTTCCCATCAAGCTCTGTTTCCACTGGGGATCCTCAGGTGGGCCATCCTGATGCCAAAAAGGTGCTAGGCAAGAGGGGGCCAGGATGACCCGGGCTAGGCAGGATCTGGGGTAGAGGAGGCCAGAGTAGAGGAGCCTCTGAGGAACAAGCTGCTAGGGGAAATGGGGCTGGAAGATGTGGCCTTGGCTCCTTCCTGTGCCAACTGTGAGTGGTCCAACAGCAAACCGCCAGGCTGAAGGGTAAGGCGGGGATGGGGAAGGGTGAGGGGTGGGGGAGGGGAGGCGGTGTCCCAAGGTCATTGGAAATCTAGTGGGAAACTGAAGGCAGGAGGTGTAGAGCTCAGATCTATGACATCTTTCGTTTGTTTTTCTTTTTTTCCAGTCCTGGGGCTTGAACTCAATGCCTGGGTACTGTCCCTGAGCTTTCATGCTCAAGGCTAGCATTTTACCACTTGAGCCACTTCTGGCTTTCTTTTGGGTGATTAATTGGAGATCAAGTCCCACAGATGTTCTTGGCTGGGCTGGCTTTGAAATGTGATCCTCAGATCTCAGCCTCCTGAGTAGCTAGAATTATAGGTGTGAGCCACCAGCACCTGGTTTAGTGGCAGCTTTATTGTGTGTGTGTGTGTGCCAGTCCTGGGCCTTGAACTCAGGGCCTGGATGCTTGCTGTCCCTGTGCATTTTTGCTCAAGGCTAGCACTCTACCACTTGAGTCACAGCTTCATTTCTGGATTTTGGTGGTTGACTGGAGATAAGACTCTCACTGACTGGGGGCTGGGAAGGTGGCTCAGTGATAGAGCGCTTGCCTTGCATGCATGAGGCCCTGGGTTCCATTTCTCAGCACCACATAAGCAAAAAGAAAAAAGCCGGAAGTGGCGCTGTGGCTCAA
>NW_012267280.1:3856928-3863612 GCF_000151885.1 Dipodomys ordii | reverse complement strand
AGGAAGAGGAGGAGGAGGAGGAGGAGGAGGAGGAGGAGGAGGTCTATGTCTATGAGACTCTTATCTCCAATTAACTACCAGAAAACCAAAAGTGGTGCTGTGGCTCAAATGGAGGCACTTGCCTTGAGCTGAAGAGCTAAGGGACAGCGCCCAGGCCCAGAGTTCAAGCCCCATGACCAACAAGGAAAAAAAAAAAACAAAACTCACAGACTTTCCTTCTTGGGCTGGCTTTGAACCAGGATTTTCAATCTAAGCTCTTGAGTAGCTAGGATTACAGGTATGAGCCACCAGCACCTGACAGGCACTTGGGTATTTTGTTTGTTTGTCGGTCGTGGGGTCTAACTCTGGGCCTGGGCGCTGTCCCTCAGCTCTTCAGCTCAAGGCTAGCACTCTACCACTTGAGCCACAGCACTACTTCTGGCTTTTTCTTCTTATGTGGTGCTGAGGAATTGAACCCAGGGCCTTATGCATGCAAGGCAAGCAAACACTCTACCACTGAGCCACCTTCCCAAATCCAAGCACTTGATTTTTGTGTTCTGTCATTATTGTTTTAAGACAGGGTCTCACTATTTAGCCCAGGCTGGCCTCAATCTTGCAATCTTCCTGTCTCCACTGGGAATCAAGATTTGTGCTACCCATACCTGGAGTGCAATGATTATTTCTAAAGGTTTGGTCATGGGTCCCGGTGGTTTACGCCTAGCTACTCAGGAAGCTAAGACCTGAGAATTTTGATTTGAAGGTAGCCTAGGCAGACAAATCTGAGAGATTCCTATCTCCAATTAACAAACAAACAAAAAATAGAAGTGGAGGTGTGGCTCAAGTGCTAGAGCATCAGTCTTGAGCAAAAATTACTAAGCAAGAACATGAGGACCTGAATTTAAGGGCTAATACTGTTTTGTTGTTGGTGTTGGTGGTTGTGGGGCTTGAACTCAGGGCCTGGGCTCTGTCCCTGAGCCTCTCTGTGCTCAAGGCTAGCTCTCTAGCACTTGAGCCATAGCACCACTTTTTCTGCTTATATGGTACTGAGGAATTAAACCCAGAGCCTAATGAATGCTAGGTAAGCCACATTCTCAGCCAAACTAATACTGTTTTTTTTTTTTTAAAAAGTTCTGGCTTCCAGATCTGAATGTAAAAGGGATTTCTAAGAACAGAAAAACAAAAAACAAAAAACATCTAGCTGGGTGCCAGTGGCTCATGACTATGATTCTAGCTACTCAGGAGGCTGAGATCTGAGGGTCACTGTTCAAAGCCAGCCTGGAGCAGGAAAGTCCCCCCTGAGGCTCTCATTTCCAATTAACCACTCAAAAACCAGCAGTGGAGATGTGGCTCAAAGTAGCAGAGCGCTAGCCTTGAGCAAAAGAGGTCAGGGACAAGCAACCAGGCCCTGAGTTCAAGCCCCACGACCAACAAGATGAAAGAAAGAAAGAAAGGAGAAAAAGGAAAAGAAAGAGAAGAAACAATCTAGCCAACAAAAGACCCATTTCACAGAAGAGAAACTGAGTCAATCCCTCCATGGCTTCCCTTTCCTCCCCTCCTGCCTCAGGCATCAGCCAGGCACTCAGGGGTCCTCTCATGCTCTCCCAGCTATGCCAGGCCGGACCTCAGTGGCACGTACACACACACACACACACACACACACACACACACACGCCCGTGCCCAGTCGGCTGATGGGGACTTGGCCCCACTCACCACCTAACAGCAGAGCCAGCAGGATGGAAGCAAGCGCAGGGCTGGAGGCTGGGTGGCTTGGAGCCATGGTCAGGAACCAGAACGCCACTGCCTCTCCCCTTTTATAGCAGTGTGGATGGCAGTTGCAGTTGCCCCATGGCCAGGTTGGGTGTCCCCACTTCCTCCTTCCAGCTTGGACAATGTGGAAAGTATGGGGGTCAGGACTGCACCCCAGAGTCTGGATCTCCAGAAAATAAGCAACACCAGCAGTCCCCACCCAGCCCATGCAAGGGGTCCTGGGAGAAGGGCTCAGTGTGCCACACTCCCTGATATTGGTCCTTACCACTGCCAAGTCCCCAAGCCTCCAGAAACACACTTTGCTGGAGACAGGGTGGGTGGGAGGGGGTAATATAACCCCATAGGGCACATAGGGTCACAGAGCCCTGTGACCTAACGACATCAATGTGTTTAGCTTTGCTCTTGAGGATTCCAACTTTTCCTGTAAGGATGTCCATCAAAGGTGACTTTGCTCCCAAGGGACTCTCTGCCAAGTCTCTCTGCCAAGGAGCATGTGTGGCAAACACAACTGGGATGCTCCAAGTGTGTGGGAATGCGTGGAGGCCAGGCCAGGGCCCATTACAAGAACCACCTGTCCCCTGGCTCCAGCGGTTCACACCTGTAATCCTAGAACTCAGGAGACTAAGATCTGAAGATCAGGGATCAGGCTGGGTGCCAGTGGTTCTCACCTGTAATCCTAGCTACTCAGGAGGCTGAGATCTAAGGGTCACACTTCAAAGTCAGCCCAGGCAGGAAACTCCATGAGACTTTTTTTTTTTGTCGGTCATGGGGCCTGAACTCTGAGTCTGGGCACTGTCCCTCAGCTCTTCAGCTCAAGGCTAGCACTTTACCTCTTGAGCCATAGCACCATTTCTGGCTTTTTCTGCTTATGTGGTGCTGAGGAATTGAACCCAAGGCCTTATGCATGCAAGGCAAGCACTCTACCACTGAGCCACCTTCCCAGCCCCATAATGATATAGTTGGGGGTTTTTGGTTTTGGTTTTTTTTGGCCATTCATGGGGCTTGAACTCTGGGCCTGGACACTGTCCTTCAGCTCTTCAGCTCAAAGCAAGTGTGTCACGACCGCCTCGACCCGCAAGGATGACGCGACAACAGATCCTTCTTTCAGACGGTTTATTCAGGACCTTGTTTACAGCTTCTTTTCTCCTACTTCTCTCCTGCCCGCTTCTTCCTTCTTCTTCCTGCTTCTCCTGCTTCTCTCCTTCCCTCCTACTTCTCTCCTGCCCGCTTCTTCCTTCTTCTTCCTGTTTCTCCTGCTTCTCCTTGTTTCTCCTTGTTTCTCCTTCCCATCCGCCCCCACGCTCCGGTTATAAGCCTCCTGGATGGCCAATCCTGAAGCGCCATGTGGCATATACTGATAGGGCTGCAAACACGGAAGCAAACTAGGAGCCAAGTCATAGCCATATAAGGAGTTGTTTTTTACAGAGAGCACTCGTCACGGGGAAGACGGAAGGCGGGAGCCCGTGCCATCTTAGGTCGCAGCCGCACCACGCGGCCCTGCCATTTTTGCTTTTGCAGCCGTCTTTGGTCGCGGCTCCCACAGCTCTCCACACAAGTGTTCTACCACTTGAGCCACAGCGCCACTTCCTCCATGAGACTCTTATCTCCAATTAACCACCAGAAAACTGAAAATGATAGTGTGGCTCAAGTGGTAGAGCGCTAGCCTTGAGCTGAAGAGCTGAGGGACAGCACCCAGGCCCAGAGTTCAATCCCCACGACTGACCAAAAAAAAAAAAAGACTGGGAAGTTGGCTCAGTGGTAGAGTGCTTGCCTCGCATGCATGGGGCCCTGGGTTCAATTCCTCAGCACCACATAAGCAGAAAAAAAGCCGGAAGTGGCGCTGTGGCTCAAGTGGTAGAGTGCTAGCCTTGAGCTGAAGAGCTGAGGGACAGCGCCCAGGCCCAGAGTTCAGGCTCGCGACTGGACCCAAGAGAAAAAAAAAAAAAATCTCACTGACATTCTTGCCCAGGCCAGTTTTGAACTGTAATCTTCAGCAATCAGTTCCTGGGATTAAGGACCCGAGCCACTAAGCCTAGCTGAGGACAGATTTAATGGGACAATAACCCTACTTCGGTGATTTGTCATGCATATGTATGCAAGCAAGATCTTGGTCAGTGTTCTAATTCTAGAACATTCAGTCATCTCAAAAGGAAGCACCATTGCCATGAGTAGGCACTTTCCCCTCCCCAGCTCCTGGCCCTCGCCAGTCCACTTCCTGTTGCATCTCTGGACATTTTCTATCAGTGGAGACAAACACTACGTGGCCTTTTGAGTCAGCTTCTCTCCCTGAGCATGGCAGCCTGAGGGTCCTTCCAACTGACAGTGTAGCAGGGCCTCATCCTGCTCATGACTGCAGCCTGGTCCCTGTTTCTTTTGTGGTGGTGGATGGATCTAGACCAAAATAGTCAAGGTGGTTACATTGCAAGGTAAATACACTAAAACAAACAAACAATGACTTTTTGTTGTTGATAGTGATGGTGGTAGTCGTGGGGCTTGAACTCTGGGCCTGGGCACTGTCCCTGAGCTCTTCAGCTCAAGACTAGTGCTCTACCACTTGAGCCACAGCGCCACTTCTGGTTTTCTGAGTGGTTTATTGGAGACAAGAGTCTCACAGATTTTCCTGCCTGGGTTGGCTTTGAACCATGATCCTCAGATCTCAGCCTCTTGAGTAGCTAGGACTACAGGCGTGAGCCACCAGTGCCCAGCAGAGAGAATCTAGTTTTGGTGCCTCAGTTGCCCCTTTTGTGCAAGTGGTTCATGCGCAGGTCCTGCTTCTCAGAACTGTACTGGGCGCTGAGCAGAGCCTGTGTGGCACTTGCCATACTCAACTGCCCTGCTCAGCTCTAAAGCCACCCCTGGCTTCCTCCTGCCCCTGCTGACAGCCAGGCCTTTCAGCTGGGCCATGGGCCTATCAGGTCCACCCGCCTCACCCCCACTCCTGGGGAACTGAAAGGAAAGAGCAGCCCGCATGGGATCCTGCTGCTTCCCATTCTCTCCCTAGGGCCCCAGAGTCAGGAAACCATGGGAGACCCCCCTCCCCCACCACGCTAGGAATGGGGTGGGGGGGAGTGATTGCTACATTCTCCTCTTCCTCCACTTCTTCCCTGAGGCCGTTTGTGGCCTCTTACACCACCAACATTCCCAACAGCTGCCCAGGCTGCTGTGACACTGGCAGACTTGAGCTTCCTTGTCCTGGGTGATGGGGAGAGGGGTGTTGGGCCTAATAAACTGGCTGATCAGGCCTCTAGAGCCCCACTGCAGCACCGGTCCCCATTGTCCCCAGCAGTTAGTTGCTCCTGTCATGGAACACAGGTGATGGTGGCCTTGGGCCCAGGAAGCCTAAGTCCTCTACACAGTCGCCACTGCCCACCCCTCCTCTTTTTTTGTGGTGGTACTGGGGCTTGAACTCAGGGCCTTGTGCTCTCACTTGGCTTTTTCCACTCACACCTGGCACTCTGCCACTTTAAGCCACACCTCCCCTTCCAGTTTTTTGCTAGTTAATTGGAGATAAGAATCTCAGGGACTTGTCTTCCCAGGCTGTCTTTGAACCATGATCCTCAGATCTCAGCGTCCTGAGTAGCTAGGATGACATGTGTGAGCCACTCGGCGTTCTGTTTCCGCTTACTGTCCTATGCTGTTGTCACATTTGTCACCAGCAGCCAGGCTGTTGTCCCTCTAGGACAGGAGCAAGCACTGTGCTTACTGCCAGGTTGGGAAACTGAGGCTGGAAGCAAGAGCCTAAGCCTGTAGAACTTCCACACTGTTACCATGGGGGGGAAATCTTTGCAAGTATGGAACTCAGTCTGAAAGCATGAGTCAATGTTAGACAAATATTGTGACTAATCAGAACAAAGGCACAGGAAGGGGAAGAGCCAGGAGCCCGAGGCCTGGAAAGGCTCACTGGCAATAAAAGGAGAGGCTGCAGCCAGGTGCTGGTGGCTCACACCTGTAATCCCAGCTATTCAGGAGGCTGAGATCTCAGGATCATAGCTCAAAGCCGGCCAGGGCAGGAGTGAGACTCTTAGCTCCTATAAATCACCAGAGAACTAGAAGTGGAGCTGTGGCTCAGACCGTGGAGCACCAGCCTTGAGTGAAAATGCTTGGGGACGTACCCAGGCCCTGAGCTCAAGCCCCAGTATCACACATGACAGAGAAGAGAGGCGACAGAGAGGAGAGACAGAGAGATGGGGGAAGGAGCAAACTCCAGGTGACCCCTTCCCAACACAAAGGAGCCTGTTAACCGTGATTGTCTGGATCTGTCCGTCTCTCAATGGTCACCAGAGAATGTTCAAGGCTGGGAATAAATAAATGGAATTCTGCCTTTTGGGACCTGTCTGCCTTTTGGCTGCTGGGGCCTCAGTTTCCCCATCTGAGAAATGGAGGAACGACTATCCCCTAAGTCTGTGTGGTTGGTAGAAGGAAACAACCCACCAACAGCAAACCCTGTCTCAGTGCGCTTCAAGTTAATCTTTTCCACGGGCTCTGCGCCCCCGTCCGGGTCGCGGAGACCCCAACCCCCACTTCCGTGGGTAGAGTGGGCAAAGTCCGAGTGGGCAGAGGGAGGAACAAGGAGAAAAGAGAAAGAGGAGGGGGAGGGCGCCCCCCCCGCACCTCTCCCGCCCCCCTTCCCTGTGCCTTTGTCTGCCATCGCTTGGGCGCCCAGGGAGCTCGCCATGGAAACCGGCGCCGGCAAGCGGGCGGACCGCACCGGGGCTAAAGGGGGCCATGGCGCCGACTTTAAGGGGCTGGGACGGAGAGATCGTGAGACACACAGTCAGTCCAGGACCCCCCTGAATCTAGACTCCGCCATGCCGCGCGCCCCGGGGGGCCCCCGAGTGGCCTGGGCGCGAAAGGCGCCAGGGGTGGCGCGGAAGAGACCGCGGGCCCCGCCGCACTGATCCGTCCGGGAGACCCCCGAGACCCCCGGCCGGGTGGAG
>NW_012267280.1:3852812-3856575 GCF_000151885.1 Dipodomys ordii | reverse complement strand
GTGCCCGGGGGTGGGGGGCGCCGTCCTCGGCCCTGAGGTCCCGGGTCCTCGAGCCAGGCCGGCACCGCCCTCCTAGCCGGTGCCGCTGTCCGAGCCCCACCTCCGGGCGCTCGGGGTGCCCGATCACGGATCTAGCGGATCCGCGGGGTCCCCCACCCCCATCCCCGGGGCCGCCCCTCCCCCTCCCCCTCTCCAGCCTCAGTTTCCGTAGGCTGTTCTGGCGAATCCTTGTCCGCTTCTCTCCCCCCTCCCCCAGGGCGCGCCAGGCTCCACCGGGTCGTCGTCCTTCGGGGCGCGCGACCCCTCCCCACCCCCGATTCCCTCTCCAGGTCGGCTTTGTGCCCCTCCAAGCCCGGCCTGTGGCGCCCCCGCGGCACCATGATCTCCGGCAAGGAGAAGAATAAACCCCCGAAGGACAGCATGACGCTCCTGCCTTGCTTCTACTTCGTGGAGGTGAGTGGGGGGCGGCCGGGGGGTCTCCGTCCTCCTTCCTCTCCCCCCACGCCAGGGTCCGGGACCCAGGGGCGGACACGGCTGTCCCAGAATGCCCGGGGCCGGCCGAACCTTGGGCACCTGGGGTTGGAGTGGGGGATTGGATGGGGCCGGTCAAAGGCGGGAGGCTCTGCAGCTGAATAGGAGTGCTGGAGGTGCGGAAGGGCGGTCTGGGCTGGAAGAACCGAAGGATGTGGGCACAGACTGAAGGTGGGGGGGCGGCCAGGGAGGGACACAGGTCAGTAGCTGGCTTGGTGAGGCCGGGGCTCCAGTGGGGAGGTCAGAGGGAGTGGCTGGGTGCTGTGCACGGTTCTCCTGGAGCCCTGGGTTGTGAGGTTAGAGGTGGACGTGAATGCTAGTTGCCAGTACCTGGGCATCGTGCTCTTGTTCCTCAAAGTGGACCGTCAGGAATTGGTATTTAGAGGACTCTAGAGCCTCAGCTACAGGGTGGAGGCTTTGAGAACGTTCTAAAAAATGGAAGACAATGAATGCAGATACCTGGTGCATACTAATGGCTCAGGATGGTATTTGTTCATCTTTGGATGACATGCTAGGAAAGCCTGGCTCCAATGAGAAGTAGCTAAGGG
The DNA here is from genome assembly GCF_000151885.1 of Dipodomys ordii. Taxonomy (NCBI): domain Eukaryota; kingdom Metazoa; phylum Chordata; class Mammalia; order Rodentia; family Heteromyidae; genus Dipodomys; species Dipodomys ordii. The sequence goes on along the minus strand of NW_012267280.1, from coordinate 3,855,496 downwards.
CAGAATCTGAAGCCCTGGGGGCCTGGCACAGTGGATTTTTGCCTAGCAGCCAGTGTCACCATGACCTGCATCGCTTTGTAGAAAATCGGGTTTTTCAAGATGGCATTTATGCCCCTATGACAATAGATTACCCATCTCCAAATCAAGGTGGAGGCAGCTGGTACCTCCGCCCAGTACCTCTGCTGCCATTGATCTCTCTCTCTCTCTCTCTCTCTCTCTCACACACACACAGAGACACACACACATCCCTCCCCCCTACTGACTACTAAAGTTTGAACTCAGGGCCTCAAGCTTTGCTATTTGAGCCATACCCTGGCCCTTTTTCTTTCTTTCTTTCTTTTTTTTTGTCGGTCGTGGGGCTTGAACTCTGGGCCTGGGCGCTGTCCCTCAGCTCTTCAGCTCAAGGCAAGTGCTCTACCACTTGAGCTACAGCGCCACTTCTGGCTTTTTTCTTTTTGCTTATGTGGTGCTGAGGAATTGAACCCAGCTCTTCAGCTCAAGGCAAGTGCTCTACCACTTGAGCTACAGCGCCACTTCCGGTTTTCTGGTGGTTTATTGGAGATAGGAGTCTCACAGTCTTTCCTATGTGGGCTGGCTTTGAAACGCGATCTTCATATTTCAGCCTCCTGAGTAGCTAGGATTACAGGCATGAACCACCAGCGCCCAGCCTTTTTCTTTCTTATTTTTTATTTTTATTTTTTTGTAGGTCATGGGGCTTGAACTCTGGGCCTGAACCTTGTCTCTGAGCTCTTCAGCTCAGGGCAAGTGCTCTACCACTTGAGCCACAGTGTCACTTCTGGTTTTCTGGTGGTTCATTGGAGATAAGAGTCTCACGGATTTTCCTGCCCTGGCTGACTTTGAACTGTGATCCTCAGATCTCAGCCTCCTGAGTAATTAGGATTACAGGTGTGAGCCACCAGTACCCAGCTGATCCCCCCCCCCTTTTTTTTTTTGTCCTTCCAGAAATTGCTTTACTTTTTTTTTTTTTTGCCAGTCAGTCCTTGGGCATGAACTCAGGGCCTGGGCACTGTTCCTGAACTTCTTTTGCTCAAGACTAGTGCTCTATCACTTAAGCCACGGGGTGCCACTTCCTTGATGATTATTTTGGAGAAGGATTCTCCTCTGCATCTCAGCCTTTTGAGTGCCTAGGATTACAGATGTGACCCACCTGTGCCCAGCCAAGGCCTTTTTTCCCCAGCTGAGACTTTGGCTTAACATCCCATACAAGGCAACTAGCTGTTTTCTTTTCTTTTTGGGTCTGGTCGTGGGGCCTGAACTCTGGGCCTGGGCGCTGTCCCTCAGCTCTTTAGCTCAAGGCTAACGCTCTACCACTTGAGCCACAGCGCCACTTCTGGCTTTTTTCTTTTTGCTTATGTGGTGCTGAGGAATTGAACCCAGGGCCTCAGGTATGCAAGGCAAGCGCTCTACCACTGAGCCACCTTCCCGGCCCCCAACTAGCTGTTTTCTATGCTGTGTCGTACTCATCCATCCCCAGCTGGTAGACAAGCAGATTGGCCTTTCAGGAATTTCCTCTGGTTGTCCCTTACCATCCATCCAGCTGTGAGCTTAGCGTTGGATAATCTTGGCAAGCAGGACTTATAAAGAGCATGCAGTTACTTTGGGAAACACCCCCGACATCTTCCCGTGGAGGAGGCTGTAGCGTTTTGCACAGCAGGGCAACTGTTTACCCACATTCGCACTCGGCACCATGTGTGAGCAGTGTTTTGGATTTGGACCAATGTGTGGGCTGAAAAACTGAATGGCAATTCTAATTTGAATTTGTCTTATGATGGGTACATATACGCCTGCACTTGGAATGAGAATGTCTTTATGGGAACAAACCCATTACAAGTGAAAATATCATATGGTGAAATTGTTAGTACACTGTACTGCCAAGCACAGTGGCTCATGCCTATAGTCTCAGATACTCAGAGGGCTGAGATCTAAGGATCACAGTTTGAAGCCAGCTTGAGTAGGAAAGTCTGTGAGACTCTTATTTCCAATTAACTGACAAAAAAAAAAGCCAGAAGTGGAGCTGTGGCTCAAGTAGTAGAGTGCCAACCCTTAGACAAAAAGCTCAGAGACAGCGTGCTAGTTCAAGCCCCTGTACTGGCACCAAAAAAAAAAAAAAAAGGGACTTGGGGCGGAGGCTCAAGTATTAGAGAGATTTTAATGCCCTGAGTTCAAATTCCAGCAACTGCCAAAAAATAGAAATAATGAAATACACCAAAGCTACCCATTCTAGCTATCAGTTCACATAACTGAACTCAGGTCATTCACTTAGCTTACGGTAGGGCAAGTTGGCTTGCACAAGCTAATTTTATTTATGTATTTATTTATTATTGTTCATTGTGGGGGCTAGCACTCTACCACTTTGAGCCACAGCGCCACTTCTGGCTTTTTCTGTGTAGGTGGTACTGAGGAATCGAACCCAGGGCTTCATGCATGCTAGGCAAGCACTCTGCCACTAAGTCACCTTCTCAGCCTTGGCTTTGAACCTTGATCCTCAGTTCTCAGTCTTCTGAGTAGCTGGCATGAGCCACAGCACCTGACTCCTGAGACGTTAATAACCAGTGCAGGGCCAGCTTTCCAGTGCTTGTGTCCCCCCTGCAGAAGGGGACACTGATGTCAGCTTTGGACAGTGATGGAGCACTCAAGAATGTCACCTGTTTTTTTTTTTTTTT
>NW_012267280.1:3836085-3852742 GCF_000151885.1 Dipodomys ordii | reverse complement strand
CTACCACTTGAGCCACAGCACCACTTCCAGCTTTTTTCTTTTTGCTTATGTGGTGCTGAGAAATTGAACCTAGGGCCTCATGCATGCAAGGCAAGCGCTCTACCACTGAGCCACCTTCCCAGCCCTGTCACCTGTTTTGAAAAAAAAAAAAGAATGTCACCTGTTTTGTACCCAGCATGTCGGGACACGTGGCTAGACTGTGGGAAGAACAGAGGCCCAAATGAATAGCCACAGACCTACCACAGGACAGACATCTTGAGGCTGTGTGGTAGAACAGTACATAGGAATGGGGTAGGGAAAAGAAAGCAATCCCCAGAACAGAGAGATGAGGTCCGGGGAAGCCCCTCCCAAAAGGACTAGCAGCAGGTGGGTAAGGGAAACGTCCCTGACATGGAGCAAGGCAGCTCTGGAGAGACCCAGAGGCAGTAATTATTTGCTCTTTCTAGATTAAGAAACTAAGGGTGGATGGAGGACCGAAATGTATGTTTGAAATGTATGTCAGTTTGTATGTAAGGGATGGACGAGATGACTAGATGTATATATGTAAGGTAGATGAATGTGTATAACTATATGTGGGGTAGATGGATATATGAGTGGATGGATGAGTGAATGGATTGATGGACTGATGGGTGGTAGGTAGATGGATAAGTGGTAGGTAAATGGAGAAATACACATGTATGAATGGATTGGTGAACGAGTGGTGGCTGCTGGCTGCTGATAGATGGATGAATGGATAGATGAATAGATGGAAGGGTGGATGAATAGGTAGCTACATCATGGGTGAATGGATGGGTAGATGAATGGATGGATGGCCAGGTGGGTGGAAGGCTGGATGGTGGATGGATGGATGAATGGATGTGTGGGTAGCTGAATGGACGGATGATGGGTGGATGGAGGAGCCCCCAGATTGCCCCATTGGTGGATGAGTCTGGAATGGCGATGCTGGCTGGCTAGCTAAAAGCACGCATGATTCCGGCCTGCTTTCTGCCCACAGCTGCCCATTGTGGCATCATCCATCGTGTCCTTATACTTTCTGGAGCTGACGGACCTGTTCAAGCCGGCCAAAGTGGGCTTCCAGTGCTATGACCGTACGCTGTCCATGCCGTACGTGGAGACCCATGAGGAGCTCATCCCCCTGCTCATGCTGCTCAGCCTGGCCTTCGCCGCCCCGGCGGCCTCGGTGAGTCCTGTGTGGGACATGGGCAGGAGGGCCCTGGCCTGGGGGCCAGCCTGAGCGCCGTCTTTGTTGGGCAGATCATGGTTGGCGAGGGCGTGCTGTACTGCCTGCAGTCCCGACTGTGGGGACGCAGCGGGGCCCCTGGTGGGGCTGAAGGCAGCATCAACGCAGGTGGCTGCAACTTCAACTCCTTTCTGCGGCGCACTGTGAGGTTTGTGGGTGAGTCGCTGGATGACACCTGAATCCTGGGGTAGAAGCCCTCCCGAACCCCTAGATCCCTTGCCCCAGCCCTGACCACCCCCTCACCTGGCAGGCGTCCATGTGTTTGGGCTGTGCGCCACGGCCTTGGTGACCGACATCATTCAGCTAGCCACGGGTTACCACGCTCCCTTCTTCCTCACTGTGTGTAAACCTAACTACACGCTGCTGGGCACGTCCTGTGATGCGAACCCCTACATCACCCAGGACATCTGCTCCGGCCATGACACCCACGCCATCTTGTCTGCACGGTGAGTTGAGCGCCCAGTCTTGGCACTGTTCTGTTCACTCTAGTGAGCATATGGGGATACTGAGGCACAGAGCCTCTCTCCTCCTCCTATCAGTGGGATTGACATGATCATGTCTTACAGGAAGACCTTCCCATCCCAGCATGCCACTCTGTCAGCCTTCGCTGCCGTCTATGTATCGGTGAGTCGGATCCCCCCCTCCTCCCCCAAGGCGGGCCCCACATTTTCTCAGGGAGAGCCAGCTGTGGCCTCACTGTGCACCCCCCCGCCCCCAGATGTACTTCAACTCGGTCATCTCCGATACCACGAAGCTGCTGAAGCCCATCCTGGTGTTTGCCTTCGCCATCGCTGCTGGTGTCTGTGGGCTAACACAGATCACCCAATACCGCAGCCACCCCGTAGATGTCTACGCTGGCTTCCTCATCGGTGCTGGCATTGCTGCCTACCTGGTGAGTGGTGGGAATCTGGGGGCAGGCTGGCCACCAAGGAGGTCTTGAGGGAAGAGGAAGCCCTGGGGTCTCAGGCTGAGGTCACTCCGCCTGACACTGGGAACTCTGAAGCACCACATCCCTTAGGATGGAAGTCAGCCCTTAGCTCAGTTCTCAACCATGTCAGGTGCTGGTGGCTCACAACTGTAATGCAGTTCAGGAGGCTGAGATCTGAGAATTGCTGTTCAAAGCCAATCTGGGCAAGAAAGTCCCTGAGACTCTCATTTCTAATTAGCCAGCAAAAAAAGCTGCAAGTGGAGCTGTGGATCAAGTGGTAGAGCACTAAACTTGGGCAAAAAAGCTCAGGGAAAGTGCCCAGGCCCATTGTTCAAGCCCCAGGAATAGCACCAAGACAAAACATGCTGGGGCTTTGAAGATAGAACCCGTCCACTGGGAAACACATGCCTGTCCTCATGCTCAGTGGCAGGGGCACTTCCTAGGAAGCCACCAGCCTCATACTTAGCTTCATGTTCTCTAGGCCTGCCATGCAGTGGGTAACTTCCAGGCCCCACCAGCAGAGAAAACCACTCCCCCAGCCCCTACCAAGGATGCACTGCGGGCCCTGACCCAGAGAGGTCATGACTCAGTTTACCAGCAGAACAAGTCAGTGAGCACGGATGAGCTGGGGCCTCCGGGGCACCTAGAGGGTGTATCCCGGCCTGTGGTTCGAGAAAAGACATCACTGGGCAGCCTGAAGCGTGCCAGTGTGGATGTGGATCTGCTGGCACCCCGCAGCCCCATGGGTAAGGAGAACATGGTGACCTTCAGCAATACCCTGCCCAGGGTCAGCACTCCCTCTCTGGATGACCCCGCCCGCCGCCACATGACCATCCATGTGCCCCTGGATGCCTCCCGCTCCAAGCAGCTCATCAGCGAGTGGAAGCAGAAATCCATGGAGGGCAGAGGCCTGGGCTTGCCGGATGACGCCAGCCCTGCCCACCTACGCGCCCCTACAGAGCCCATGGCGGAAGAGGAGGAGGAGGAGGAAGAGGAGGAAGAGGAGGAGGAGGAGGAAGTGGAAGAAGGGCCTGTCCCACCCTCTCTCTACCCTACAGTCCAGGCCCGGCCAGGACTGGGGCCTCGTGTTATCCTGCCGCCCCGGCCAGGCCCGCAGCCCCTGGTGCACATCCCCGAAGAGGGGGCGCAAGCAGGGGCAGGCCTGTCCCCCAAGAGCAGTGCAGCAGTACGGGCCAAATGGCTCATGATGGCTGAGAAGGGTGGGGCCCCTGTGGCTCCCGGGCCACAGCAGCCCCGCGTGGCTAACCCACCTCGGCTCCTGCAGGTGATTGCCATGTCCAAGGGTCCTGGGGGGCCTGGCCCTAAGGCAGAGACCGCCTCATCATCCAGTGCCAGCTCCGACTCCTCACAGTACCGGTCCCCATCAGACCGGGACTCGGCCAGCATAGTCACCATCGATGCACATGCGCCCCACCACCCTGTGGTCCATCTGTCTGCAGGCAATGCACCCTGGGAGTGGAAGGCTAAGGGGGCAGAGAGTGAGGGCGGGTATGAGCTTGGGGACCTGGCACGCAGCTTCCGAGGGCCCAAGCCGCCAGGTGTGTCCCCAGGCTCATCCATCAGTGATGTGGACCAGGAGGAGCCACGGTTTGGGGGGGTGGCCACTGTCAACTTGGCCACCGGCGAAGGGCTGCCCCCACTGGGTACAGCTGATGGGGTGCTGGGGCAGTCCAGCCGTGAGTCTACCCTGAGGCGTCAGGCCGCTGCCGGCCAGGGACTCTCAGGGCTGGCAGAGCGGGAGGCCGCAGAGGTGGAGGTGGAGAGCTACTACCGCAGAATGCAGGCCCGCAGGTTCCAGGACTGAAAGGGCACTGCCCAGGAACTGGGTATCTGGACAGAGACCCCATGGGCCAGGACTGGGTGGGCAAGGGAGGGGGCAGCTGAGCACCAATCAATAAAATTAACTGGTGACACAAGGCTTGAGCCATTTGGTGTGCTGATTGAGCAGGGAGCAGGACTAGGAGCTGGCTGAGGGCACCAGTCAGGGGTCTAGCTAGGTTCTTGCTCTACCAAGGAGCAGCAGGGCTTATATGCACAGGTGAACCCTGTTGCCGTCTGAAGGGAGGAAGCCCTCAGGCCAGGACACTGGCCTCCACCCTCCCTCCCCGGAAGCCAGGCGAGAAAAAGTGGGGAGAGGAATGGCTGGATGTGAGAAGAGACAGCAGCAAAGACAAGCAGGCCCAATGAGGAGGAGGTCAGAGGCACAGGACACAGGAGTTTATTCCAAGTCCAGGTACAGACGGCAGCTGCCTTCTACAGCGTCAACAGCAAGAAAGGGCTACGGGGAAGGCACAGGTTTGTTATAAAACGGTTTAATTGAGCTCTTTCCGCATTACAAGCCATCTGGGACGGGAGTGGAATGTACTGTGGCCAGTGCTGGCTCCACAGGCAATACTGAGCCTGTAATCGCTGGTATCAAAATATACATCTGTCACCATAGAAAACCGCATGTGCTGCCTCCGCATCTTACAACAGGTATAAAAAAATTATAAATATTTACACCCTTGCTACACTCCTTTATGGAACTTATGGAACCTCAGGACCCAAGGGTACCCCTCTTGCTGGGGACAAGTTGAGCCACAGGGCAGAGCATTTAAGACCAGGACTCGAGTCCTGCACCTGGGGCCTCAGCATCAGAGGCAGACAAGAAACAAAACTTTGGTCCAAAATTTGAAGGAAAAAAAAAAAAAAACCCTGAAAGTTTTAAAGAGTTTTTCAAGGCAGATTACAAGTGAGTGGGTAAGGCAACTGGAGGCTCAGAAAGAAGCCGGGCTGAGGATTGGGCTTCCTGCGCCTGCGCGAGCCAGCCGCGGCCGCCTGCTCCTGAAGCCTGGATCCCGCCTGTGACTTATTACAAAGAGTAGAAGTACAGCATAAGAGTAATACCACAAGGAGGAAGCTTAGATTACACTCATACCATTGCATCATCTTGCTATAAAAAGTTACTTAAAACTATGTCTCTTGCATATAAATGAAAAAGGATTAGGATATTTGGTCAACTGGAAATATTGCTAGGCACAGATATGTCTGCGACCGCATCCACGTATAATACAAAGGTTAGGAAGAGGCTCCATGGCGGAGGCAGGGACAGGCCAGAGCCCCTGGACTGTGAGGGGAGGAAGGGGGCAGCTGGGGACTTGGGATGATTATGTCACTTGATTAAAAGGTGGGGGTTGGCTGGCCTTGTTTCCTGCCAGCATAGGACACATGATCGTGAGGGAAGGCGTGGCTGCCTGTGGCTGCCTTGTTCACCTGCAGCAAGAGCCCGGGCCAGTCGCCCAAGTGCCTGTGGTCGATGCATGAATGGTGCGTGGCAGACGGGTTTCTAAGGCACAAGAAGCCAGTTGGTCTGGGCACCCACTGCAGCTTCACGCCCTACAAGGCACACATGGCCCTGGGCCCGGCTGGGCAGGCAGGGACCCTGCTGCTGCTGCTGCTGCTGCCAAAAATCAGCAAGGTGGACTAGATTTAATTTTTTAAAAAACAGGTAAACTGATTTCTCTTTAAAAAAATAAAATCTCTGGTCTGTTAAGGTCACTTCAGCTGCTTTTTAAAGTGGCTTTTCTGGAATGGTGGAAGTTGTCGCCAGGGAGCCCAGGCAAGGCACCTAGATGGTGGACTTGGAGAAGGACACTCGAAGGTGGTGGTTCTCTCCCAGGTCATGGTTGTGCAGGTCTATGAGGGCCTGCACTGCCTCCTCCACAGAGCCCATTTGGATCAGTGCCATCTTGCGGTCCTTCCTGCAAGAAGGCGGGTATCAGTCAAGACGAAGGGCAGAGGTAGAGCAGAGGCCATGAGGGGTTGATGGGAACCTATACTCACTGGAAGAACTTGAACCCCTTGACGACACCCCCATTGCTGGAGAAGAGGATCTTGAGGTCTTCCTCAGATATGGAGGGCCTATGGAGAGAGGGTATGAGGAGGAAGGCAAGTGCTTGTGTGGGGTCCAGGACAAGGAATACCCAACTGTCCTTTGAAATCTCAAAGGATTTAAGGAGCCAGGCACTGGTGGCTCACACCTTAATCCTAGCTACTTAGGTAACAGCTGGGCAATAAAGTCTGTGAGGGGCTCAGTGGTAGAGCGCTTGCCTTGCATGCATGAGGCCCTGGGTTCGATTCCCCAGCACCACATAAGCAAAAAGGAAAAAAAAAGCCGGAAGTGGCGCTGTGGCTCAAGTGGTAGAGCGCTAGCCTTGAGCTGAAGAGCTGAGGGACAGCACCCAGGCCCAGAGTTTAGGCCCCACGACCGGACCAAAAAGAAAAAATAAAATAATAAAAGTCTGTGAGACTCTTAACTCCAGTTAACTACCAAAAAAGCCAGAAGTAGAGGTGTGGCTCAAGTGGCATAATGCTAACCTTGAGCAGAAGTTCAGGGACAGTGCCTAGGCCCAGAGTCCAAGCACCAGGGATCAGTGTATGTGTGTGTACATGTATGTAGTGTCTCAGTGGTGGAATGCAAGGCCAAATGCTCAATACCTAGTCCTCAAAAGATGAAACACAAAACAGTTGGGCACGTGCCTACGATCCTAGCAGTCATAAAAGCATAAACAGCTACAAAGGAGGCTGAGATCAGGAGAACAGCAGTTCATGACCCCATCTCAGAAAAAGCTGAGTACAACCATGTGCACCTGTTGTCCCTGCTACAGTAAGAAGCCTGAGCAGGATTTCAATCAAGGACTGCCCAAGCATATTCATGTCTCTGCCTCTAGACAACCAGTGCACAAGTGGCTAAAGGTATAGCTCAACAGAATACATACATGCTTAGCCAGCTGACTTCAAACCCTAGTACTATACTAGCAAAGAGCAGCATCTAGTCACAGGTGACTATACATTCCATGTAGCTTCTATGAGAATGAAAGCCCAACATTTGCAGAAAATATTCCCGTGCTCCACTCCTCTGCTAGCTTAAGTGCTGGGGCCAGCTTGGTGAGTACACTGATCTGGCCCAAGGAGGCCTTAAGTGTTAGTCTGGAGGAAGAGCCTAAAGAAGCAGGCAGGAGCTGGGCGCTGTGGCTCACGCTTGTAGTTTTAGCTATTGAGGCTGAGATCTGAGGATCCTGGTTTAAAAGCCAGCCTGGGCAGGAAAGTCAGTGAGACTCCATTTATCTCCATTAAACTACTAGAAAACAGGAAGTGACGCTGTGGCTCAAGCGGTAGAGCACTCGCCTTGAGCTGAAGAGTGCAAGGACAGTATCCAAGGCCAGAGTTCAAGCCCCACAATCAACAACAACAAAAGCAGGCAGGACCGTGGCTTGTGTGGCCTGTGGCCCACCCCACAGCCCGACTAGACTCACGGGATGTTGGAGAGGTGCAGGGTAGCTGAGGGTGGGAAGATGTTCTGGAAATTCTTGGAGCCAGGCTTCTTGAACCGGTGTAGTGGTGAGTTGCCGTAGTCCTTGGTGAGGCCCTGGTCCTCCTGGCCCTCTCGGGGCAGCTGCACGCTCTGGTGCTTGGACAGGGTGATGCGGACAGGCTTCCCGTGCAGCTTGTGCCCATTCAGGTGGCTCATAGCTGGAGAGAGTCAGTTCAGACCCATGACCTACGTGCCCACCAGGCTTGGGCATAGCCCCAGCCTGGCCCTGTGCCCAGAGCTCTTACCCAGCTGAGCCTGGCTGCCGTCGGCCATCTGCACCAGTGCGTTCTCCTTTTTATTGAACAGGATCTTCACCCGCTGCACATCACCATAGACTCCTTCAAAAGCCCGGGACAAGGGGATCTGAGTGGTCCCAGCCCAGCCAGCCTCCCCACCCACCCAGCCCCACGCTCCCCTCCAGGCTCTGGTGGCCCGGCTGGACCCATTTACTTAGTCTGCCACCAGGGAGCCTGCGTCTAGCAGCCCAGGGCCGTCTAACAGGATGCTACATTCGGCAAGTCATGAACTGCAGACAGGTAACTGTCAGAAAGACCACTTTTGCATGCTAAGGACACGTTTAACTCGAGAAGCATGCAGGGCGGTAAACCATGCGTGTCTATGGTCAGATACAATCCGCAAACCGGAAGCAAACCACGTAACGTAACGAGGCAGAAGGCCAAACCGCAAACTCAATAGTACATCGCAGGGTGTAAAATAATCTCAATTAAATGAAAACAAGGTAATAAAAGGGTGAATAACATACCGAAAAGAATAAAGAGGCTTTGGGGTGTGACTCTCTTTAGAGGACAGCAGAGCAAGGCAGCGAGGGGACAGGGGAGAGGGAGAGGTCAAGGGGGCGAGGTGCCAATCGTCCACCACGAGGAGACAGTCCCCGCAGGCGAGCAGGTTGACGGATGATGAAGTTGTCAGGATGTTAATATTCAAGGGCAGGTTGGTTTCCGGAGAGCAGGGTTTGAGGGGGGAGTTTTGTTTTTATTTATTTATGTTTTGTTTTGTTTCAAGCAACAACAGGAAGCAGAAGAACCGTGCAGTCAGTTGGCAAAGAAATTCCGGATCAGGGCAAGAAAAAAATTGGGAAAGGGGAAGGGGAGAAAAGAAAAAAAAGTAGCAAAAAACACAGGTCAGTAAATACATAAGAAAATAAGGCAGTGTTCTCTCAGTCACACACACATACACACACACGTGCGCACACACACACACCAATACAGGCATGCACACCTCATGGCTCCGCTTGGAGGAGGAACACACCATCAAGGAGAAGCAGTGCACGGGCGCTGGGCTGGGCTGCAGGGTTGGCCTACCCCACCACTTCCCTAGTGGTGGTGCCAATGGCACCAGAGGGCCAGCCTGGTCACTGAGCAACATGGTTCCTACAGCTGCTGCAAAGCAGCTCAAAATGCCATGCCTGCAAGGCAGTGAGCAAGTGGAGGCTATGGTGGAGCCAAACAGCACAGCTCTCTCACCCTGCTCAAGCCCTGAGCTCAGGAAAGCCACAGGAGTCAGACAGACAAGAGATACCATTAAACGCTCATCCCACCAGGCAGATTCTATCTCCCTGAGCCTTCACCCTCTCATCAGTGCTCTCCCAGGGCCAAGTTGACCCTTTGACAAATTCACACACACACACACACACACACACATACAATCTCAGTAGCTGCCACCCACAAACAGGCTGTGCACTCAAGCCCTGACCACCTGACCTGTGGTGTGGGCACAGCACAAGCCCAGGGAGGCCCAAGTTGTGTCTGCTGTGCCCCCAGCTCATTTAATTTAGACTGCCTCTAGATAAGTAACTAAAAACATTTCAACTCTGAATACTATGAAATTGAAAATGCAAATCAAGACATCAGGGAGACAGGAAAATCCAGAGCCATCTTGGAAGGAGAATAAACGTGAGCAAGGTGGAGACATAGGAGCAGACTGTAGAGTAGGGCGGTGACGCGGGGTGGCCTGCAAAGACCACAGCTGCGGACTCCAGAGCCCCATCTGCTTTGGCCAGTAGACCTAAGACCACACACCCCTCTCTCCCTGTTCACAGCTTTCAGCTCTGGGAGAAGGCTGGAAAGAAGACCCACATACCTCGGGGTTCAGGTTGCTGACTAGCAGGACCGAGTTCCCAGCACCAGCGAGGCCTGGGATGGCAATGCGGCCTGCTGCGGCTGCTGCAGCAGCTGCTGATGGTATGGCCAGTGGGGCCAGGGCTCCATGTACGTTAGGGACAGAAAGGCCTGGAAAGGAAGGGCCATCAAGAAGTGACTCCGAGCAGCTTCTTCTGTCACTAAGAGGGTGCAGGTACCCCCTTCTTCATGCACAAGGAGCCACAGATGGGAGGCAGCGCTTGGCTCTAGCCCTAGGCATGACGCATGGGTCCACTTGGCCCACGCCCGCCACACTGCCTCCTTGCGGCTCCTCCAACACACCCCATTCTCCTCACACAGCACCAAGTCGTGCTGGGGTGTGGACCAGTCTGCATGCGCCCACAGCACAAAAGCTCCAGTCCGTGATCACAGACACGAGCCCTCTGCAAGCAGGGCCTGCCACAGGACACGCACGGCCGTGCGCGCATTCTCCATGCAGGTAAGACGCAGCACGCATGGCTGCCCACGCGCACGCAGCAGCCAGGCAGTGCACACGTGCTGCCGTCGGCCCATGCTCCTCAGCCTCAGAGGCCACTTGCTTACCGGGCCACTTAAATTCAATCTACTAGGGATACATCCCTCCACACACTGCGTCCTCATCCTCGCCCGAGGTGCTTGAAGGGAACCAGACCAAACACTGTATAGTTAGCAGCTTCTTGCCACAGCCCACATCTGACATGGGCTCCTGGCCCTGCCCTGACTACTAACTGCCCTGCCCTGCCCTGTCCAGGCCGCCTGTGGTTACAGCTGCCTGAGTCCTACCCCTCCCAGGAAGGGGTCCCGTGACCTGGCACTCATGGTGACCAGTCCGGCACACCAGCCCCGTGAAGCAGTGCTACGTGGAGGGTGGTGTGGGCATGCAGTCACTGGGGTCAAGAGCGAGTGTGAATACCTGCAGCTTGTGGAATGGCAAAGGTGGGAGGGAACCCAGCTCCTGCATACGGAGAGGCTGAGATTATACCAGGTGCACCTAGAAACAAACAGACACTAATCATTGCACCACACCTCCACCGCGAGAACCTGTGTGGGGTGGGCCCAGCCTGCTGGGGGCTATCCAAGAGCATCCGCGGGCAGGTCCGCTGCTCTGGGGGGCAGGGAAGGCAGGGCTGGCCATGGGGGCACTGGGCTGGGCAGTGCTGGCGTGCAAGGAGCGGCCGGGACCTGCGGGCAGACGCTGACTGAGCTGTGCAGCCTATCCCCACCCAAGCCCCTACTTCATCGGTCACGCACACTGGGTCCACAGCGTCAGCATCTTACCAAAGGCTGCAGCCATGGTCTGGTCCAACGAGGGCTGGCTGTCACCAGAGGGCAGGTCTGGGCGTGTATAGTCACGGCTCTTGTCGTTGTTGTACTTGACATTGAGGCTGGTGAGCTTGGAGAAATCGATTCTCAGTGTGCAGCAGGCATTGTAGATGTTCTGCCCATCCAGGGACTACAGGGGAGAAAGGCCTGATGAGCACTGGCCCTGCTGTGGCCCCTGCCCCCCCCCACCATCCCAGGAACTCCTACTCACCAGCTTGGCATGTTGGGCACTCACGGGGTCAGCATACTGCAGCAGCGCCTGAAACTGGTTGTTTTTGGTGAATGTGATGATTTTCAGAACTGTGCCGAATTTGGAGAAGATCTTCAGGAGCCAGGCAAGACAGACAAAACAATGGTGAGGCCCTTGGAGACATGGGGGTTGGGGGGAGGGCATGGCTGGCAAGCCGCCCAGCCCGCACCCACACCTCACCTGGTGCAGCACGTCCAGCGTCACAGGGTAGAAGAGGTTCTCCACAATGATCCTGAGGACAGGGCTCTGCCCTGCCATAGCCATCCCTGCATCAACAGCTGCGGCAGAGGCGGCCAGGGCCAGGTTTCCTGACTGGACTGAGTTCACAGCCTGCAGGGCAGCTTGAGCCCGCTGTGGAGACAGCACGCATGAGCCCCAGGGTCTGTGGGCTTCTGGCCCAGCCCATCTCACCCCCAGAGCAGACTCACCGCTTGGTTGGGAGAGCTATCGGTCTTGAGCTCCTTGTGGTTGGAAAACTGGATGTAGATGGGCTGGCCACGGAGAACCGGAGTGACTGAAGTATAGTAGTTAACCATGGTGTTGGCTGACTCCTCCGTGTTCATCTCAATGAAGGCCTGGTTCTTCCCCTTCAGCATGAGGAGGTTGGTGACCTTCCCGAAGGGCAGCCCCAAGGAGATGACCTCACCCTCGGTGACATCCCCAGGCAGCTTTCGGACATGGATCACTCTGGAGGGGACCCCAGCACTCCTGTTGTCCCCTTTGAACTTCTTGCTGTCGTTTCCATTGGCTGAAAGAGGGGAGGAGTGGGGTTCCAGCCCTGAGCCACATGGGAAGCACGCAGGTGGCCAGCTGCTCCTCCTGGTGGAGGCCTCCTTCCTGTCCCTGCCCCTGACACCCTGCACTCCAGTTCTAAGAAAACTGCCTGTAAACCTGGAGCTCAAGGTCAAAACCACTAGAATCAATATTTATGAAAACTTGTCCTGCAAATCCAAGCACACACCAGGGCAAACGCCACCCAGTCTGGCCCACAGGCCACAGCAGTCTGAACTGAACACAAACTCAAGTCCCTCTTAACTACAACATGACCTTAATTCATGAGGGGACAGCCACACACACAAAGCAAGCAGAGCTGAGAGAGGGGTTACCTGCAGAGGCAGAGTTGCTGCTCATGATAAAGGGTCCGTTGGTAACACACGTAGAAAAAAGCTCGTCAGATCCCCGCTGAAAGAAGAGCAGAATGAAACTGCATTTCCAGTCTCCCTGCTAGTAGAACCCCCTTCCCCTTCTCAGGACATGCCCACCCCCACACTGGCCTGCAAGCCCAGACCTCATCAAAGCCTCACACCTGGGCTCTTTTACCTCAGGGCCCTAGGGCCACGGCTGATGGGGGCTGTGGACATACCTTCCCATGTCAAGCTTGACTGTGGATGCTGGCCCAGGGCCTCCCTGTGCTGTATTGTGTGCCCACACTACAGTGCTTCAGGAGAAACCTAGCCCTGCCACAACCTCCCTTTCTTTTTTCTTCTTCTACCCCAAGAGTTGTCCTATTTTCCAGCTGCCCAGGGAAACCCGAGCAGCAGCCTCAGTGCCCTTTTTCAGAGGACTGGAGACACTGCCCCTTTATGCAGCTAGCAGGCGACACTGTCGGGAGAAGAGCGGGGTACCCACTCATCTCCATCTCGGGTGCTCCCAAGCCAGTCCCCTGTCTTCTGATTGCTCTTATCTATCCTGAAACAACAGGTTTGCTCTTTAGCTTAAGGGAGTAGAACCCCAGGAGTGAGATACTAGGAATGTGCAACTCCTCCTGTTCAAACTCCAAGACACAGAGCCCCACTCAAAACATGAAACTGGAGATGCTGGGACAGTCCTTCCCCGAGGGCCTGTACCTGTCAGTGTCAACTTCTGCCCCAGACCCTGCAGACAGCCACTCAGGCAAGCCCCCTCCCAGTTACCTAGGAGGGGCCACCTGGGGACAAAGATGCAGCCTCTCCCCAGGAAAGGACGTCCCTTCCTTCAGAACCTTTGTGGATCACCTATTCCCCCACCTCCAACAACCAAGCAAGTGAGCTATGTCCTGTCACTCACAAGCCAGGACTGCTGGCCCCAGAGGGCTGCCCCTCCCCAGGACCCCCAGGTCTGGAGACTGGACAGAAACCCAAGGAGGTCCCCAAGAAGCTTGTAGAGAGGACCTTTCTCTCTGTGTTCACGTCCCACAGGGAGGGCTCAAGAGCAGGGCTGGCTGCTGCTCAAGCAGACTGCTGAAGACTTACACCTATCCAGGCTTCCCACTCATTCCCAAGGTGCCTCCCGAAACACAGTCAGTGCTAGCTCAAGGCTAAGGTTTGCTGTAAATCATGTGTAACCTAAACCACAGGACTCAGTGGCCCATAGGGGGAGGATGGCTGGGCTAGGGGAATGAGGTGTGTGGAAATCGCAGCTGAACTCACCGAAGGCAGGCCAACCTCAAATGCAAAGCCCAGAACCTTCAGTCAGCATGTCCAAACCAAAGGAAGTCACTTCCTGCCTTTGGTTACACCCTCCTCAGCCCACAAAGGGCAGAGCCTGAGCTGGACAGAGGCCAGCCACTCCCAAAGCCCCCATTGCTCATGGCACCAACCTTAAAGGGGCATCGTGGCTACGGCCTGGACAAGGGGGCAGGCTGTGTGTGCTTCTGCAGCCACATTCTTGGCCACCTGCCTGGAACCCATAATTGCCCACAACGGTCGGTGCAACCAACTATCAGTGAAGGCAAAGGCACCCACCTGGGGCCCGCAGGACCAGGCTGCTGCAGGCAGCCAGGGCCTTGGAGGGCAGAGCCTTGGAGGCCAAGCTGGGGTGAGGTCCTGGGGCTGGGCGACCAGGCTACCCGGCAGACAGGAAGGTCTCCCTGGCACCTGTGCTCAAATCAATCAACCATCAAAGAAAAGGACCTCAGCATGAGGCAGTTGGGCACAAGTCTCCTGCAATGTGCAACCCCAGGTCAACAGTCACCCTAGCACTGGTGAGAAGACCAGAGATACCAGTGCTGGCACGAGTTCCTGGCCTCCCCTCTGCCCTCTTCACCCCACCCAGCCCTCTGTAGTGAACTGAAGGTGAGGACTGACAATTGCCAAGAGGCGGGAGACCATCAGCCTTGCTCCTCCATCCAAGCTCTCTCCCTCCGCCTACACTCAACAAACAGGTTTTATCTGCAGGAAGATCAGGCAGCCAGGTGCAGACGCAACCACTCCGAGAAAACTGAAACCTAGCATGCCAACCACGGACCAGAAACCAGCTGCTGTTGCTTGGGATGCCGGCAGGGGGCCCAGCCTGCAGTGGCCTCTATGGAAAGAAGGCCCAGGACATGAAGCCCAACACCAGCTACAGCTGAGACAACCTGACAGCCTGGATCCTCTCACCCCTTTTCTCCAAGACAGTCTGGTCCCCACCAAGTGGTTACTCTGGCCACCCTGCAGACTTTCTAGTTCTGGCCTTGAGCAGCTGCCTAAACACCAAGGCTAGCTCAGGGACACCTCTCCCTGTCACTTGGGAGGCAGGAGGGTCACTTGAGTCCCAAAGTTCAAGGCCAAAGTAGACCATCCCCCCCCAACCAAACAAAAACATCCAAATCCTGAGGTTACAGCACCTCCTTATCTGTTTACCCTTAATTTAAAAAAATCCTTAAGTTCCAGAGCAAAGTCTACCTGGATAACTTGACAGTTTATGCTTCTAAACCAAGAAGCTATCAAAATACACATTCCAAGCCAAAGCCAACCAATTGCTAAATGCCCTTGGACCTCATTGCTTGGGCCAGACTCACCCCACAGCCTACAGCAAGAAAAAACAGAGGCTCCATGGCAAAGGATGTGTTTATGGCAGGTAAAGGATGGAGGGGCCAATCATGAGACCCTACCACCCAAAACCCCAGTGGCTTGCACCCTTGTAATCTCTCCAGTACACCTGGCTTGCACACCACTGCAGTCCAAGTTGCAGGCAGGAGTGCTGCTCTGGGAACAAACCCAGCCCTGTGCTCTAAGACAACAGAAAAAGGGCTGGCATGAATGAGAACAGAGGCGGCGCAGCAGAACCAGGAAGGAAGTGAGAAGCGCCTACCTTTGTACCAACTGCTATGTCTGGGACGATGCTGTGGAGAGAAAAGGAGAGACGTCAGCAGGGCCAGTACTCAGCAGGCTCAGAGACCTGGAAGGCCAGCGGCCAGTCAAAACTTGGAAGGACAGGAGATCCAGCCTCTCATTTAATCTCAAAAGGTCCTATCATTGTCCTTTAGCGCCCCTCCCACCCAGCAGGACCCCAGGCCCGCCTCTGCACTGAGCAGTGGAAATCTAAGCACAAAAGGCATCCCTCCCCTCGAGCTGAGGCTTGCAGCTAAGCTAAAGTTCAAGGGCTTCCTATATAAAACTGGAGGTGCGAGGAAGGCCAAGGTCGGCTGGGCCCCAAGGCCAGAACTTCCGCCAGAATGGGGCAGGTAAGGCACTGCACTGTAGGGGCCGCCAGAATGATCAGTTAAAATTAACGAAATCAACCGACCTGCCAGATTACAACCCAAGTTACTAATCAACTCTGACTCCGCGTGACTGGACTTTCTCCCCATCTGGAGAAAGGCGGGAAGCCCTGTCCTATCTCTGCCGGAGCCCGGAGGCCCTCAGCTCCATTTCGGCCGGTGCTTAAAACACTCCCAGGCAAACTCGACGTGGCAAGCTCAGGTCCTAAGTGAGTCACCGATGCCTTGCGCCCCGTGGCCGAAAGGGGCTCCAGTTCCCGGTTGGGGCTTGCTAAGGACTTTTAAAAAAAAGCCCAGTTTCAACACATTCCTCAGGCAGTTGCTAAGTCGTGGGAAAGCCTCCCGGAAACACGCAAGTAGCATTCAAGCTTATGGCGGTCCAGGCTCCGCACACAAGAGAAGCCACGGACTCGAGAGCGTCCATCGAAAGAGACTGGCTGCCCTCCCTCGGGGTCCGCCTTGGGGCCAAGAGTCGACCTGATCGTTTTAACCCTAAGGACTGACTCTCGCGCGCGCGCGCGGCTTTCCGTACGTGGAATCATAGGCACGGCCAGCCAGCGCCAGCCCCAGCCCGGGGCGGCGATCGGGCGGGGTCCCAGGGCAGAGCCCCGTGCGGCGGGAAAGACGCGCGTCCCCGCCAGGGCCCCCGCGCACGCGCACTAAAGCACGCGCGCACGCGGCGCCGGACGGGGCGCGCGAAGGGACATCCGGGCGCGCCGAGGGAGGACGGGAAATGGCAGGGCCTGGCGGCGCCAAAGCAGTAAGGAAGCGAACCGCCCAGGCCGTCCGCCCGCCTGCGGGGAAGCCGAGACGCGCGGGGGGGGGGCGGTTCCTTGTAAGCGCTCCATTAAGAAACAAGAGGGGGCTCCAAGTACACCCGCGCGGGGGCCGGGCGGACGGGGTGCCGACGCGGCCCCTCCGCCCGGGGACGTCCTCGCCGCC
>NW_012267280.1:3823348-3835984 GCF_000151885.1 Dipodomys ordii | reverse complement strand
GGGGGGCCGCGGGGGAAGGGGCAGGCCCTGGCGGCAGCGAGCGCCGAGCCGAAGGACGACGTGAGAGGGGCGCGGCACAACTCACCCGTCCATGGCACACAGAACAGACCCGCGGGGGACGGAGCGGAGGCGCTGGAATAGCAGGAACCGACCCAACGGCTCGGAGTTATAGACTCACAAGATGGCGGAGACGCCCGCACACGTCCCCCGCGCGCATTGCCCATTGGCTCCCACCGCCGCCCGGGGGCGGGGAGAACTCCGTCGTCTCCCGTGAGCGCCTCCCAATGGCAGGAAGCCGTTCAAGTGGGTGGGGCCTAAAGAAAGCTTAGGCGTCTATTGCTGGGAACGGCTGTCCGTCAGAGTGGGAGGCGGAAATGGTTGGTGAAAGAGAGGGGTAAAGCGGGGGCACGTGACGGCACCGGAGCCAGTGAGCGAGCCGCCATCAGGTGTGTGTCTTTGCAGGAAAAGCCATCTTGAGAGTGGGTACGTGGCGAGTCAGGCGGGTGAGAAGCGTGCTAGCCCCCCAGCTACCGCCATCTTGCAAGCGGGCAGGGTCCGTCTGCCCGCTGCGTGAGGGCAAAGGGAGGTGCGTCGCCATCTTGGAATAGGGCAGGGAACCTGCAGCGTGCCATCTTGCTTATGGGCATGTGGCCAAAACCGTGGATTCAAACCCAAGCGCGTTCGCTCTAGGAACTAGCTAGAGGCCCAAAGACGTAGTCCATGATGAGCACGCTTGCAGTTGCGTCGTGATCTTGGATCAGTCCTCCCCGCCTCCCCCACAGTATTTAACCCTCTCCCCCCTCCTCAGTTCAGTCACATTCGACCACGAGTCAAGGGATGGGGAAACTGAGGCACCGGCCTCACGGTAGACCCATCCCCCGTCCCCTGCAAGTGGGGAAATAGCCCCAGGCTGCAAGGTGAGCGTACATATCCGTTCGCCACACGGACGAAAGGATAGAACCCTCACCCCAACCCTCTCCACCCAAGCCTGACATCCCCAATTAATATTCTAAGAGACTTGATCCAGCAGTGAGGACTGGAATGCTCAGACCCGCTGGCAGACTAAGGTGATCTCCCACACACCAGGGAAGCCACGGGGGCTGGGCTGCGAGAGAAGACCCTGGTCATAACCTTGGCACAGTTCCCAGCCCCAGTAGACGTGCAGTAAATAAGGGAAATTAACCAATTTTTGTTTGCCAGCCATCCCTGCTGGAAAGAGGTATTGCTTACTGGAAGCAGCCCAGAAAGTCTCCTTTTCCCCGCGTGGAGGTGAGGCCCTGCCTCCATGTGCTTTGCATCCCGTGGGCCACTGGAGCCCTGGCAGCAGCCCCAACTTCCGTGGGCCTGGCCCTGGGCCCAGTAGCCTTGGAGCCGACGCGGGCCTGGTGCCAGAGGATTCCAGCCGGGATTAGAGGCGGCTGCCGATTTCCACGGAGGCCCTGCTGAGGTCCTTTTGGACCCAGCCCGACAAGCCATCTGAAGCCCCAGGATCACTAATCAGGAATGCCCCGGTGAATTGAGAAGCTGAGGAACACACTCGCAGATTTTTGTGGGCTCCAGGACTCCCATCGGGTCCACTCCTTACTGGGGCCACAAGGACCTAGCTTCAAGTCTTGATGGACAAGTGCCAGGGACTGCCCCACCCTCAGCACCGACAGGCAGGGACCGGAACCCAGGTGGCTGTTGATGTGGGTGGAGACCGCTTTGCCTCAGAGCACAGGTCTAAACCTTCAAAAGGATATTGAAGCCGGTTCAGTGGCTCAACGCTGTAATCCTAGCCACTCAGGAAGCAGATGAAGATCACAGTTCAAAGCCAGTCTAGGCAGAAATGCCCTTGAGACTCTTACCTCCAATCAAAAAAAGCCAGGTTGGATCTGTGACTCAAGTGGTTGAGAGCTGGGCAAGTACAGTATGTTGAAACTTATGAACTCCAGTGCTACCCACCTTGAAGTATCAGTTGCCTGTCTACCTTTCCATTCAGGCCTACCAGGCAAGGCCAGTCTCTAAGGAAAGCCCTTCCTTAACCCTGTCTTGGGGCCCTCCCTGTTCACTGTTCCCTCAGGCAGGTTCCTAATTAAACCAGACAATTCCTTCAGTTCTGTGCCTTGGGGCCTTTGCACCTATCTCCTAGGGCTGTAGCTAGACTTTCCCAGACCCTGTAGAGCTGCTCATACCACTGGCTAGAGGAGCCAGAAGGGTACAGGCAGAGGTGACTCCAGGCAGTTCAGCTCTGGTCACCCTTTTGTCTTTGGCAACCCAGAATCTTACAAATTCCTGGTAGTCAGGACCCAGCCCTGATAAGAATTGATTTTACTGGTGGCTCCCTTTGAGCTAAGAAGCCAAGCCTAGACTTAAGGGAGGGGTATGGACTTAGCCGGGGGCTAGGTCTGGACTTCTACCTGCCTCATTAAAGTGAGCCAAGTGGCTAGGCCTTTAATCCTAGCTCTGAGGAGGCTGAGGCTGGAGGTGTCCATCCACCTTGAGTTTCTGCAACCTCACTGTATTACCGTTTTTTGTTTGTTTGTTTGTTTTTTGGTCAGTTGTGGGGCTTGAACTCTGGGCCCAGGTGCTGTCCCTCAGCTCTTCAACTCAAGGCTGGCCCTCTACCACTTGAGCCACAGCACCACTTTCAGTTTTCTCATGGTTTATTGGAGACAAGAGTCTCACAGACTTTACTGTGTTGGCTGGCTTTGAATCATGATCCTCAGATCTCAGCCTCCTGAGTAGCTAGGATTACATGTGTGAGCCACTGATGCCCAGCATTTAAAAAATATATATATAAATAGTGATCCCTCAACTATCTTGGGAGCTATGTTACAGAGACCCCCCCCATGATAGGTAAAAAATCTGTGAAGGAGCAGCATTAGATAGTTGTCCATATCCAAGTTCACTTGCTGCTACTTTGTGGATTTTCTCCTATCATGGTGAAAGATTCTTACACTTTGCCTGAGAACCACGCAGACATCCAGGTACAGAGAACAAAGAAGGGTTTATTGCTGCAAAAGGGGACAGGCAAGACTCCTTCTCACAAGGGAGAAGTGAGAAGAAGCACTGGCTATTTCTGAGGTGACTTATATAATAACCTAGGGGGTTAAGGATGGGCTAAAAGGGGCTAGGAGGCAGAGACCCTGTGTGTGGACCTGTGGCTTCATCGTGGCAGACTAGGATTTATGGCTACTATCCAAATAGTAGATAAGGGGTCCTGCAGCTACCCAGACCTGAAGGTCACTCTAAGGGGCTCTTGTTGCCTTATATGGTGGTACCTGCCCCAGAGAAGTGCCATCCCAAGGTGAAAAGGGGTTGGAAGTTGATTATTTACTGCCTTTACTACTTGGGCCTAGTGTTGCCTAGGAAGGAGCATGCTAAGCTGTGGAGAAGGGAAGGAGTGGGAAGGGAGTTCATTTCACTAACAATGGGGGTCTCTGGGATGTAGTCCCCATGATAGGTGAGGGATCACTGTAGTGAGACCCTGTCTCAAAAAAACAAGTCAAAAGTGTTAGATCCTTGATAGTTTCTTATTGCTGGCATACATGATAAAATCCCATATAGTAGTTCAAAATACCACAGATGGATCCTTTCTCCAAGTTAGACCCAGCTCTATGTGAAGTGAGGAAACTGGGTCTAAATAATGTCAAAGCCATCCTGACCACCTTTCCTTCCAGGCTACTATGTGGCCCTTTCTGCCTAGTCCCATGCCTGGGGTTCACCCCTGTCTCTGTCTTCATACAACCTTCCTGTCTTTTTCTTTCTCTTATAAGACACTGATCGGCCTGGGAAGGTGGCTTAGAGATAAAGTGCTTGCCTAGCATGCATGAAGCACTGGGTTTGATTCCTCACTACACATAAACAGAAAAAGCCAGAAGTGGTGCTATGGCTCAAGTGGTAGAGTGCTAGCCTTGAGCAAATGCATCTCAGAGACAATGCCCAGGCCCTGAGTTCAAGCCCAGGACCGGTTAAAAAAAAAATCATAGTTGTAGATTTTGAACTACTAGGATGCTCTGGTATGACCTCAGGGCTGTTTATTACATCCATAAAGACCCTCTATTTAGGGCTGGGAAGGTGGTAGAGTGCTTGCATTGCATGCATGAGGCCCTGGGTTCGATTCCTCAGTACACATAAGCAGAAAAAGTCAGAAGTGGCGCTGAGGCTCAAGTGGTAGAGCACTAGCCTTGAGCTGAAGAGCTGAGGGACAGCACCCAGTCCCAGAGTTCAGGCCCCATGACTGACATAAAAAAAAAGAAAGACCCTCTATTTACTTTATTATTAGACAATTGCCAGTGGCTCCTTCCTGTAGTCCTACCTACTCTGGAAGCTAAGATCTGAGGATCTTAGTTCAAAGCCAGCTAGGCAGGAGAGCTTTTGAGACTCTCCAATGAACTACCAAAAACAAACAACAACAACAAAAAAAAAACTGAAAGTATAGCTGTGGCTCAAGTGCCATTGGCTAACACCTGTAACCCTAGCTACTCAGAAGGCTGAGATCTGAGGCTCATGGTTCAAAGCCTGCCCAGGAAGGAAAGATGAATCTCAAAACTCCAGTAGGAAGTGGTGCTGTGGCTAAAAGTAGCAAGAAAGCTCAGGGACAGCACCAAGGCCTGAGTTCAAGCTCCATAATTGACAACAACAACAAATAGTACTTTGCAGTGCTGAGAATCAATATAGGACTTCAGATGGGCTAGAGTGGCCCTCCACCACTGAACAGCCCACAGGTCCTTACCCTAAGCCACAGCTACTTGTTCTAGGAATTGGAATGGCACAGTCTTTTTGGAGTCCACCTCTAGGCACAATCTTATCTGCAACTTGGAATGATGAGCTGTGTGACTGGGCTTGATCATTGCATCAGGGCCTAGCCAAAGGACATCCCCTCCCCCACCCCACCCCCACACACACCCAGGTCACCTAAGGCTAGGGGTCTTCCTGGACCAGGCTTGGTCCTATAAGAACCAAGATCCCTATACTGGCCTTTAGCTGAGGCTGCCTGAGGCAGGTGGCCCCTGATTTATTCAGTGAGCCCAGGGGCCTTTCTTTGTCTCTTCTCTGCCTGTCTTGCACACAGCTCACCACCTGCTTTCCTTCATTAATGATTTAAAACAAGCCAGGGACAGGTTCACCTGGCCTTTGTGTGAGAGGCACTTGTTACCTTAGCTCAGTGATCCTCCACTGTGGCCCGGAGAGGGGGGAGCAGGGCAGACAGGTTTTCAAGCCCCAACTGGGGCCCAGGGAGAGAAGGCTGTGCCTCGGTTTACCCTCTGCTAAAAAGAAGGCACAGGAACAGAAAGAGGTCAGACCTTCTTCTCTGGGTTTCACACAAAGAAAGGCTTCCAGCAGTTTTTGTTTGTTTATTCTCAGGGCTAGGCAGCCAGTTGCCTCTCCACAGCTCCCCCCCACAAGCTCTGGGAGCCAGAGCTTGGCTGGGCTTGGGGTGGACTCAGCCAAACTGCCCCAGCCTTAAGGGGTCCCAGGATCAGAACTAAACTGAGCTTCCACATCTAACACCCAGGGCCAAAACAGACCTCTCTTGATGAGTGGGTGGTCTGGGCACAATGGCCTTCCTGTGGGGTGCTCCAGCTGTCCTCCTCCACCAGACATGGGGCTTCCAGAGAGCCTGTGGCCCCAGCTGGCCCCCCAGGAAGTACCCTCATCCCAGTAGAAAGCCTCTCAGGCCCATCTTTCCCAGAATTCTTAAAGCTCCCCCCCCAAAGTCAAATCCTAGGATCTTAGGGAGCTCAGCCTCTCCGCCTTCCACCCAGGAGCCCATGAAGACCCACCCTGCCCCCCAGGCCTGCAGGAAGTCTCCATCTCCAAACTGCAAGCCTGTCCCTATCCACTGGGATTAGCTAGGAAGGGCCCTCCCAGCCACTTCCCGCCCTGCCCTGCCCTCACAGCCTTCTGAGGCCCCTCTGAATCTGCACCCAGCGGTGGCCTCTGTCACCGTGCTTGGGTTCCCATGGGTGGACATGGAGCAGGGGAGAGACAATCACCCCAGCTATTTGTCAGGACCGCCAGCAAGGAGTATCCAAGGCAGCTCCACTCCTAGTTGTGTACTCAAGGGGGAGGGAAACACATGGCCAAAGTAATGAATTGTGTTTGTGTGTCCATAGCAGCTCAAAGGTGGGGCCAGCTGGTATTCACCATGGATGAATAGACATACAGAGCATGCTCCATCACCACGTTGGAATATCACTTAACCATGAATGAGGCCAGGCTCGGATGTACTCTACAAGGTAAAAGGACATTGAGGGCATGGCGCTCAGTGTGAGAACTACACAAAAGCCCCACACTGTAGCTTTGGTGATAGGAAATGCCCGGATCCAGAGGCAAGAAGTGGCTGGGGGAGGGAACGAGATCGTTTTGAGGTGGGGCCACCTTTCCAAGCAGCTGCAGATGTTTTGTTTTTCTGTCTGCACTGGGTTTGAATTCAGGGCCTTGTACTTGTTTTGTTTTTAGTCAGTCGTGGGGCTTGCCTGGGCGTTGTCCCTCAACTCTTCAGCTCAAGGTGAGCACTCTACCGTTTGAGCCACAGCGCCGCTTCCGGTTTTCTAGGAGTTTATTGGAGATAAGAGTCTCACAGACTTTCCTTGCCTGGGCTGGCTTTGAACCCTGATCCTCAGATCTCAGCCTCCTCAGTAGCTAGGATTATAGGCGTAAGCCACTGGCACCCGGCTAGGGCCTTGTACTTGTTAAGGAAGCTCTCTACCAAGGAGACATAGCTCCAGCCCTATGGGGGCGGGGAGGGTCTCCTTTATAGACCAAGTTAACATAAACTCAACTCTCCCTCCAGAGTGCCAGAATTGCAGGTGTGCCCACCACACCCTGGCCATTCTATGAAATTGTAAAGACCATTGAATTGCACCCCCATTAAAGAATGGATGGGGTGCATGGTATGTTAATTACAGTTAAGAAAGTTGTTTTTTTTCTTAAGTTATTCAGGCTGGGCAAGGCTGTTCAAACCTATAATCCTAACTACTTTGGGGCTGAGATGGGAAGAGGGAGTCTGAGATTGCAGACCTACTCGAGCAAAAAGAATTTCTCCGAACAGGGCACAGATGGCTTCTGTAATCCTAGTTACTCAGCACAGGTTCAAAGTCAGCCAGAGCAGACTATCTGAGATACACGGTCTCCAAAATAAAGAGCAAAAAGCTAGTATGGCTCAAGTGGGAGAGCACCAGCCAAGTGAGCAACTTGAGTTAACTCAGGCCATAACTCAGGAACAATGCCCAGGTCCTGAGTTCGAGCTCCACAACCGGCACAAGAAACAAAAATTAAGAATAAAACAGGTAGGATACAGGGTTCATACCTGTAATTCTAGCTTCTCAGGAGGCTAAGATCTGAGGCTCATGATTCAAAGCCGAACTGAGCAGGGAAAGTCCTTGCTTGTGTCTCTTATTTCCACTAGTAAAACGCTGGAAGTGGAGCTGTGGCTTCATTGGTAGAGTGCCAGCCTTGAGCAAAACAGTACTCAGGACCTGAGTTTAAGCCCCAGTTCAGGCACACACACACACACACACACACACACACACACACACACACACGAAAGAAAGAAGGAAGACAGCAATGAGATTCCACAGGGAGTACATGAATGTCACTTCTCAGAAAACTGCAAAGGATGGGCTGGGAATGTGACTTAGTGGTAGAGTGCTATCCTAGCATGCATGAAATGCATGAAGCCCTGGGTTCAATTCCTCAGTACTACATAAACAGAAAAAGCCGGAAGTGGCCCTGTGGCTCAAGGGGTAGCCTTGAGCAAAAGAAACTCAGGGACAACCGGGTGCTGGTGGCTCACGCCTGTAATCCTAGCTACTCAGGAGGCTGAGATCTGAGGATCTCGGTTCAAAGCCAGCCCAGGCAGGAAAGACTGTGAGACTCCTATCTCCAATAAACCACCAGAAAACCGAAAGTAGCGCTATAGCTCAAGTGGTAGAGCGCTCGCCTTGAGCTGAAGAGCTGAGGGACAGCGCCCAGGCCCAGAGTTCAAGCCCCACGACCGACAAAAAAAAAGAAACTCAGGGACAGTGCCCAGGCCCTAAGTTCAAGTCGTAGGACTGGCCAAAAAAAAAAAGCCTGCATAGGGGCTGGGAAGGTGGCTCAGTGGTAGAGCGCTTGTCTTGCAAGCCAGAGGCCCTGGGTTCGATTCCTCAGCACCACATAAGCAAAAAGAAAAAAGCTGGAGGTGGCGTGGGGCTTAAGTGGCAGAGCGCTAGCCTTGAGCTGAAGAGCTGAGGGATAGTGCCCAGGCCCAGAGTTCAGGCCCCATGACCGGACCCAAAAAAAAAAAAAAAGCCTGCATAGGATCTGAAAGTCCTGGGTTGGAGACACCTGTGCTATGAGGGGGTTTGACTTCAAAACCAGGTGATTTATTTGCTGCATTGAGAGTTCGAAATTCCTGAAAGTCAGCAAAGAAAATTTTTTGCAACACCTTTATTACGATAGGCCCTATGAAGCTTGGTGATTTAAATTGTATGGTTCATGGATAGACATGTGGCTCATTGGCAAGGTCTTATCTAGCATGGGCCAGCCCTAGCACCACACAGAACAACTGAACAATTCAATGATTTCTTTACTGTGTTCCCAGGTTGGACAGAAATCATTACAATCAACTTAAGAGAGGCTAGGCACTGGTGGCTGATGCCTGTAATCCTAGTTACTCAAGAGGCTGAGATCAAAGGATCATGGTTCAAAGCCAGCCTGAGTCCCTGTGAGACTCTTATCTTCAATTAATCACTCAAAAACCAGAAGTGGGGCTGTGGCTCAAAGTGGTAGAGTGATGGCCTTGAGCAAAACAATTCAGTGACAGCACCTGGGCCCTGAATACAAGCCCTACGACTGGCCAAAAAATAAGCTGTGCACACAGGTGGCTCACGCTTGCAATCCTAGTTACTCAGGAAGCTGAGAGTTGAGGATTACAGTTCAAAGCCAGCCTGGGCTGGAAAGTCTGTGAGACTCCAATAAACCACCAAAAAAACAGAAAAAACAGAAGTGGCATGTGGCTCAAATGGTAGAGGACTTGCCTTGAGCTGAAGAGCTCAGGGACAGTGCCCAGGCCCAGAGTTCAAGCCCCATGACCAACCAAAAAAAAAAAAATAAAAAGGAAGCCCTGTCACCCACATAGTTAGTCACCCCTACTACTCCCCAGTGCCTGGCCCTCAAGATCCACTTCCTGTTCTGGACATTTCCTTATCAAACAAGCCACACAAAGCAAGGCCTTGTGTGTCTGATTCCCTCTGAGAGCAGGGTTCTCAAGGACCTTTCACCTTACTTGTGCATGTCAGAGGATCCTCTTGTTCATGGCTATGTGGTGCTCCAGTGTGGATGGACCGTGGTGTGTGGGTGGAGCTCACTCACTATGTGGGTGGCACACACACAAGAAAGAATCTGAAAGATTATTAGACTTTGCCAGAGAACCTCGCAGACATCCAGGTACAGAGAACAAAGAAAGGTTTATTGTTTGGAAAGGGATCAGCACGACTCTTTCTCATAAGGAAGAAGGGCGAAGAAGCGCCGGCTATTGTCTGAGGTGACCTATATAACCTAGGAGGCTTAGGAGGAGCTAGCAGGGGCTTCATGTGGTATACTAGGATTTATGGATGCTGTCCAAATAGTAGATAAGGGCTCCTGCAGCCGCTGGTCACTCTAAAGGGCTCCTGTTGCCTTATGTGGTGGTAGCTGCCCCAGAGAAATGCCATCCCAAGGTAAAGGGGGTTGGAAGTTGATTATTTACTGACTTTACTACCTGGGCCTAGTGTTGCCTAGGAAGGAGCATGCTAAGCTGTGGAGAAGGGAAGGAGTGTAGTAAGCTATGGGAAGGGAGCTCATTTTCTTTTTTTTTTTTTTTTGGGGGGGGGGCCGGTCGTGGGGTCTGAACTCTGGGCCTGGGTGCTGTCCCTCAGCTCTTCAGCTCAAGGCTAGCGCTCTACAACGCCAGGTCCGGCTTCTTTTCTTTTTGCTTATGTGGTGCTGAGGAATCGAACCCAGGGCCTCAGGCATGCAAGGCAAGCACTCTACCACTGAGCCACCTTCCCAGCCCCTTGGGAGCTCATTTTCTTAACAGAATTTGTGCTTTTTTTTTTGTCAGTCATGGGGCTTGAACTCAGGGCCTGGTCACTGTCACTAAGCATTTTGTGCTAAAGTCTAGTGCTCTACCACTTGAACCACAGCTCCAGTTTTCTGATGGTTAATTGGGGATGAAAGTCTCATAGGGACTTTCCTGCCAGTGCTGGCTTTGACCCAGGATCCTTAGATCTCAGCTTCCTGAGTAGCTTGGATTACAGGCATGAGCCACTTGTGCCCAGCTGAGTCTATGTTCTTAACAGGCCCCCATGTGGCTACCACTGTCTGTGTTTTAGTGAGGTCCCCATGAGGTCCTCTCCCTCCTCCTTCTTTGTGCTCCCAGAGGGAGCCCGTGTGTAATGCAGAGGTCAGGAATCGTTCTATCATGTGGCTCACGCAGTCTGCAGGCCTACACCGTGTTTGAACTGCAGCCTGGCCCTGGGTAACGCAGGAAGTGGGAGCCTGGGCGGAAGACGGACTATAAACACATCAGAGAGGACAGATCTGCCAGTGGCCCCACAGGAACAGCCAGTGGGACATGCAGGAAGAGCTAAGATCAGGAAGTTCTGTGGAGGAGAGGGGAACTGGCCTGTCACAAGACTGCAGGGCCTCGTGGAGGAGTGGACGCAAAGGCAAAGGTCCTGTTTCCTCCATGGAAGATCTGCCCTCAGGCTGACCTGATGCTGGAACATTCTCGGGAAAGATGGTTTCTGCTGATGAAGTAGGTTTGGCATGAGGTTGTGGGATTGGGTCCCAGGGAAAACCAGTGGGGTCTTTATAACAGGAAACTTTAAGGTTGGTAGAATAATGCATACCTGTAATCCCAGCTATTCGGGAAGCAGAGGTATAAAGATCATGGTCTAGGGGGG
The DNA here is from genome assembly GCF_000151885.1 of Dipodomys ordii. Lineage (NCBI taxonomy): Eukaryota > Metazoa > Chordata > Mammalia > Rodentia > Heteromyidae > Dipodomys > Dipodomys ordii. The sequence goes on along the minus strand of NW_012267280.1, from coordinate 3,825,068 downwards.
AGGCTGGGAAGGGATGGGAAGGGTAAACAAAGGAGGAGGCTGCAATGCTTGGTAAGAAATGTACGCATTATCCTGCCCATGCAATTGTAACCCCTCTGTACAGTATGTTCACAAATAAAATAAAATTAAAAAAAAAAAAAAAAGATCATGGTCTAGGGCTGGGAAGGTGGCTCAGTGGTAGAGTGCTTGCCTTGCGTGCCTGAGGCCCTGGGTTCGATTCCTCAGCACCACGTAAGCAAAAAAGAAAAAAACTGGAAATGGCGCTGTGGCTCAAGTGGTAGAGCGCTAGCCTTGAGCTGAAGAGCTGAGGGACAGCACCCAGGCCCACAGTTCAGGCCCCATGACCGGACCAAAAACAAACAAACAAGATCATGGTCTAAGGACAGCCATGGGCAAAAACTCAAGACTCTAACCTGAAAAAAAAAATAAAGCCAAAAAGTACTGGAGGTATGGCTCAAGTGGTAAAAATGTCTGTTAAGCAAGGGCAAGGCCTTGAGTTCAAAACTCCAGTATTAGCCAGGTGCCGGTAGCTCATGCCTGCAATCCTAGCTACTCAGGAAGCTGGGATCTGAGGATCTTGGTTCAAGGCCAGCCTAGGCAGGAAAGTCCATGAGACTCTTGTCTCCAATTAACCAGCAAAAACCGGAAGTAGCTCTGTGGCTCAAGGGGTAGAGTGCTAGCCTGGAGCGGAAGAGCTGAGGGACAGCGCTAAAACCCAGAGTTCAAATCCCATGACCAACAAAAACAAACCCATCCAGTATCACCCCTCTCCCTTTCCCAAAAGAGGGAAACTTGGACCCAGTTAGTGGAAGGTCCTGTGCGGATGGAGGCTGAGCCTGTGGCCTCCAGAACCCAGAGACAGAAAGCCTGTTTTGCTCTAAGTCACCCAGTGCACTTAGTTACCGAGGCTCTGGCCAACCGAGGAGCAAGAGGGCAGGCGGCAGAGGAAGACAACACACCCTGTCAGCCGGCTCACCTCCACAGCCTTGCAAAATTTATGAAAAAGATGTCTCCATGTGGAGAGGGAACCTGAGCCGGGCTGTCCGGGATCCAGGAGCCACCTGCTCACGGCTTGTAGGAAGAGGCACTCTCTCAGGTTGCTAAGCAGGAGGGAGCTACAGGGTGGGCTGGGCCTTGAACTCAGGGCCTGGGCCCTGTCCCTGAGCTTTTCCCCTCAAGTCTGGTGTCCTAGTACTTGAGCCACAGCTCCACTTCTACTTTTTGACTGGTTAACTGGGGAGTCTCATAGACTTTCCTGTCTGGGCTGGCTTTGAACCCAATCCTCAGATCTCAGCCTCCTGAGTAGCTGGGATTACAGGCGTGAGCCACCAGCCCTTGACCTGAAGTGTGCTCTTGGTTTGCTAATTATGTCTTGGGACTGACAGGTCACCTAGCCATCACCAAGGTGGAGAAAGCATTCTAATCTGGAAGCAATTCTGTACTTAGGGGATCTGGGCTGTATCTGGTGGCTGTCAGGACTATTGGGAGCTCCCAGCACAGAGGGTGGAGAAGAGGGAAGCTTTGAATACCCTGTAGTGGCCAGGATGCCCATTCAGAGAACAGTCTAGCCCCAGGGGGATTAAAGGGTTTTAGGTTTTCCTTTTTTTTTTTTTTTTGGTTGGTTGTGGGGCTTGAACTCTGGTCCTAGATGCCGTCTCTAAGCTTCTACTGCTCATGGCTAGTGCTCTACCACTTTGAGCTACAGCGCCACTTCCAGTTT
>NW_012267280.1:3820241-3823008 GCF_000151885.1 Dipodomys ordii | reverse complement strand
AAAAAAAAAAAAAGTCTTATGGACTTTCCTGCCCAGATTGGCTTTGAACCCTAACCCTCAGGTCTCAGCTTCCTGAATAGCCAGGATTACAGATGTGAGCCACCAATGCCCAGGCAGCATTTTCTTTTTGTCTTATTTGTTCATTTATTTGCCTTTGAGATGGTAAGGGGGGGGCACAGAAATGGAAGGACAGAAGGTGAACAAATGCAGCATTGGTACTCACTAGATACTATGTTGAAAGTACAACTTGTAGACATTGTCTAAAAAGAAATGTACTTTTTACCTCAGTTATTTAACTGTAACTCAACTATATAGCACCTTTATTATTTATTTATTTTTGTCAGTCATGGGCTTGAACGGTATCCCTGCGCTTTTCAGATCAAGGCGAGCACTCTACCACTTGAACCACAGCGCCACTTCCAGTTTTCTGGTTAATTGGAGACAAGAGTCTCACAGACTTTCCTGCCCAAGCCAGCTTTGAACCGTGATCCTCAGATCTCAGCCTCCTCAGTAGCTAGGATTACATGCATGAACCACCGGCGCCCAGCTATCTGTGAGATTCTTATCTCCAATCAAACACCAAAAAGCTAGAAGTGGAGCTGTGGCTCAAGTGCCAGCAAAAATGCTCAGGGACATTGCCCAGGCCCTGAGATCAAGCCCAAGACAGTGTGCCCATGTAACACATGTGCACACGCACGCACACACACACACACACACACACACACACAGAACAAATGTCCCCTGTCATTGTGCCTCAAAAGTAGGGCCTCCATTGTGGAGAAGTGTGAGCCGATGAAGTTATTCTGGCATTCCCAGGAGGCTTAGGCCCTCCCATGGGGGTCTAGGACAGAGAGACAGTGGCTACCCCCAGGTCTCATGGAAGGTAAGTCAGGAAACTGGAGACCTTCAGCTCCCCGGTGACATCACCACATCAATAGTTTATAGCAGGAAACCAACACTTGGTATCAGTCTCAGGCGGAGGCTCAGGTGGCCTCAGCAGATCCTGCCTGGATGATGGATGCTCCTGATGACCAGCCTGGGGGACAGGACCCCTCCCCCATGTCCCAGCAGGAGCGGCAGGTGGCTGGCGCCTGGCCGTGAACCAAAAAAGGAAGACAGGTGAGGGGGGTGGCATTTGGCATTCAGGTGCTCAGCAGAGGAGGGATGGACAGCTTACACCTGCTGGGCTGTGGCTTTGGTTCATAGTCGCCCCCTAGGCTGGAACAGGGGGAGGGCAGGGATGGATGGGGCAGAAACATTGGCTCCCCAGTTCCTTTCTGCTCTGAACAGACATTTCAGTAGGGGATGTTCAAGATACAGACAGCAGGTGACAGACATCATGTCTGCAGTTGTTTTTCTTTCTTTCTTTCTTTTTTTTCTTCTGCTTTTTGTTTTTTGGTGTCGATCCTGGGGCTTGAACTTAGTGCCTGGGTACTGTCCCTGAGCTTTTGTGCTCAAGGCTAGCACTCTACCACTTTAGCCACAGCTCTATTTCTGGTTTTTTGGTAGCTTATTGGAGACAAGAGCCTCATGGACTTTCCTGTCCCTGGCTGACTTTGAGCTGTGATCCTCAGATCTCAGCCATCTAATTGCTAGGATGACAGGCATGAGCCACTGGTACCCATTATGTATGCAGTTTTGACCATCAGGAAATGCAAAGCCAAGCTACAGTGACAGACTTTCCATGCACAAAGGTGACAATCACCGTGTGCATCGGGCAGAGACCAGTGCTGGAGGTAAGACTAAGATAGTACCACCACCTTGCACTGCTGTGAGGTGCCCCAAGCTCCACTGCAATGGGACCCCCATGATGGTTCCCCTAAAACATTCAACATACAGCCACTGGGAGCCCCAGCAATAATCCCACTCCTGAACCCACAGAACCACCCCGCCCCCCACAAAACTGTCAAGCCCCACGACCACCACCACCAACAAAAAAAACCCCAAACAACAAAAAACTGTATGTGAGCTATATACCTATGGCTCATGCCTATAATCCTAAACTACTTTAGGAGGCTGAGATCTAAGAATCAAGGTTCAAAACCAGCCTGGGCAGTAGAGTCTGGGAGATCCTTGTGTGTGTGTGTGTGTGTGTGTGTCTGTCTGTCTGTCTATCTGTCTGTCTGTCTGTCTTAGGGCTCAAACTCAGGGCCTGGGCACTGTCCCTGAGCTCTTTTTGCTCAAGACTAACATTCTATCACTGTGAGCCACAACTCTACTTCCAGTTTTCTGGTGGTTAATTGGGAATAAGAATCTCACAGATTTTCCTATCCTGGCTGGCTTTGAGCTGTGATCCTCAGATCTTGGCATCCTGAGTAGCTACAATGACAGGTCTGAGCAATTAGCACTCAGCTAGGGATACTCATCTCCAATTAACAAAAAAGTTGTGGGCTGGGAAGGTGGCTCAGTGGTAGAGTACTTGCCTTGCATGTCTTTGGCCCTGGGTTCGATTCCTCAGCACCACATAAGCAAAAAGAAAAAAGCCGGAAGTGGCGCTGTGGCTCACGTGGTAGAGCGCTAGCCTTGAGCTGAAGAGCTGAGGGACAGCGCCCAGGCCCAGAGTTCAGGCCCCATGACTGGACCCCCCGCCCCCCCAAAAAAACGTAAGTGGAGCTGTGGCTCAAGTGGTAAAGTGCTAGCCTTGGAGAAAAAAAAAAAACACCAAAATAACAACAAAAGACACCTGCATGTAAGGCTAGGCCCAAGCTGCTCATGCCTATGATCTTTTCTTTTTCTTTTAGGTGCCAGTATTGGGGCTTGAACTCAG
>NW_012267280.1:3791120-3819734 GCF_000151885.1 Dipodomys ordii | reverse complement strand
CTAGCCTTGAGCTGAAGAGCTGAGGGACAGCCCCCAGGCCCAGAGTTCAGGCCCCATGACTGGACCCAAAAAAAAAAAAAAATAGAGTCTCACAGACTTTCTAGACTGGCTTCCAACTGTGATCTTCAGATGTCACCTTCCCGAGTAGCTAGGATTAAATGCTGGGCTTCTATATAAATGTTATTTTTTTTTTGGCACTGAGGATTAAACTCTCACCCCATCATAAGCCATATCCCCAGCCCCCTCAGTATTTAAGAAAACACACAGCCCTACCCTCTTCATACCCCAAGCTTCTTTGTGGACCCTACAGGGTTAAAATTCCCACATGTTATCCTGGAGGAAACCCGGGGAATCAACAGCACAACCACAGGCCCCCGCCCACCTCCCTCCTCATTCCCTTCTTTTTTGGGCAACTTCCTTTCTTTGCCCAAGATAAATAGGTCCACACACACACACAAAACCCACAGCAAGATGTTCATATTTATCTGCAAAGTAAGGCTTCTGGAATGTTCTCTGTCATTTCCAGATATTGTGCAGAATTCCGGCAAGGCACCTCAAACGGACTGAGCCAAAGAGGAGTAAAAAACCAAAAACCAAAAACCAAAAAACCTGAAAAAGATGCACATTTTTTATTTGGGGGGGGGGTGGGTAGTGCTTGGGATCGAATTGAAGCTCACAAAACCTTATGAGACAGGTTTTGGTAATCTTTTTCCCCAGATTGGCCTTGAATTCCTTTTTTTTTTTGCCAGTCCTGGGGCTTAAACTCAGGGCCTGGGCACTGTCCCTGAGCTTCTTCTTCTTTCTTTTTCTTTTTTTTTTTTCTTTTTGTCAGTTGTGGGACTTGAACTCTGGGCCTGAGCACTGTCCCTCAGCTCTTCAGCTCAAGGCTAGTGCTCTACCACTTGAGCTACAAAGCCACTTCCAGTTTTCTGATGGTTTATTAGAGATAAGAGTTTCATGGAGTTTCCTTTCTAGGCTTTGAACCATGATCCTCAGATCTCATCCTCCTGAGTAGTTAGGATTACAGGCATGAGCCACCAGTGCTTGGCACTCTGAACGCATTTTGCTCAAGGCTAGCACTCTACCACTTGAGCCACAATGCCACTCCTGGCCTTTTCTATTTATATGGCTGGCCTTTTCTATTTATATGGCTGGCCTTTTCTATTTATATGGTACTGAGGAATTGAACCCAGGGCTTCATGCATTGTAGGCAAGCATGAGTACATTTCTTTTTTTTTTTTGGGTCCAGTTGTGGGGCCTGAACTCTGGGCCTGGGCGCTGTCTCTCAGCTCTTCAGCTCAAGGCTAGTGCTCTACCACTTGAGCCACAGCGCCACTTCCGGCTTTTTCCTTTTTGCTTATGTGGTGCTGAGGAATCGAACCCAGGGCCTCATGCATGCAAGGCAAGCACTCTACCACTGAGCCACCTTCCCAGCCCCTTCATGAGATTCTTATCTCCAGTAAGTCACCAGAAAACTGGAAGTGGCGCTGTGACTCACCTTGAGCTGAAGAGCTGAGGGGCAGTGTCCAGGCTCAGAGTTCAAACCCCATGACCTACAAAATAAATAAATAAAATAATAAAAAAATTCCACTATATGCAGCATCTCATGCCTGTAATTCGGCTACTAGGAAGACAGAGATCAGGAAAGAGTCCAGCTTGGTTTAAAAAAAAAAAAAAGGGTTGGGAAGGTGGCTTCGTGGTAGAGAGCTTGCCTAGCATGCATAAAGCCCTGGGTTTGATTCCTCAGCACCACATACACAGAAAAAGCCGGAAGTGGCGCTGCGACTCAAGTGACAGAGTGCTAGCCTTGAGCAAAGGAATCTCAGGGACAGCGTCCCTGAGTTCAAATCCCAATTATTCCCCGAATTCAACCCACTGCTTTCTCAATACCTGTAAATGTCACAGCTATTTGTGTCTCCAAAGCCTTTCAGAAGGCTGTAACACCCCAGCCTCAAGCCTGAAAAGTCCCCAGAAAGGAGAATCTGACTTGGGCCAAGAAAGTAAAATTCCTTTGGATCTCTGAAGCAAGTCTACCTTCTTTTTTCTCCAGGCAACCAGCGAAAACCCGAAAGACCGAGCTTAAGACACAAAAAGCTTTCCTAAGAACCTCCCCCTCCACTAGCCTCTACCCCCCCCACAGATTCTCCTGTAGAGGTGGGGGGGGGCTCGGAGGGAGGGGTCACTCCCGCTTCTGCACTCTGAGGGCGGAGCCAACCTCTAGACTCCGCCCCCTGGAGAAGGCCAGCCCACATTCTTCTCATTCCTTTCTCTTACCCCATTGTTTGTTTGTTTGTTTTAAATGAGACTCTGCCAGGAATTCCTTTCTCAGGCTGTATTTGCTTGGGGAGTACTGCCAGCTGGGGTAGGGAACATTCCAGCACCCCTCCATGCCTCTTTGGCTTTGTGTGTGTGTGTGTGTGTGTGTGTGTGTGTGTGTGTGTCTGTGTCTGTGTCTGTGTCTGTGTCTGTGTCTGTGTCTGTGTCTGTGTCCGCGCGCAGGTCGTGGGGCTTGAACTCAGGACCTGAGCTCTGTCCCCGAGCTTTTTCACTCAAGACTAGCCTTACTATCACTTGAACCACAGCTCCACTTCTGGCTTTTTTGATGGTTGATTGGAGATGAGTCTCACAGGCTTTCCTGCCCTGGCTGGCTTTGAACCATGATCCCTAGATCTCAGCCTCCTGAGTAGCGGGGATTACAGGTGAGCCACCAGTTCCTGCAGTTCCTGACTATTATTTCTATTATTGTGGGATTTTTTTGTTTGTTTTGTTTTTGCCAGTCCTGGGGCTTGAACTCAGGTCCTGGGCACTGTCCCTGAGCCTCTCTGTGCTCAAGGCTAGTGCTCTACCACTTGAGCCACAGTGCCACTTCTGGCTTTTTCTGTGTATGTAGTATAGAGGAACTGAACCCAGGGCTTCATGCATGCTAGGCAAGCACTCAACCACTAAGCCATGTTCCCGGTCCATCCCTGAGCTGCTTTTGCTCAAGGCTAGCACTCTCCCACTTGAGCCACAGCGCCACTTTCAGCTTTTTCTGTTTATGTGGTACTGAGGAATCGAATCCAGGGCTTCATGCATGTGAGGCAAGCACTCTACCACTAAGTTACAGTCCCGGCCCTATTGTTATTTTTAATGCAGAGCTGTGGCTGTAACCCAGAGCCTCACACGTGCTAGGCAAATACACACCATTGGGGTGTATCCCAAGTGTCTATTTTGCCAGCAAGTCTCTGTGTCCCCCTCAGCTCTCTGTTGGCTCACCCTTCAGTTATGAGGTCACATCATGTTCCTGCTTCTCCCCAAGTAGGAAAACTTTGAACTTGTTGAATTGGACCTGTGGCAAATCACAGCAAGTTCAGGCAGCCCCTGAACCCTGAATTACTGTCTTGGACTCCTAAGGCTGGAAAAACCTGCTGGTAATGTGTATGGCCTAATTTTTGTGATTAAAGATTCTAGATAATCCACCTGTGGCCGTCCTTGGGGAAGGTGGTGGGGGGTGCTTCCTTCATTCCAACAGTTTTCTGCCTGGAATGGGACAAGGAGAGGAGTAGGGAAGCTCGGGTACCTGCTTCCTGCCCATCTGCTCCGTATCACCATCCTCTCCATGGCCCACTGCAGTTGAGGAAACTGAGGCCCGGTCAGGATCGAAGTCACTCAGTTTGGATGTGGGAAGATGATTCCCAGCTGCCTCCTGGGACCTGCAGACCTCAACTCTGGGGACACTGAAGAGTAGGCAAGTGGCACAGGGACCATGTATAGGGTTCCAGGCTGGGGGGAAGATGACATGTGGTAAACTGAGTCAAGACTTCAGGAGAGCCAGTGCCAGTGGCTCATGCTTATAATCCTAGCTACTTAGGAGGCTGAGATCTGAGTATCACAGTTGGAAGTCCACGAGACTCTTATCTCCAATTAATAACCCAAAAGCCAGAAGTGGAACTGTGGCTCAAGTGCTAGCCTGGAGAAGAAAGAGCACAGGAACCACACCCAGGCCCTGAGTTCAAGACCCTGTAGTGGCTGGGAAGGTGGCTCAGGGGTAGAGTGTTCGCCTTGCATGCATGAGGCCCTGGGTTCGACTCCTCAGCACCACATAAGCAGAAAAAGCCGGAAGTGGCGCTGTGGCTCAAGTGGTGGAGCACTAGCCTTGAGCTGAAGAGCTGAGAGACAGCGCCCAGGCCCAGAGTTCAGGCCCATGACTGACAAAAAATAAAAAAAAAGGAACCTGGACTGTTGGAGGAACAGCAAGGAGGCCCAGAAGGGAGATGGGGAGTGGGGGAGGGAGGAAGAAGAGGCAGGTGGGGCCTGTGTACCTCAGGAAAGACTTAGACATTAACCCAGGCCAATGGAGGCTCAGGCCTACTGCAGGCAGACTCATTGCTCAACTACACCCTCTTTTGGTTTCATAGAAAACAGATGAAGCCAGACACGGGTGGCTCATGCCTGTAATCCTAGCTACTGAGGGGGCTGAGATCTGAGAATCTCGGTTCAAAGCCAGCCTGGGCAGGAAAGTCCATAAGACTCTTATCTCCAATAAAAGACCACCAGAAAACCAGAAGTGGTGCTGTGGCTCAAGTGGTAGAGTGTTAGCCCTGAGCTAAAGAGATCAGGGACAGCGCCCAGGCCCAGAGTTCAAGCCTCACAACCAAAGAATAAATAAGTAAATTAAAAAAAAAAAGAGCCGGGCGCTGGTGGCTCTCGCCTGTCATCCTAGCTACTCAGGAGGCTGAGATCTGAGAATTGAGATTCAAAGCCAGCCCTGTCAGGAAAAGTCTGTGAGACTCTTATCTCCAATAAACCGCTAGAAAACCAGAAGCGGTGCTGTGGCTCAAGCTGTAGAGCCCTTGCCTTGAGCTGAAGAGCACAAGGTCAACGTCCAAGCCCAAAGTTCAAGCCCCACAACTGAGAAAAAAAAAAAAAAAGTCTCAAGGACTTTGCTGCCCAGGTTGGCTTTGAACAATGATCTTCTGATCTCAGCCTCCTGAGTAGCTAGGATTATGGGCATGAGCCACTGGCACCCAGCCTGAATTTTTCTTTTCTTTTCTTTTTAATATGGGTAACTAGCCAGGCATCACAAGGCTGAGCTGAGGCCCTGGGACATCTGGGAAGGTGTTGCATTGATGTGTCTGAAGTTTCCCCATAGCCTCAAACCCTCAGCCGGAGGTGGAGAAGAGCAAATGAAGCATTTGGAGGCTGTCTTCAGTCAGCTTTGAGCAGAAGACAAACAAAAGTGAGAGGCCCTTGGATTTCAAGCCCCAGTACCAGCAGAAAAAAAAAAAAAAAAAGTTAGTCAAGTGCCAGGTAGCTCATACCTGTAAGCTACTCAGGAAGCTGAGATCTGAGGACTGAAGTTTGAAGCCAGCCTGGGCAGGAAAGACCGTGAGACTCTTACTGCCAATAAACTACTCAACAAACAAACAAACAAAAAGCCAGAAGTGGTGCTTGGCTCAAGTGGTAAAGCGGTAGCCTTGAGTACAAAGAGGCTCAGAGACAGTGTTTAGGTCCAGAGTTCAAGTCCCAGGACCAGCAAACAAACACATAAACTATCTACCGATTCCTCCCCCATATACTGCTAAACACTGAAATCCTCAGATCTCAGCCTCCGGAGAGCTATGATACGGGTGTGACCCAGTAGCCTGGTCTGAGATGAGTTTTCTGTGTCCAGCGTGGCTCAGTTGGCTGGTCAGTGGCTGGATACCCAACTCAGCCACGCTGGAAACAGACACCCTCTCCAGTGCCCATACCGTTTAGGGGCATTTTGTGGTGTGGTCCTGGCTTTACTTGAGTCTGGGCCACAGCTAACTTGAGAAATGAGAACTGGCAGAGGTGTGGCAGAATGCATGTGCTGGTTGCTGCATTGTTAGGTTTCATCACCCTCTGGTGGCCACGTGCTTTACTACTGGCTCTTCCCACCAGAACAATCTCAGTCAGCAGTTGCTCATAAATTGGTTACTTAGTGTACAGTAGAAGCCACATTTATTCAGTCTGTGGTCTGGGACCTGGTTACCATGTAACATCCCAGAGGGTGGTGCCTGCCTCTTTAATTTAATTTTTGTTGCCAGTCCTGGGCTTGAACTCAGGGTTTATGCTCTATCCCGAGCTTTTTTTTTTTTTGCTCTACCACTTGCGCAACAGTTCTATATCTGGCTTCTTGGTGCTTAATTGGAGAATCTCACAGACTTTCCTGCTCAGGTTGACTTGGAGCCACGGTCCTCAGATCTCAGCTTCCTAAGTAGTTAGGATTACAGGGATGAGCCACCCTTGTTCGGTTCTGTGAATGTTTTAGTTTTTTATTTCTGTGCCCATCCTGAGGCACAAATTTAGGGCACAGTGCTGTTCCTGAGCTTTTGTGCTCAAGGATAACACTTTACCACTTTGAGCCACAGCTCTACTTCCTGCATTTTGGTGGTTTGTTGGAGATAAGTCTCATGGAGGGGCTGGGAAGGTGGCTCAGGGGTAGAGTGCTTGCCTCGCATGCATGAGGCCCTGGGTTCGATTCATTAGCACCACATAAGAAGAAAAAGCCAGAAGTGGCTCTGTGGCTCAAGGGGTAGAGTGCTAGCCTTGAGCTGAAGAGCTGAGGGACAGCGCCCAGGCCCAGAGTTCAAGTCCTACAGCCAACAAAAAAAAGAGAGAGGACAGAGAAAAGGAGAGAAGACAGAAAGAGAGAGGAGAGAGAAGTCGGAGAAAAAGATGGAGAACAGAGCCAGAGATGAAGATATGGAAGAATTAGGAGCAGGGAAGAGGGGACAAGCATGGAGTGGACAGGTCAGCCAGCATTGGGGCCAGTCCAGTGGCACATTGGGCTGAGCCCTGGATTGGGCACTCACAATGTGGCTTTCAGGAGCCTTTACGGCCTGGAGGTATTTGGGGTGCTGTGGGGTGGGGCAGATGGAGTGAAGGCCTGGAGCGCTGGGCCCACAAGAGCGGGGGTGGCCTGGCTGGGCAGCAGATGTGCCTTCCAAAGGAGATGTTCCCAGGTGGCAGCGCCTGCATGTCCCAGCTGGGCACTGGAGACCCGGCTACTCATGCAGTCCGGCCATGTAGCTTGGGCTCAGGACCTTGTGCACAATCTACAAAAGAGGCAGCCTGGCACTGGTGGCTCCTGCCCATCATCCTAGCTACTCAGGAGGCTGAGATCTGAGGATCCTGGCTCAAAGCCAGTGTGGGCAACAAAGTCCATGAGACTCTTTTTGTTTGTTGGTTTGTTTTTTGTTTTTTGGTCAGTCGTGGGGCTTGAACTCAGGGCCTGGGCACTGTCCCTGAGCAATTCAGCTCAAGGCCAGCACTCTACCGCTTGAGCCACAGTGCCATTTCTAGTTTTCCGGTGGTTCACTGGAGATAAGAATCTTACGGGCTTTCTTGCCCTGGCTGGCTTTGAACCACGATCCTCAGATCTCAGCCTCCTGAGGAGCTAAGGATTACAGGTGCATGGCCTCCTTGAGACTCTTTTTTGTTGTTGTTGTTCCGGTCGTGGGGCCTGAACTTTGGGCCTGGGCGCTGTCCCTCAGCTCTTCAGCTCAAGGGTAGCGCTCTACCACTTGAGCCACAGCACCACTTCCGGCTTTTTTCTTTTTGCTTATGTGGTGCTGAGGAATCGAACCCAGGGCCTCATGCATGCAAGGCAAGCGCTCTACCACTGAGCCACGTCCCAGCCCCACACATTTTTTTGGGGGGGTCCGGTCATGGGGTCTGACCTCTGGGCCTGGGCGCTGTCCCTCAGCTCTTCAGCTCAAGGCTAGCGCTCTACCACTTGAGCCACAGCGCCACTTCCGGCTTTTTTCTTTTTGCTTATGTGGTGCTGAGGAATCAAACCCAGGGCCTCATGCCTGCAAGGCAAGCACTCTACCACTGAGCCACCTTCCCAGCCTTCCTTGAGACTCTTTTTTTTTTTTTGTCGGTCGTGGGACCCGAACTCTGGGCCTGGGCACTGTCCCTCAGCTCTTCAGCTCAAGGCGAGCTACCACTTGAGCTACAGCGCCACTTCTGGTTTTCTGGTGGTTTGTTAGAGATAAGAGTTTCATGGTCTTTCCTGCCCGAGCTGGCTTTGAACCGCAATCCTCAGATCTCAGCCTCCTGAGGAGCTAAGGATTACAGGTGCATGGCCTCCTTGAGACTCTTTTTTGTTGTTGTTGTTCCGGTCGTGGGGCCTGAACTTTGGGCCTGGGCGCTGTCCCTCAGCTCTTCAGCTCAAGGGTAGCGCTCTACCACTTGAGCCACAGCACCACTTCCGGCTTTTTTCTTTTTGCTTATGTGGTGCTGAGGAATCAAACCCAGGGCCTCATGCCTGCAAGGCAAGCACTCTACCACTGAGCCACCTTCCCAGCCTTCCTTGAGACTCTTTTTTTTTTTTTGTCGGTCGTGGGACCCGAACTCTGGGCCTGGGCACTGTCCCTCAGCTCTCCAGCTCAAGGCTAGTGCTCTACCACTTGAGCCACAGCGCCACTTCCGGCTTTTTTCTTTGTGCTTATGTGGTGCTGAGGTATCGAACCCAGGGCCTCGAGCATGCAAGGCAAGTGCTCTACCACTGAGCCACGTCCCAGCCCCACACATTTTTTTGGGGGGGTCCGGTCATGGGGTCTGACCTCTGGGCCTGGGCGCTGTCCCTCAGCTCTTCAGCTCAAGGCTAGCACTCTACCGCTTGAGCCACAGCACCACTTCTGGCTTTTTTCTTTTTTCTTATGAGGTGCTGAGGAATCGAACCCAGGGCCTCAGGCATGCAAGGCAAGCACTCTACCACTGAGCTACCTTCCTAGCTCACTTTTTTTTAAAATCACCAATGAACCACCAAAAAAGCCAGAAGTGAAGCTATGGCTCAAGTGGTAGAGCACTAGCCTTGTGCAAAATAAGCTCAGGGACAATGCCCAGGCCCTGAGTTCAAGCCCATGACCCCAGGCAGGATGAGCCCTGCCAGCATCAAGGCTGTGACTAAGGACCCTGCCCTCACTGGTTTTCTGGGTGCAGAGGCCTTCTCCCTCAGTCTGCACACCCTCTCCTCCACCTCCCAGTCCCCGCCTGGCTATTTCAGGCTTGCGCCTGCCGCTGTCTTGAGTGGGTGCCTTAAACATGGGTTTCTCAAAATAGCCACTGCCTGCCTGTTTCCCCCGCTGCGCCTGCTGCGCCCAGCTGGCTCGTGGGTCTGCCCAGCCGCAGCTGCTCTCAGAGGGCCTGGGAGAAGGCCCAGCATCGGCTGTACGTGTTGGGGGGGGCCACAGGCCATGTCCTAGCCCCTGTGCTGAATCTGAACCCACACCCCATACGCTGAGATGCTTTATGCACAAGTCTATCTGATTATCAGAGCCCCCGTCCAGACCCTCATCCCTGCGCATGCAGGGAAACTGAGGCACAGCCATCAGAGATGGATCCCGTAATTCCACAGTTGGGTGGCATCACAGCTTGGCTTTGTGTCCAGCATCTCATCTCTGGCTCATGGGATCCATCCCTCCTGATGACCCAGCTTGGTACGTATACACACAGAGCTCAATTAGTGACACTTTCAGCCCCCCTGGTGTGACAAGGTTGGAGCCAGGGGCTCAGCAAGCACCACTTTAAGAAGCACCACTTGGGACAGGGAGGAGTGATGTGGGGCCTGATGGCCTTTCTGCGCATGTGGAGCTTGTCACCAAGCCCAAGTGGTCCAGACTGAGGGAGGAGGCTCAGGGCAATCATCCACACCAGGCAGAGCCGAGCAGGCAGCTGGATACACCTTTATTTCATGGTCGAGGGACAAGTTTGGGGGTGGGTTGGGCTGCAGAAGAACCCAGCAGGGGGCCTAGGTCTCCTCCCTCAGACCCCAGGGCCTGTGCCTCTCTCTTTGGCCAGCCACTCCACCCTCAGACTGGCAGAACAATCAGGTCTGATGGTGGGGACACTCCCTCCTTGGACTCTGGAGTGTTTAGGCAAAATCTCAGAAGCAGAAGGAAGAATGAGGCACCAGTGGTTCACTCCTGTAATCCCAGGTACTCAGGAGGCTGAGATCTAAGATCAAGGCTCTAAGCCAGGGCTGGGAAGGTGGCTCAGTGGTAGAGGGCTTGCCTTGCATGCATGAGGCCCTGGGTTTGATTCCTCAGCACCACATAAGCAGAAAAAGCGGGAAATGACACTGTGGCTCAAGTGGTAGAGTGCTCTCCTTGAGCTGAAGAGCTGAGGGACAGCACCCAGGCCCAGAGTTCAAGCCCCACAACCCACCAAAAAAAAAAAAAAGGTTCTAAGTCAGCCCAGGCAGGAAATACCATGAGACTCTTATCTCCAACTAACCAGTAAAAAGCTGGAAGAGGAGCTGTGGTTCAAGTGGTAGAGAGCTAGCCTTGAGTTAAGAAAGAAAAGAAAAGAAAAAGAAAGCTCAGGGACAGCACCCAGGCTCTGAGAATGGGCAAGAGAGAGAGAGGGTGGGAGGGAGAGAGAGGGAGGAGGGAGGAAAGAAAAGGAAAAAAAAAGGAAAGAGGGAAGGGAAGGGAAGAGCCTCTAAGCCAAAAGCAGCGGCAGGGGGAATTCTGGGGCACAATCCATGTTTCTCGGGTCCCGTTTGCAGGGGAGGGGTGCAGGGCTGTGTTGGCAGTTCCCATGGGGTGTGGGCAGGGCAAGGGGTGGGTGCCCAGGCTCAGTCCTCTTCCTCGCTGGCATAGATACGGGCCTCCCAGCGCTCCGCCATGGCGTTCTTGTGACGTGTCACCCGCGTGGCTCCCAGCACCTGCCACACAAGGGGGCCCGGGGTCGCCATTGGTTCCTGACCACCACCCCATCTCCCCAGGCAATTTACAGGAAAGGCTGGGAACAGGGGTAAAGTAAGAACAAATTTTCTTCTATTTCAGTCTCTCCCTCTATCCCCCAGCAATAGGACTAAGTTCATGCTGGATAGCAGCAGCTCAAGGAGAATGATAGATGATCAATGTTGCTAATCATTGGAGGTAGCTAGGCTGTCCCCACCTCTCCTTGAAAAGAGGTGCCTTTGCCAAACAGAGTGGCAAAGGATCCTAGCACGGGGAGGCTGAAGCAGGAGGATTGTTTCAGCCTAGGAGTTTGTGTTGTAGACTGGGAGAAATAGCCTTGCTGAGCACCAATGGCTCAAGGCCTGTAATCTTAGTTACTCAGGAGACTGAGTTCTGAGGATCATGGTTCTTAACTCCAGTGAGCTTCTAGAAGCCCAGATGTAGAGTTGTGGCTCAAATGGTAGAGTGCTAGCCTTGAGCCAAAAATGCTAAAGGACAGCACCCAGGCTTCAAGCCCCAGGACTGGCAAAAAGAAAAGAAAAGAAACATCCTTGTTCAGAGTCTAATCTACTATAATTTTCACCATCAGATAAAAAGGCAGCACACAGATCCCTTGCTATAATCTGCCCAGGGTAGACATCATCAGTAGATGACTGCAAAATCTACCTCGGCAGACATGACCAATGGAACAGATACCTAGTACAATCCCACAGGGAGAAGAAAGGCCTTCAAAGGTCCAGGTGATGAGGAGAGAGGAGATGAACAGGGAAGGGCGTGGAGTCCTTGGAGATCACTCACCTCTGAGTTGACACGATCCGAGGGGTTGATGCCTGCATACTGGAAGAGGAATGAGAGTGAGCTCAGGTCCTTTCTGCCCTGCCCTCGTGCCTGCCTTCAAGTTCACACCTGGGGCAGAAGGGAGGCATTCCCTGCCCAGGGAGTAACCCCCAGGTTCCAGGGTCACCCCCAAATTCAAAGCCATCTGCTGTACCTGCACAGTCTGGCCCCTCCACAGACAGACTCTACTCACCCACAGCTCCTTCTTCTTCTGCCCGGGAGCGCTCTCTGTCGGGGCCTGCGCAGTCCACACCAGGCCGGAGTGCAGGTGGATGGGGGTGAACAAGGGGGACTCTGACACCGAGTAGCTACCTGTAATACCTGTGGAGAATAAGAGAAGCAAAGGATTAGAGAGAGTGGAATGCTTGTCAAACCTTAACTTGGAGACACAGGCCTCTGTCCGAGAGGCTGAAGCTGTGAAGAAGATGGCGACAAGGTGATCAAAATATCATCTCACAAGGGCTGGGAAGGTGGCTCAGTGGTAGAGCGCTTGCCCTGCATGCATGAGGTCCTGGGTTCGATTCCTCAGCACCACATAAGCAAAAAAAGAAAAAAAGCTGGAAGTGGCGCTCTGGTTCAAGTGGTAGAGCACTAGCTTTGAGCTGAAGAGCTGAGGGACAGTGCTCAGGCCCAGAGTTCAGGCCCCACGACCGGACCCCCCCAAAAAAAATCAACTCACAAAATACTGGATAGACTGACCAAGCAAAAAAAAAAAAAAAAGCACAAAGCCTTATGGAGAATATTTTGTATTGAGCAAGAAGACCAACCAAGAGCCTGGTACCAGTGGTACGAAGGAGGCTGAAATCTGAGGATCACGGTTTGAAGGCAGCCTGGGCAGGAAAGTTAGTGGGATCTTTCCTTCCTTCCTTCCTTCCTTCCCCCTTTCTTCTTCCTTCTTCTTCCTCCTCCTTCTCCTTCTTCTTTTTATTAATGTTTTTTTTTATTGTGAAAATACCATACATTGGGTTTATAGTTACACAAGCAAGGTAATGAGTACATTTCTTATCAAGCATTGTTGCCTCCTCCATTGTTTTTCCTTTACCATCCCTGCCCCCCCATCTCCACGACCACACTCCCCGCCTTCTTCTTCTTTTTCTTCTCTTCCTCCCCCCCCACCTCCTCCTCCTCCTCCTCCTTCTTCTTCTTTGTCCTGGGGCTTGAACTTTATGGCCTGGCAACTGTCCCTGAGCTTCTTTGGCTAGCACTCTACTTCTTGAATCACTCCACTGCTTGCCTCTTTCAGTCCTTTCTGTTTATGTGGTACTGAGGAATTGAACCCAGGGCTTCATGCATGCTAGGCAAGCACTACCCCTAAGCCACATTCGCAGCCCCTGTGAGCCTTTTATCTCCAACACACACACACACACACACACACACACACACACACAGACAACCAAAAACCAAACCAAAACAAAACCCAGAAGTGGCGCTGTGGCTCAAGTGGTAGAGCGCTAGCCTTGAGCAAAAAAGGTAAGGGACAGTGCCCAGGCCCTGAGTTCAAGCCCCAGGACTGGCATTCCCCCCCCAAAAAAAAATTAACCAACCAAAAAGATAAACATCTGTGAAACACAATGCATTTAATAACAAAACATTCAAATCCATAAAGCAAAGACCTGAAGGCAAATCTGACATTTCCCTTCAAAATCTGCTAACGGAGCTGGCTGGGAGATACTGTCACCCCCCCAAACCTCACCTCTCTACCCTCCTTATTCCACCCTGAAAACCCCAAGCAAAACAGTCATGCCCTGTTCCCCTCCTTACCAGACGCCCGGGAAGAGCTCCTGGAGTCTTGCTCCAAGTCTTCAGCTGGTGTTGGGGAGAAGACCTCGGGGAAGAAGGCGTTCCTCCGCTCCTCTGCCACCTCCCTCTCACGACGCAGAACATTCTCCACCTCCTTCTCCAGCAGATCTGATGACTGAGATCTCTGCAGCCTCAGAACTGGGGCCCCATCCACCTCCCAGCCCCAGACATGGGGTGTCTCAGCCTGCTGGGGGACATCGGGGACCCAGAACCTCAGGGGACGCAGAAGGAAGTACTCCCTTCGCACCACACCCCTGTTGACTTTCAGGGACCCCCGTGGGGGCTTGGAGGGTGCTTGCTTTGTGCTCAAGGGTTTGACAGAAGATTCTGAGCGGTGCCTTGGAGATCCTGTAGCCTTCAGAGGGGCCGCTGCTTTGGCCTCTTCTGTGGAGGGGCCATCCAGCTTGCTGTACACTCGGAAGGCTGAGAATTCTTGTTGGGGTGTCCCAGATCCCAGGTATGGCTGGTAGGCATCCAGTGGGATTCGATTGACCTTTCTCACTTCTGGAGCTTGATCGGCTGCCCGGGCATCGGGGACAGGGTCAAGGATGGAGTCTGAGCTGAAGCTTCTACTGAGTCCGAGCTGGGGACCCTCAGAAACCCAATCGGGGGTTGAGGCCCGACCCACTTGCAGCCCCTCTCTCCGGTGGTCTTCCTCACGCTGCGTCTCCTGCACCATGTCCCGCTGGACGTAGAGAGACGGGCGGCCCCTGTCCCGCCGTGGGGGCTCCACCAGGTTCACCTTGCTCAGCACTGGCCTGGTGGGGATCAGAACCAGCTCTTGGTGGCTGGTTGCCCGCTGGAGGCCCCTCTGCTGCCGCAGATCGGCCTCCCGCTCCTGGGCCAGTCGGATCTCACGCTCGATGGGGGTCTCCTTGGAAGGTTCTGGAGATGGCACCTGGTTCTGGGAGCTAGGGCTGCCTGGGCTGCGGAGGCTGGGCTCCACAGGCAAACCATGGCTCCTCTTCTCCTTGACCCCCTCCTTCACCTGGGGTGTGACAGGGACCACATGCCCATTGGCTACACGGGGCCCATTCAAGGCCTTGGGGGCCTGGCTGTGCCCGGGTGTGGTGCGGGGAGGGGCTGCCCTGCCTAGGGGAGTCTGCGGGACAGAGTTCAGGGTCGCCTGCTCCAGGCTCAGGAACTGTTGTCTGGCTGCGAGAAAGTCAATCTGCTCACTGTCCACCAAATTCTCCTCCAGGGGAAGGGACTGAGGTTGACTGGGGCATCTGGAGCCCCCACGGTCTGCGGTGCCCCAGAGCGTGGCCACTGTACCACCCTTTTTGACCGCTTGGCCTTGGATGACCGCCCAGCGCTCCTGCTCCAGGTCCTGGGGCTGTCTGAGGACTGTCTCACTGGCATCTAAGTAGTAAGTCTTCATTTCCTCGTCATCATCTTCCTCCAGGTAGAGGGGCCGAGGGGACAGATGGCTGGAGGCTAGCCTGCTGCAAGATGCCCCTGTCCTTCCCATGTTTAGCTGGGCCTCACGGTCAGTGTCCCACATCTGGGGTGCATCCAGGCCCCAATTGTTGGCCTCAGGTCCCACACCCACTAGTTCAATGGCATAGCTGTTGTCTCCCTCGAGGGCCAGGCCAGTGATACGGCTTGAGTGGGATCTGCTGAAAATGGGGTATCTGGTCACCCGGTCCATCTCCCTGAGGAGAACTTATTCCTTGAATGGAGACCTCTGGGCTTGCTAAGGGAAGGAAAAAAAAAAAAAGATATGAACTCATTGGGTTTGAGGAGGGACAATTTCTAGTCTTTTACGTTTAAATTTAGAGGTTATATAGCAAATGGCCTCTGAGATCGGCTGAGAGCTAGGTAATGTAATGGGTAATTGACCCTCCCAGCCTGGCCAATCACGGCCTTCTGCTCTCTGGCTTCTGTGATTGGTTGGAACAATAGGGACGTGATTCAGGCAGGCCAATCAGAGCATTCTTCACGCTGATCCTGTCTGGCCAGTTTATAGCATCCTGCCCTTTAGCCTTTATGATTGGTTCAGAGCTAGATAAGTGACCCAACCAGGCCAATAACAGAAAATGAGACTTTATCCTTTATTTTGTTCATTTATTTTTGGTGTGTGCTGGTACTGGAACTTGAACGCTCTCTCTTAGATTTTTCACTCAAGGATAACAACTGCTTGAGTCACAGTTTCACTTCTGGCTTTTGGTGGCTCACTAGAGATAAGAGTCTTATAGAATTTCCTCCCCAGGGCTGGCTTTGAACTGGCACTTGGAACTCTCTATTCTTTCTGAGTTGGGGAGCTACACTCCTAATCATAAGCGATAAAGGGCTTGTTACCCAAGCTATGGCCAAGACAGGTGCTGCTTATTATTCAAAAACTTGGAGCTACAATTGAGGTTCTTTCAAACTCAGGGACAGGGATGAGTTGCAGGACTTTCCTTTGCCAGATAGGCCCTTTAACTTTCTGTCTATGAGGATCATGGTTCAAAGCCAGCCTAGGCAGAAAAGTCTTCAAGATTCTATCTCTAATGAAGCAGCAAAAACCTGGAAGTGATTTGGGTACCAGTGGCTCATGCCTATAATCTAAGCTTCTCATGAGGCTGAGATCTGGAGACCAAGATTGGAAAAAAGTTCAGGAAGAAAAGTCTGGGAGAGGGCTGGGAAGGTGGCTCAGTGGTAGAGGGCTTGCCTCACATGCATGAGGCCCTGGGTTCGATTCCTCAGCACCACATAAACAGAAAAAGCTGGACGTGGTACTGTGACTCAAGTAGTAGAGCGCTGAAGAGCTGAGGGACAGTGCTTAGACTCAGAGTTTAGGCCCCACAACAGACAAAAAAAAAAGAAAAAAGAAAGTAAACTCTGGGAGACTCCTATTTCCAGGGCAGGGTGGAGTGGGATGGGTTGGGGGGAGGGGAGCTAGATTAGAGTCTCATGAATTTGCCCAGGATGTCTCCAAACTATAATCTTCAGCCTCCTAAGTAGCTAGGATTAGGGATTATAGACATAAGCCATTGGCCATCAGCTAATATTGTGTGTGTGTGTGCACCTGTGTGTGTGTGTGTGTTGGTTCTAGGCCTTGAACTTGGCCTGAGCGCGCTCCCTGAGCCTCTCTGTGCTCAAGGCTAGTGCTCTACCATTTGAGCTACAGTGCTACTTCCGGGTTCTGAGTGGTTAATGGGAGATGAGAGTCTCATGGGGACTTTCCTGTCTGACCTGGTTTGAACAGTGATCCTCAGATCTCAGCCTCCGGAGCAGCTGGGATTACAGGCATGAGCCACGGATGCTTAGTCACCTCATCGATCCATCCTGCCTCTGGCCTCTGGCAGAACAGCATCTGGATTCTTGGTTTCCACATCCTGTTCTGCCCCACTCCCACTCATCTAGGCTGCCCCCTGCCTCTACCTCCCCCTTGGCAGGTATCATCCACAGCCCCATAAAGCCAGGATGAGCCACCAACACCTTGGACCTTGTCCCTGGGCACAGGAGGGGCCATGGACTCAAGGTGACACCCTAGGCCAGTGTCCTGAGGTCCCTGCTCTCATGTATCCTTGACAAGGTGGCACCCAGCTTTTATTGGCTGTATCTCTTGATGTCCACCGGTTTGGTGCTCAGGGTCACCCTGTGACCTCAGCCCAGCCCTCCAGATTGCCAGCACAGCCTATTCTACCTGTAGCCACCTGGGTCCCCAGCTCATACGACACCTCTTCCAGGAAGGTCCCTGATTATGTGATATTATTACTGCCATAATCTGCTGGTGGTACATCCATTTGTATATACCAAAGATTATGGCCAGAACTGGTAGTTCAGGCCTGCAACCCTAGCTACTCACAAGACTGAGATCTGGAGGATCAAGATTCAAAGAACCTTAGGCAGAAAAACCTAGGCAGAAAAATCCACAAGACTATTACTCAAATTAATCAGTGAAAAGCTGTAGTAGTGGCATGGCTCAAGTGGTAGAGCACCAGTCATAGGCAAAAAAAAAAAGGATTTAAAAAAACAACTGAGCAAAAGCTGGGCACTAGTGGCTCACACATTTAATCCTAGCTACTCAGGAGGCTGAGATCTGAGGATCATGGTTCAAAGCCAGCATGGGCAGAAAAGTCTGTGAGACTTTTTTTTTTTTTTGCCAGTCCTGGCCCTTGAAGTCAGGGCCCAGGCACTGTCCCTGAGCTTCTTCTACTCAAGGATAGTGTTCTACCACTTGAGCCACAGCACCACTTCCGTGGTGCTGTATGTGGTACTGAGGAATCGAACCTAGGGCCTCATGCATGCTAGGTGAGCCTTGTACCACTAGGCCATGTGAGATTCTTTTTTTTTTTTTTTGGGTCCAGTCGTAGGCCTGAACTCTGGGCCTGGGCACTGTCCCTCAGCTCTTCAGCTCAAGGCTAGCACTCTACCACTTGAGCCACAGCGTGACTTCCAGCTTTTTTCTTTTTGCTTATGTGGTGCTGGGGAATCGAACCCAGGGCCTCATGCATGCAAGGCAAGCGCTCTACCACTGAGCCACCTCCCCAGCCCCTCTGTGAGACTCTTATCTCCAATTAACCACCAGAAAAACTGGAAGTGGCATTGTGGTTCAAGTGGTAGAGCGCTTGCCTTGAGCTGAAGAGCTCAGGAACAATGCCCAGGCCCAGAGTTCAAGCCCCATGACCAAAACAAAACAAAACCAAAAAGCTGAGCAAGGATGCAAGGCCTTGAGTTCAAGCCCCAATAACAACACCTATAATTAGGAGACTTAGGGGCTGGGAAGGTGGCTCAGTGGTAGAGTGCTTGCCTCGCATGTATGAGGCCCTGGGTTCGATTCCTCAGTACCACATAAGCAGAAAAAGCCAGAAGTGGCGCTATGGCTCACATGGTAGAGCGCTAGTCTTGAGCTGAAGAGCTGAGGGACAGTGCCCAGGCCCAGAGTTCAGGCCCCAGAACCAACAAAACAAAAACAAAAAAGGAAACTTAATCAATAAACTCCAGCCAAACAGAACTGACTGAGCCTTAGCCTTGTAAAGTAGTCAGTCTGCAGCCCTTACCCCAGCTTTTCTTTTTTTAAAAATTTTTTTATTGGTTGTGGAGCTTGAACTCAGGGCCTAGGCTCTGACCTGAGCTCTTTTGCTCAAAGCTAGTATTCACTCTACTACTTTGAGTCACAGCTCCACTTCCAGTTTTTCGGGTAGTTAATTGGAGATAAAAATCTCATGGACAGGGGCTGGGAAGGTGGCTCAGTGGTAGAGCGCTTGCCTTGCATGCCTGAGGCCCTGGGTTCGATTCCTCAACGCCACATAAGCAAAAGGAAAAAAGCCAGAAGTGGCGCTGTGGCTCAAGTGGTAGAGTGCTACCCTTGAGCTGAAGAGCTGAGGGACAGCACCCAGGCCCAGAGTTCAGGCCCCACAACCGGACGCCCCCCCCAAAAAAAATCTCATGGACAGCCCGGTGCCAGTGGCTCATGCCTGTCATCCTCCCTACTCAGAAGGCTGAGATCTGAGGACTATAGTTCAAAACCAGCTTCATTGGCCTGGCACTGGTAGCTCATGCCTGTAATCCTAGCTACTCAGGAGGCTGAGATCTGAGGCTCGTGGTTCAAAGCCAGCCCAGGCAGGAAAGTCCATGAGACTCTTATCTCCAATAAACCACTCAGAAAACCGGAAGTGGCGGTGTGGCTCAAGTGGTAGAGCGCTAGCCTTGAGCTGAAGAGCTGAGGGACAACACCCAAGCTCAGAGTTCAAGCCCCACGACCAATAAAGAACAAAACATTAAAAACTCCACCACCACCAACAAAAAAAACAGGAAATGTTTCAGTTGAAGGTTGTGTCTCCCCTGGCATGAAATCATCATTCAGGATCTCCTCCACCCGAGCCTACAACAGGCTTTCCAGAAAAGACTGAAGCCAGGTGTGATGACTCATGCTTATGATCCTAGCTACTTTGGAGGCGGAGATTTGGAGCATTGTAGTTTGAGCATATCAAGTTTGTGAGACTCCATTTCAATCTGCAGAGGTGAGTGTGGTGAAGCACATCTCTTATCTCAGATACAGGAAAAGGCAAAATGTAGGAGGATCACAGTCCAGGCTGACCCAAATATAAAGTGAGACTCTACTTCAAAAATAGTGGGGCGCTGGTGGCTCATGCTTGTAATCCTAGCTACTCAGGAGGCTGAGATCTGAGGATTGAGGTTCAAAGCCAGCCTGGGCAGAAAAGTCCATGAAACTCGTATCTCCAATTTAAAAAACCCACCAGAAAACTAGAAGTGGGGGTTGGGAAGGTGGCTCAGTGGTAGAGTGCTTGCCTTGCATGCATGAGGCCCTGGGTTTGTTTCCTCAGTACCACATAAGCAGCAAAAGCTGGAAGTGGTGCTGTGGCTCAAGTGGTAGAGCGCTAGTCTTGAGCTGAAGAGCTGAGGGACACTGCTCAGGCCCAGAGTTTAGGCAAAAGGGAGTTGGAAACATAGCTCAAGTGACAAAGCACTTGCCCAACAAACTTTGAGGTGATTCTCCAGTACAGCCAAAAGTGGCTTTGTCAACACCATGTACTCCAAGCACTGACACAGGTCTTGCAGACACAGCTGCTCTTCCAGCCCAGTACTGGCCCTGAAGGACAACCCAAGGTCATACCGTCTCACACCTGAGACAGGTACACTCCTACCTTAGGAGTATCCATCATATTCACAGACCTTTTGGGGGACCTGAAGGGGTCTTGTGGCCAGACTGTGAGTGTCTCTCTTCCCTCTGGTAGGGTAAAGATAGGGGTACCCCCAATTCTGCCTCATTCTTCCCTGTGAGTCTCAGAGGGCAGTGGGTCTAGAGTTCAAGGCTATGGGTGGACAGGACATTGTAGCCTCTGCTTTTCTCTTTATTTTTGTCCATGTGGGTCTTGAACTCAAGGCCTGGGTGCTATCTCTGAGCTCTTTTACTCAAGGCTAGCACTCTGACACTCTGAACCACAGCACCACTTCTGGTTTTCCAGTGGCCAATTGGAGAGAAGAGTCTCACAGATTTTCCTGCCCAGGCTGGCTTTGAACTGCGATCCTCACATCTCAGCCTTCTGAGTAGCTAGGATTACAGGTGTGAGCCACTGGTGCCCAGCCTAGATGTTACTTAGTGCAGCACGCTGAGCTTGGCAAATAGTAGGTGCCCAATAAATGTTCTCACAGTGGTTTCAGACCTTATTATTTTTTATGTCCATATTGAGGATTGAGCTCAGGGCCTAGATGCTATCTCTGAGCTTTTTTTTTTCTCAAGGCTGGTGCTCTACCGCTTGAGCCATGGCTCCACTGCAAGCTTTTTTTCTGGTTAATTGGAGAGAAGAGAGTCCTGGACTTTCCTGCCCGGGCTGACTTTGAACCTCAATCCTTAGATCTCAGCCTCCTGAATAACTAAGATTACAGGTGTGAGCCATCAGCACTGGGCTAGACTTTATTTCTGTCAGGGTAGGGTCCCCTGAAGGGGCCATGATGGATGGAAAGGGGGACCAGCATACACAGAGGCTCCAGTGGGGAACTGCCCCCCCCTCCACTAGTGTCCCCAGGAGCACTCAGTCCTTATGAGGATCACTCATCTCCCGGATTGATTTTAGAGGGAACTGAAGCCCCAAGACAAGTGCTCTTCTGGGGAAGGTGAAGAGAAGTTGATAATGATTCCCACAGCTGAGCCCTCTCCCAGCCCAACTGGCTGCTTCCTATAGGAAGCCTCTGTGGATTGCTCCGTCCTGCTCTGCCCACCCCCATCCTGTAACGAACTTGGGATCCAGACCGAAACTTCATTTATGGTTCCTTTGCTTTGTGATGCACCTGCCTCCTCTGGCCAACTGCCCAAGGGGCAAAGGCTGCCTGGGGGCCAGCAGGTCACCCACAGGGAGAGGCCCCTGGGAGTCCCCAGCCTTCCCGTGGATTAAGGTCATCCCTGTCATGGGGAATTCCAGCCTGAGCCCTATCTGGTGTCCCATTCACAGGCTGATCCTCACCAGACCCGACCAGATTGGAGGGGGTCCCAGCCCCAGACTCTGAGACACTCCCTCAGCATAATTGGCCAGGACTCCCCAGGGGTGCCCAGAAAAAAAATAGGGGCCTCATGGCTTCTGGCTATAGGGTCATTGTGGGGCTAGTCCCTCCCTTGGAAATTTAGAGGTTCAAGATGTTAGGATTGGGGGTACACACGGAAACCCCCAGAAATCTCAGAGCTAAGATGCAAAGACTAGCTTGAGATGCGGTGGGAGAAGAGAATACGGGGTAGGCATGGGGGGAGGGGAGCTCCCTGTGCCTTGAAGGCCCCTCAAATAAGCTGACCATGCCCAGGACACGTGACCCTCCCCCGGGCTCCAGACAGCCTCACGCAGGCCCCACTCTGCGTGGGACCCCCTCACCCCGGCCTTATCCACCAACTCCAGGGGCCTCTTGGTCACCCCTAGAACTCTAACCTTCCGATTCTGGCTCCTCCCCTTTCCCCGAGTTGCTAGGAGACAAGAGGCCCCACCTGGGGAGCCGGGCCCCTCCACCCAGCCCCACCCAGGCTCTGAAAACAAAGTCCAGAGTTGAAGGGAGAAAGAGGACACCGGGAGGAGAGTGGGCGGCCCAGTGCGCACACAGGTGGGGCTGGGGGGTGAAGGTTGGGGGGAAGGGAGCTGGGGAGACTGGGGGTGGGGTTGGGTAGGCTTGGCCCATGGAGCCTGAACTCATCTCAAAGGCCTTGAAGTTACCACCGCCACCAGCGGGCACCGCCCAGCTTTCCCGCTCCTGCGGCCACCAGTGCCCACGGCTCTGGGCCTGACTGTTTTGTGGAGCTGGGCACCAAGCCCTAAGTCCAGCCTCATTTTTCCCATCCAGGAAACAGGCGATGCTGTGGTGTTTGACTCCCATGGAGCCATGGGAGAATTCCCCCAGGAATCTCCTGTCCACAGGAGATTTCTGGGGGGTTTTGAGATACTCCAAAACACTGACAAGGAGGGCGCAAGGTTCAGGCCGAATCTGGGTGGAGGGTTAGAGACTGCAGGGCCAGGATGGCTCAGCCCTGCGCTGTGTGTCCCCTAGGGTTGGGGTTTTGCCATGTCTCACCCCACGGAGGGGGTCCTCTGACCCCCCCCCCCCCAGCTCTCCTTCTAGGCAAACCTGCAGAGCTCATGCCTGGAATGCCAGTTACTCAGAAGGCTGAGGCCTGAAGATCGTGGTTCAAATCCAGCCTGGGTAGGAAAGTCCATGAGACTCTCATCTCCAAATAAACCACTAAAGAAGCCAGAAATGGAGCTGGGGTTCAAAGTACTCCCCTTAAGCAAAACAACAACAACAACAAAAGGGCAGGGCTCAACTCAGACCCCCGAGTTAAAAGCCCAAATACTGGCACACAAAAATAAACTCTCCCAAATCTCAGGGGACTTAAGAGCAGCTGTAGATAAAGAGGCTGCCAACCCAGATTATGGGGCTCAGCAATGCACCTCTGCCTGCACCCCTTTCCGGCCTCTTCATCCCCGAGTGGCAGATCTGTAAGGTGAGATTCGTCTACAGTGGTCCAGCTGGGATTTGAAGGCAAATAGGTACTCCATGACCACTCCTGGGGGGAAACTGAGGCCCAGAGGGACAGGAACCAGAACACAGTGTCCTGGTGGTGGTGGGGAGGGGGGAGAGGGGAGGGGGAGGAAGGACACAAGGCTCCGATTTTCCTGCCCCTCCCTTCCCAGACTAGAACTGGCCTTCCACTCAGAGTTCCTAAGCTCTTATAAGATCTATGGCAAGGCAACAGGGTCTGAGAGAGAATGGATTGCTGAGCAGGTGTGTGTGTGTGTGTGTGTGTGTGTGTCTGTCTGTCTCTGTGCGTGTGCATGTGCCTCCCTGTCCTCCAACTCCCCTCAGGCTCCCCCCCCTCCCCAAATCCAGTCTCTCTGCTGTGGGGACTCTGGTCAGGCCCTGCTGTTCCCTGGAGGCCATGAGGCCAGCAGAAGCAGCCCTGAAGCTCAGGTAGGGTGTGGCACCTCTATAGCCCTGGGGCCCCACGGGAACCAGGAAACCAGTGAGTCACCTGCAGCCACCCTCGCGGCCCAAGGCCTTACCTGGCCAGGTGCTGAGAAGCAGGTAGAGGCCACAAGCGCCCGGCTCTCCTCCTCCGTAAGGGGTGGTGGTAGTGGGTAGGTGACACCAGCCAGCTTCACCCAGGCCCTGCTGGCGCCTTCCCTTTTATGGCTCCCGTACCTGGCGGCCCCGCCCCGTCCAGCCCCGTCCAGGCCGCACCCCTCTCCCCTCTCCACCCAGGATGAAACTCAAGAAGTCCAGGAAGTGGGGCTTCCACGCTGTTTATTTGCTTCTCTGGGAAAAATCAAGGGGCCTGGTCACAGGTCGAAAGCAGGACTCAGCCAGGGCACTTCAGCGGAGGCTCACGGTTCCAGGGCAGATGTGGGGATAGGCGGTTGGGGGGGATCCCATGGCAGGATCCCCAGCCCCCACCCCCCTCCCAAAGTGGGCGTGACAGAGACTGGAGCCAGGCTCCCGTCTGGGGTGGCTTGTACCCTCCTTTGTGGCTCTGGGTGCTGATGGGACCAAGAAATGGTCTAAGCACTGGGCACCAGGCTAGAGGCCCTGGAGATGGGCCGAGATGGAGCCTGGTGGCCCAAAGCCAGCTTGTGAAGAGAGGGTGTCTGCGTGCGTGGGCACGAATGTGCCTCTGGGGACGAGTGTGGCTGCTCTCCAGGTATGTGTATATGGGGGAGCTTTGCCACTTCCAGGGAGGAGGCCAGGGGAGAAGGGGCTGGGTAGCAAATGGGGGAGTCTCCTGCTCCAACCCATGGGGCCTCACCCCACCCCAGGCTGGACCTCCTTGTCCAGACCCTCTCTGCAGAGCTGGTAAGCAGGGTCTGATTTCCAGGGTATGGTAGGGGGGACCCCAAAACCCCAATCCAAGTAGGCTAAAGGAGAGGCCAAAGGTCACTCCCAGGGATCCCCAAATTAGCACCAGGAGGGAGGAGGGCCCGGGGGGGGGGAGAAAGGGAATGCTTAGGACAAGAAGCCCCCTGCCTCATGTAAGGGGGGAGGCTGTTTGAAGACCCCTAACCTGCTCTGTCTAGAAGCCAGCCCAGGGATGACAGGCCCTTCCCCAGTGGGGGATGTGTCCCCAGCCCCCCCCAGCTCTATTAGCCACTGGCTAAGCCTGGAGGGGGGCACGGCAGACAAGGGGGTCTCCACTTGAAGACCTCAAGGTCCCCCCAAAAGAAGTGTGGCCCTACCCCAACTGCCTGCGACTGGGAAGGCCAATGCTTGACCAGGGAGCCCCACTTCCAAACCTGGGCAGCCCCAAGAACCCTTCAGCTCCCAGTCCCCTTTGAGAATCTTCTAGAAGTGACAGAAAGGCACAGGCGAGCCCGGCCCAGGGCGGCATGGAGTTCACACCAGCCAGGACCACGGTGGGCGTGAGCTGTATCTGTGGAGCTGCCACGATATTGGGGGGTGGGGCCTGGGGGTGTGGGGGGGTCCCTCATTCCTGGAAAATCGTGCCCGCCCATCCCTCCCTCCCTCACCTGGTAAGGGGTGCACGGCTCAGTGATTCGGGGTGAGTGTTGAGTGTGGTGATCAGCAGGGCCCCTGTCCCCTCTCTTTTCCAGCTGAAGGAAATTCGGGGGACACGGAGAACTCAGGCGTGTCCCGGTGTTTGGGGCGGGGGTGGGGAGGGGGCCGTGAAGTAGTGAGTCGAAGGTGGGCAGACTCCAGGAAGGACTGGGCTGCTGGTGGGGTATCGGTGGAGTAGAGGGCAGGGGTGGGGAAGGGAGGGGTGCAGGGGTTCAGGGGAGAGGCCGGGCCGGGTCACATGATGGAGCAACATTTACAGCGCTGTTTCTTCATGTCAAGGTCCTGGGCGTCGGAGGCCGTGGCCTTGGGCCCTGCCGGCTTCTCCTCCTGGGAGCCCTCGGTGGCGGGGGGCTCGGCGGCGCTGCCGTTGGGTGGGGCGGGCTCCTTTGGTTCGGCTGCATCCCCGATCACCACCAGCTCGGCCTTGATGGTGTCCTGCAGCCCCAGCACCTTCTTGGTCTCTGCCTCGTCCTCCACGTTCTGGTAACCCATGAAGATCATGGTGACCGGCGGCTCCTGACCAGGCTGAATGCCCGGGGGTCCTGACGTAGCTTCTCCAGGCTGGGTTTGTACCCCAGTAATCTCTCGTCTGGAAGGTGTGGTCCGGACAGCTTCCTCCGAGGACCCCCGGGGCTCTGCCGGCCCTGCTGTGGACCCTGCTTCACTCAGCGTGACCTCGTCAGCTTTATGGATGAGTTCATCCACCTCGGAGGAACTCAAGGGGTGAATTCCATTGTCAGCTGTACCGTCTACTGCATGGACCACTGTGGGGGGGGGGGAGAGCGAGCGACGGGGAGAGAGAAAGAGAGAGAGAGAATGAGCCTGGCTCCTAGATGCGACATACCAGCTTGGAGGTTTAGCAGGATATCAACACTGATGGCCAGATGTGGTGGTATACTCCTACAATCCCAGCTACTCACACTTGTAATCCTAGCTACTCAGGAGACAGATCTGAGGATCACAGTTTGAAGTCAGCCCAGGCAGGAAAGTCCCTGTGAGACTC
Organism: Dipodomys ordii; assembly: GCF_000151885.1. NCBI lineage: Eukaryota > Metazoa > Chordata > Mammalia > Rodentia > Heteromyidae > Dipodomys > Dipodomys ordii. Next base: position 3,793,901 of record NW_012267280.1, on the reverse strand, counting down.
ATCTTCAATTAACCACTAAAAAACTGGAAGTGAGGGGCTGGGAATGTGGCTTAGTGGTAGAGTGCTTGCCTAGCATGCATGAGGCCCTGGGTTCGATTCCTCAGTACCATATACACAGAAAAATCCGGAAGCCGGGCTGGGAAGGTGGCTCAGTGGTAGAGTACTTGCCTTGTATGCATGAGGCCCTGGGTTCGATTCCTCAGCACCACATAAGCAAAAAGAAAAAAGCCGGAAGTGGCGCTGTGGCTCAAGTGGTAGAGCGCTAGCCTTGAGCTGAAGAGCTGAGGGACAGCGCCCAGGCCCAGAGTTCAGGCCCCACAACCGGACCCAAAAAAAAAAAAAACAGAAGAAAAAAAAAAAGAAAAATCCGGAAGTGGTGCTGTGGCTCAAGTGGTAGAGTGCTAGCCTTGAGCAAAAGAAGCTCAGGGACAGTGTCCAAGCTATCAAGGTTAAGCCACATGACCACAAAATAAAACAAAACAAAAAACCAGCCGGGCACTGGTGGCTCATGCCTGTAATCCTAGCTCCTCAGCCTCTGAGGATCAGGGTTCAAAGCCAGCCCAGGCAGGAAAGTCTTCGAGACTCTTTTTTTTTTTTTTTTTCTGTCGGTCATGGGGTTGAACTCTGGCCCCGGGCGCTGTCCCTCAGCTCTTCAGCTCAAGGCTAGCGCTCTACCACTTGAGCCACAGCGCCACTTCTGTTTTTTCTGGTGGTTCATTGGAGGTAAGAGTCTCGCAGCCAGGTGCCAGTGGCTCACGCCTGTAATCCTAGCTACTCAGGAGGCTGAGATCTTAGGATCTTGGTTCAAAGTCAGCCCGGGCAGGAAAGACCATGAAACTCTTATCCCCAATAAACCACCAGAAATAAACCACCACAGAAAACCAGAAGTGGCGCTGTAGCTCAAGTGGTAGAGCACTCACCTTGAGCTGAAGAGCTGAGGGACAGCATCCAGGCCCAGAGTTCAAGCCCCACGACCGACAAAAAAAAAAGTCTTGCAGACTTTCTTGCCCCGGCTGGCTTTGAACTGTGATTCTCAGATCTCAGCCTCCTGAGTACCTAGGATTACAGGCATGAGCCACTGGCGCCTGGCTCCACAAGACTCTTCTTTCCAATGAACCACCAGAAATCTGGAAGTGGCGCTGTGACTTAAGAAGCAGAGTGTAGCCTTGAGCTGAAGAGCTCAGGGACAGCGCCAAGGCCCAGAGTTCAAGCCCCAGAACCAACAAAAATAAATAAAAAATTAAAATTAAAAAGCAAAAACAAAAACAAAGAACCCCGATGGGTAATTAAAGCTCTCTAAGTATGCCAAAGTGGTATAAAAGCATTTTATTTATTCCTTTATTTGCATGTGCAAGTACTGAGGCTTGAACCCAGGGCCTCTACTCTCACTTGGATTTTTCACTCAGTTTGTGACTCCACCACTTGAGCCACACCGCCACTTAAAGCTTTTTGCTGATTAATTGGAGTTAAGAGTTTCATGGACTTTCTTGTCCCAAGTGGCTTTGAACTGGATCCTCAGATCTCTGTCTCCTGAGTAGCTAGGATTACAGGTGCGAGCCACTGGGGCCTGTCCATGTAAAACAATTTATTAGGAACCAAGGAAGACAAGGGTAGAAAAAAGCGAATTGGGATTTCATTATAGCATATGTGGAAGCATTTCCAGCCTCCTGAATCCTGGCCCACTACCTTGAAAAGTAGGTTTGAAGACAATCATAAAACTTCAGAGACAGGAAGTACCTAGCCCAGATTCACACAGCTGGGCAGGGCTGGACATTGTTCCTTCTTCAAGTCTAGAACTTAGACAAAGGAAGATTCCCCTCCCAAGCCAGGGACCCAAGAACAGGAGTCCTAAGTGCTCTGACCAGTAGACATCCTCGGGTTCATTTGGTAGACACTGAAGACATGTTGATTTTGCCTGGAGTTACTAGTTGCTATGGTTTTCTTGGCTTTGTTTATCTCCCTAACACATGCCCCGAGCCTGTGCATGTGCCTCTGGGTCTCTAGTCATTTCCTGAGCTGTGCTGAACTCTCTACTAATCCAGTCTCAGCACCCAGAGGAATGCTGAGCCACAGTCCAAAGGCAGCCCTGGAAGCTCCTTCTAGAAGACAGGTGTACTTGGGGAGGAGACAGGGACCAGCGGCCTCTTGGCCAAGGGTTGGGGCTCCCCTCCCGGATGTAGCTCAGATAGAAAGTGTTCCCCACTCCAGCTTCCCAGCCCCAGGGAGAGGTGTCCCCGCCTCAAAGCCTTCTGGTGCCTCTCAGGTGGGGCGCACCCACGTCATGAGATGGGGCTTAGTTCCCCCTAGCCGCTGCCCTCAGATAGGAATCCGAGCCCTCGGCTGGCATGGAAACCATCACTTGCTGTTGCTAAGAAACCAGAATCCAGTCTGGCAGGTCCTGAGTGGGGGGGGGGCAGGGCTGGGCAGTGGGGGGGGGTGGACAAGTGGAGGGGGCAGGGATGAGGATATGGGCGTGGTCATTCTTGCCCAGGGTCACATGGCTGGGCTTTGGGACAGACTTTGTTTTGAGTGAGTGCCAGTAGCCAGGAGCTGTCTCTTGGCTAGTTTTCTTTTTTTTCACTTTTGTTCTAGGCTGGCACTCTACCTCTTGAGCCACACCCCCACTTTCAAGTTCTTTTTTTTGGGGGGGAGTGGGGCAGCCATGGGGCTTGAACTCCGGATCTGGGCGCTGTCCCTGAGCTCTTCAGCTTCCGCCCAAGGTGAGCGCTCTACCACTTGAGCCACAGCACCACTTCTGGTTTTCTGGTGTTTTTTTTTTTT
>NW_012267280.1:3774746-3790980 GCF_000151885.1 Dipodomys ordii | reverse complement strand
GTCTCTCCTGCCCGGGCTGGCTTTGAACCGAGATCCTCAGATCTCAGCCTCCTGAGTAGCTAGGATTACAGGCGTGAGCCACCAGCGCCCGGCTTGTTTTGTTTTTTTTTTTTTAATTGGAGTTAAGAGTCTCACAGACTTTCCTGCCCAGGCTGGCTTTGAACTGCAGTCCTCAGATGTCAGCCTCCTGAGTATTTAGGATTACAGGCGTGAGCCACCAGACCTGGCTGCAAGTTCCTTTGGTGGTTAATTGGAGGCAAATGTCTCTTGGAATTGTCTGCCTGGGGTTGGCTTTGAACTGTGATCCTCAGATCTCATGAACCACCCGGCGCTGAGCTTGGGCATTTCTCTTTTCTGGCATGCTGGATGCACCGGAAGCTGCAGCAGCTATGAGCAGGGTGACACTGTACCCCACTGGGAGGCAGGAAGAAGGGGCGAGGGGGTGAGGCTATGGAGCAATCAGGACCCTTGACCATCAGGAGAGCGATGTGGTAGAGCCACCATGAGACCAGTCACTGTGTGAACCCACAGTTCCACTCCACACTGCACCCCAGATCATACAGAACCTATGCAGCGTTCCAAGACCAGAAGGTGGGCCCTGCCTATTCTCTGCGGGTCTATGAATGGACCCAGGAAGTCCGGCTGCACGATGTGTGGTCCAGCCACAGCCAGGAATGGGAGGAGGTGGCGACCCATTCTATAACACAGAGAGACCCGGAGTCTACCTGCTCTGTGAGAAACGCAGATACACAAGGCCCATGGATAGAACAAGACCAGGACAGACAAATCCACGGCCGGTAACTTGAACCGGGGTCCAGGATGGGCCATCTGCCACCGATGCCGGTGCCTCTGTGTGTAGGGAACCTGGGTGGTGACCACAGGATTTCCGACTTGAGCTCGGGCTCTTTGAGGGCAGGTGGGGACCATGGAGGTGGGGCTGTGGGAGGGGTGGCCTCATACCTTTGGTCTCGTCCTCGTAGACCTTGATTCCCTGCGGGAGGGGATCCCGGGGGAGCAGCGTGGTGCTGGACAGCACCTTCGTCTCCCCAGTCACCTTGTCCTTCTCCACTGTGATCTCGACTGAGTACATAGCTAACACAAGAGGCACGGGGTTAACCCCGAAGCCTGCCCCCCCCCACCGCCCTTCACCCGCAGGATGACCCCTCCTACCCTGCTAGGCAGCGGCCAAGCCAGGGGTGGGGGAAGATGGCAGGTGGGAGGGGCCAGCAGCACGGAGCCAAGCGGAGATGAAGCAGCCTCATTCAGGATACTAGGTGACCCCCTGCGGACCTGGTCCTCCTTAACTCCACAACCTCCCGTGGCTCTTTGGCTCTGAGCTCCAAGAGTATCACTACCGTCCAGGACCTGACTCTAATCAAGCCATCACGCACAGCCCTGGACCCAGGACTCCTGAGAGCAGGAAAAAGAGGCCAAAAGACCACAGTGACCCCCTCGCACCTCGACCGGACAGCGCTTCCAGAACCCACCCCCTGGCCCGGCATCCTTCCACGGCACCAATAACTCTGTCTTCAGTTGGCTGCCTGGCCTTCCTGGTCACCTGGTTCGCCTCCTCTCTCGTCCCCGAGCTCAGCTGCGCTGCCCTGGGAATTTCCTTCAAGTCCTGGCTTTAACCTCTTTAAACAATGCCCAGTGTCCTTCATGAAGACCTCGCCCTGAACACGGTCAGATCTGCTACGTATCTCCCACCACAGTCCCAGATTCTCCCAGGGCTGATGGCTCACGCCTGCAATCCCAGCTACTCCGGAGGCTGAGATTTGAGGATCAGGGTTCCAAAAAGGAGACTTTTATCTCTAACTACCATACACACACACACACACACACACACACACACAGAAGTAGAGCTGTGCCTCAAGTGGTAGAGCACAATCCTTGAGTGAAAATAGCCCAGGGACAGGGCCCCAGGCCCTGAGTTCAAGTCCCAGGAGCAGCATAAATGTAACATGTGCACACGTGTGTGCATGCACACACACACAGTTCCAAACTCTCCCTGTTCAACACTTCGACCTGCTCCACCTGCACCGCCTGCAGCCTCCACCTTCAGCAATGGAGCTGTGCGCTGCTGGCACCCCTCAGCCCCCAGCCCCTACCATGGTTCCCCAGCACCAGCAGCTCTATCCAGCATCTCCAGCCCCAGTGCAACGCCCCCCCACCCTCCTGCTGTGCTCCCCGTGGCCACCAGAGGGCGCCCGAGCATGCAGTCAGGAGGGTCCCTGCTCTGCGCCCCTGGAGCCCTCCATGGCTTTCGCCTCCTGCTGGTCAAAGCCCAAGTCCTCCCTGTGGCTTGAAAAGTGTTTCTCAAAACTCCACACCCTCTCTGCTTTAGCTCTGTAAATTGCTCATAGCCAGCCAGTCACCCCAGCAGAATATTGGTTGCCCCAGGCTACCATCCTTCATGCCTGGCACCCGTAGCAAGCACTCAGGGAAGTCTTTCTTGACTAATTGATTTAATCCCTTTGATCTAATCCCACCTCCCCCTTGTTCCTGGACACCTGTGCCCAAGGCTGCCCATACAGCTGTGCAGGCTGTGCATTGTGCTTGGGTGCTACCCCTTGCTACCCCTGGCTCTTGATACATGCTGGTTACTATTTTCCCTTTTCTTCCTTGTTTCTGGGCTTGCTCAATTCAAGTGAGCAATCTGTCATTTCTCAGGAGTCACAGGCACCATCGGGTTCGTTTGCTGCTGGGCCCGCTGTGGGGTCCCTACAGCATTACCTCTCTGCTTTTGGGGAAACCCAAGGTGTCAGGTATCACAGGGCAGGGAAAGGACTTGAGGCTGGCCTCGTTCATGCTTGGCGTGAGCTGGCCTTCTGTTTCCTTGTGTGCGATGCGGCTGCCAGGGAGCCTAGCAGTTACTAGTCTCTCCGCGCGCCCCCTCCTTCCCCGCGCCCCCGGCAGGCAGGAGCAGGGGGAGCGTGGGGAGGCTGGAAGGGTGTGCCAGCCCAGGCCCTGGGCGGGGGTGGGGGGAGCTGCCATGTTAGGGGAATGGAAGGCATTGGCTGTGGGCTGGGTTAGAACTGCCATGCTGGGCCCGTCTTCTCAGGGGAAGCTTGGGCCAGTGATGTGTGGCAAGATTGCAAAGCAGAAATGTGTCACGACCACCCCAGGCTGGGGATGGTGCCCTGGTTCAGCCACCACCTCGGTACCACAGTCCCTACTAGGCTGTGCTCCGAGCAGCAGGCCTACATCACCTCCCACCCGAGTCATGAGATAAGGAACGAGGTCCCGGATGGTGGCTGGAGCCAGGACGCGGGCCTGGGATCCGACCTACCTGCCTTCATCATGGGGGAGCTTCCGGCCACCCTCCCTGGGGTGTTTGAAGCTTGCTGTTCTGCAGGGGAAGATAGAGAGGGGAGAGAAGGGTTGAGCAAGAAGGCCTTGCTATGGTGGTGGTTGTTTTTCTCGTTTTGGTGCCAGTCCTGGGGTTTGAACCCAGGGCTGTCCCTGAGCATTTTGCTCAAGGCTGGTGCTCTATCACTCGAGTCACAGCTCCAATTGGAGATAAAGGTCTCAGAGACTTTCTTGCCCAGGCTGGCTTTGAATCATGAGCCTCAGATCCTGAGTAGCGGTGATTATAGGCATGAGCCGCCAGCTTTCCCATCTATTTGTTTTTGTGTACTAAGGTTGAACTCAGGGTCTTATACTCTTGCTTGGCTTTTTTCCACTCAAGGCTGGGGCTCTACCATTTGAATCATGCCTCCATTTCCAACTTTTTGCTGGTGAATTGAAGAGTCTTTTGAATTTATCTGCCCAGGCTGGCTTTAAGTCGCAATTCTCATATCTCCTTCTGATAGCTAGTAGTATAGTCTTGAGCCACTGGCACCCAGCAAGAGACAAGGCCTTGTGCCTTCACCCCTAAACTCTAGCCCTCATGCCCCTAGACCACGCCCTCCCCTGCCCCCTACACCAAAACACCAAGACACTGCCCCTTCCCACAAAACAGACACATTCTATCCCACACTGTGATGTTCACTTTTTAGCCCAAGTGATTTTTCACAAAATCCCTGAGAGACCTGTGTGGATGTGTTTAATTATTAATTTTTTATTCTACAGTAAGACAAGGAGACACTCACCTTATGAATAATTAACACAACAAATCAGGCTATAGATGCTGCAGGCCACTGTGCCGGTTTGTTCTCTGAGCTCCAGCCCAGGACCACCAAGCACACATACATGATTTATGGTGTATTTTCCAGTGCTGGGCTCAAATTCAAGGTCTCTACAGCCTTTGTATTTATGTATGTATCTATATAATTATAATTATATATGTATTTAGATTTATATATGTTTTTCTTTTTTTTGGTGCAAGTACTGGGACTTGAACTCAGAGCCTCACATTCAAGCTTAGCTTTTTTTTTTGTCTGTTGTGGGGTTTGAACTCAGGTCTTAGGTGCCGCTGTCTCTGAGCTCTTTGCTCAAGGCTAGTGCTCTACCACTTTGAGCTGCAGGCCCATTTCTGGTTTTTAGGTGTTTTATTGGAGATAAGAGTCTCACAGCCGTTCCTGCTCAGGCTGGCTTCAAATCGTGATGCTTCGAGCTCAGCCTCCTGAGTCACTAGAATTACAGGGTTACCACCAGGAACCTTTTTGAGCCCAGCCTTGTCTCAATCTGGCAACTCCACCCCAGGGATCTTGTGAAAATGCAACACACACACACATCGGGATACTCTGGGCCCGAATCAGGGCTCCGGTAGAATAATAGAATTAGTCAGGCGTGGTCTGCTGCTTCTCTTCTATTTATACAACAATAACTGCTTTCAGGCTTCCACCCACATGCAATCCCTGCCATGGCCACCAGAGGGCACCTGAGCCCGCCATTTTCCCTAGAAGCCTTACCTTTGGGAGTGCCCACTGGGGTCTGCAAGAGAAAACAAGAGAGGTCAGGAATGCTGGGGCCTCAACTGACCTCCTTCTCATCCTATCCTGTTCCTGAAACCTGAACTTAGGGCCTGTGCGCTGTCCCTCAGCTCTTTTGCTTAAGTGCTCTACTACCTTGAGCCACAGCACCACGTCCAATTTTCTGGTGGCTAATTGGAGATGAATCTCATGGACTTTCCCGCCCCGGCTGACTTCAAACTGTGATCCTCAGATCTCAGTCTCCTGGGTAGCTGAGATTACACATGTGAACCACTGGTATCGGGCCATCCTCTTTTGGGGTTCAGATCTTTTTTGGGGGGAGGGGGTCCGAACTCTGGGCCTGGGCGCTGTCCCTCAGCTCTTCAGCTCAAGGCTAGCGCTCTACCACTTGAGCCACAGTGCCACTTCCTGCTTTTTCTGCTTATGTGGTGCTGAGGAACAGAACCCAGGGCCTCATGCATGCAAGGCAAGCGCTCTACTGCTGAGCCACCCTCCCAGCCCCGGGGTTCAGATCTTGCCCCTTTATTGGCAAGGCCTTCAGGTTATGCTGGGTCCAGCTCCCTCTCTATCTCCCCTCCATGGTCAGACTTGTCCACAGCCACCCCAGTGCCCCTGCCAGGTTAGTGCAGCAGCTTCTTGCTCTTTCTCTAACATAGTCCTGCCTCAATGGACCATCCTGTGTGTGTGGGTCCCCTCCATTTGGAACAAAAGCTTCCTGTTTCTCTAGGTCAAAGTGCATACCGCCACTGGGGTCTCGGCCTGTGCTGGGCACCCCGTTCCTTACCTGCTGGGAATTCATCACCACTTCTGTTTTGCTGTCCCGGGCTGGGCTTGGGGCTGAGGTGGGAGTCCGGGCCGGGCTGGGGGCTGTGGTGGCATTCTCCTGGGGGGCAGCAGGGACTGACACCCCATTTTCCAGCATGTCTATCTCCTTCTCCAACCTGCAAAGAGGCAGGTGTGAGGCACAGGCCACTTTCGACCCCCTGCGGCTTGCTGGATCTAACGTTTCCTAATGACCCCGCATAGTCTTCTCATATGGCTTCACAAGTGGGGAAACTGAGGCATGGCATGGCGTGATCGTTCAGCCAGCGAGCAGGGCAGCAGCACTGGCACCACAGCTGACTCTGCTCAGTCCTGTCATCATTTATTCCAAATGAGCTCTGCTGTTTTCCCCCTTCAAATTCATTTCCTTTTCACAGGAAATGTTATCTCTCTGGGGACCATGGAAAAAAAGGGTCACTTTCCAAGTTACAGAAGGTAATGGGAGGTGTGGCTCAAGAGGTGGAACAAGCTGAAAAGCTCTAAATTCAAACCCCAGTACTGACAGGAAAAAAAAAAAAAAAGCACAAACAAATCCAGGAAAACAAAGAGGGCTGGGTTGGAGGGACTCCTGGAAGTTCAGCCCCTCCCCAGGACAGCCTCAGCAGAACTACCCGACCCATCCCCAGCCTGGATTGGCCGAGATCTTTAGAGGGCGGGATGATTGTGGAGCTGCATGGGCAGAGGCAGAGAGCAGGTGAACCTGCAGGGAGTGCCCACCCCAAATCTGTTCAGATTGGGGATGTCTCCAGAGCTCACCCCCTCCTCCCACCCCCTCTAGAACCTTCTGTGACCTCTCACGTCTTCCTGGGGCCACCTCTCAGTCCCCATGCTCTGGGCCCCTTCCTTGGCTTGAGCCGACACTTGGAATTTCGGTCATTTCCCTCCGCCCTGACCCTACTGCTCCCAGCTGGCCCTGGGCCTCTGTCTGCTGGAAACTGGTGTTTTGTCCCAGCCCCCATCCTGCCCCTTCCCCTGTTTCCTGTAGGCCTGGCCGTCACGGTGGCCTCTGCCAGCACCAGTGGAGGACTGGCCAGCTGGGCTGGCGCCAGGAAGCCCCCCCCCCCGGGACACCAATGGCGGCAACTCCCATCCTCTGGGACCCTGGATCTGCCCTGACTTCAAATGACTCTTAACACCTGCTCTAACAACACTGAGACAGCTCAGAGTCAGTGAGGCAGCCTCTGTCCACAGCCCAGCCCAGCCTGTGAGTCCTTCATCAAAGCCATCACCCCCAAAGCAGTCTATCTGGGAGCCACACCTGAACCAGCCACTATGTCCTGGAACACATTATCTTCGTCCCCCACCATGAGGGACCCTGGCCCTTCCATCTGGGGCTTCTACTGAATCTGTGTGTACCCGGGCTCCCTCTGTGTGTGAGTCTAGCTGGGTTCCTGTGTGAGCTCACCTGCAGATGGACTCTTCCAGAAGCCGGGCCTTCTGCTCATCCTCCTGCATCTGCTTCCTCATGTCCTCATCACCTTCTGAAGCTGAGGATGGCGTCCCCTCTAGCAGCCAGCGTTCCCGCAGTGCCTTGGACTGCAGGGGCAGACATGAGGGTCAGACTCAAGTTATAGTCAGTATGGGGATCAATCAGGGTCCTGCTTGTGGTCAGAGTCAAAATCAGGGTTAGGGTAAAGGTCAGACTGTGGCTCATGCTTTGGCCAGAGGTCGTGTGTGTGTGTGTGTGTGTGTGTGTGTGTGTATGTGTGTGTGTGTGTGTACACATGGCACCAGTATTGGTGCTTGAATTCAGGACCTGGGTGATCTCCTTGAGTTGTTTTGCTCAAGACTAGCGCTCTACCACTTGAGTCACTTCCATGGCTTTAGTTTTGATAGTTAATTGGTGATAAGAGTCTTACGGGCTTTCCTGTCCTAGCTGACTTCAAGCCATGATCCTCAGATCTCAGCCTCTCAGCCTCCTGAGTAGCTAGGATTATAGGAGTGAGCCACAGGTGCCAGGCAGGGCTGAGGTCTTGATGAAGGCCAGGGTCAGGATCAATCAACATCATCATGGCCAAGGAGCAGAGTCAAAGTCAAAGGCTAGGTCTGGGTCAAAGTGAGGACCTTTGTGGTTGGAATCAAGGTCCAGAACTGGATCAGGATTGTGAACCACACCATGGTCAGGGTCAAGCAGGATCAGGGGCATCAGGGTGGGATCAGGATCAACATTGGAGTCAGGTTCAGGGTTGGGGCCGGAATTAGGGTGCTGATCTCCTTATTCCTCAGTTCCTCACGGTCTATAGAGACCGCACAGCGCCCATGTAGACCTCACCAGGCAGGCCCCGCCCTCATAGATACGCCTACCTCAGCCAAGGTCACACCCACCAGCCCCCACCCATACAGACCACGCCCACCGGGACAGCCTGTACCAGCCACACCCCCTGCAGGCCACACCCTCAAGACTCTGTCCATTCAAGTCCCGCCCTGCTCCATGCAGGCTCCACCCACAAGAACCTGCCACACAGGCCACGCCCACACAATACGAGTCACGCCCCAAGACAAGCCTCCCAGGCCCCACCCCATGCCGGGACCACGCCCACAGCGCCTCCTTGCAGCCCCGCCCCTGGACCCGCCCACCCGGGAGCGCCACGCCCCCTACCTTCAGGTGCTGCAGCTGCCGCCGGTCATCCTCCAGCTGCCGGCGCCGGCTCTCAATCTCCGCCTGCCTCCTCCGCTTCTCCTGGGGGGCCGCGGGCAGGGTCAGCATGGAGAGCCGGCCGGCCCGCCATGCCCGCCTCCCCCGAGACCCCCGCGTTCCCTGAGTGAGCCCCAGCTTCGTGATGATCGGCCGGGGGCAGGGTCTGCCCAACGCCAGCCTCAGTTTCCCCACCTGTACACCATACGGAGGTAGGGAACGGCCACGCCCTGGTTCTGTGCCCCAGACTGGACGTGGGGAACCCAGAGACCCCACTCCCTCCCCCAATCTCTACCCCCAGACCCTCCTGCCCACAGGACAGCGGTAACTTACTGCGATGGCCTGGAGCCGCTCCTGCTGGAATGCAGTGTCTGCCGCCAGGACCCTGGAGACAGGAGACCGAGGGCCACCTCAGCCAGACCCCCGGAAGGTGACCCCGGGCTAGGGCTCACCTCCGACACCCTTATCCATTAATTCCCTCAGCAAAACCTCTTGCAGCACCCTGGTGGCACGCCCCCCTGGCAAAGCACAGGGCCAAGGGAGAGAGGCACAGTCCAGGGAACAGGGCAGGAGGAGGGGAGGAGGAGAGGAACGTTCGGGAAGGTGGGGGAAGAGGGTAATTGAGGTTGGGCCTGGAGGGATGCATAGGAGCTCAGCAGGTTTCCCAGGCCCTTCCACACACTCCCACCTAACAAGAGGGCAGAGGGCCCATCAGACTCCATCCAACTGTGGGCTTTCATAGTCAAATGGACCATTCTAGGACTTCTAGCACTTTCCACCCTGGCCTTCCCAGCAGCCTAAAGAGCCCAGAGAGGATGCTCTTGCCCATTGTCTTTTCCCAGTTGGCCCAGTGAGGTGGGTTTTGGGGTGTGTGTGTGTGTGTGTGTGTACTGAGGCTTGAGTTCAGTGCTCACAGCTGGCGCTCTACCACGTCAGCCATGCCCCAGTTCCAGCTTTTTTTTTTTTTTTTGCTAGTTATCTTGGATTTGTGCACTGGGGCTGCCTCTGAAGCTCGATCCTCAGAACGCAGCCTCCTGGAGTAGCTAGGATTACAGGGGTGATCCACCGGTGCTGGGCCACCCAGTGAGGTTTGAGCCTTACTCCAAGGGCTGATTGATATACAGCAGGAGGTTAATAAAGCAGCGAAGAATCCCTCACTCTCTCCCAGGCCCGGGTGGGCTTCGGAGCTCCTACTTACTGAGGCGAACTGTGCATCCAATGCGGGTGATCTACCTTCCATTCCCCCCCCTGCTGGCCACGCCCCAGTGCTGGCCCCGCCCCACCCAGTGGGTGGGGCTTTGACTCAGGCCCCTCCCTCCCATCACTAGGGCTTGTCAAAGGTTCCAAAGCCCCTGTGAGCAAGAGCTCAGTTAAAGGCTGTGACTGGAATTTGGGTGTGTTCCTAGGACACAGGCAGGATCGAGTGTGGGGTGGTTCCAGGCTGTGTGTGTGTGTGTGTGTGTGTGTGTGTGTGTGTGTATGTGTGTGTATTGGGGGTAGTTTCCAGTCCTCTGCCGTGTGTGTGTGTGTGTGTGTGTGTGTTGGGGGTAGTTTCCAGTCCTCTGCCGTGTGTGTGTGTGTGTGTGTGTGTGTGTGTGTGTGTGTGTGTGTTGGGGGTAGTTTCCAGTCCTCTGCCCCAAATCCCAAATGATCCCAGGGCCAGCTGGCTGCTCAAGGCAGCGCCCATGGGCAGGAGGCCCAGGCAAATGGGGGGGCAGGGCCTGGTGGCCCCAACTAGTCCGCCTCTCCTCCCTCCCCTCCCCTGGCCTCTCCTCTTTAACCTCCCTCCCCCAGGCTCCCCTCCCCAAGCCTTCCCCCCACCCCCAGCCAGCCCACACTGTCCCAGCCCAAGCCCTTCCCACTTCTCCTCCCCACCCTGGTCCCTTATCTTGGAAGGGACTGAAATTACAGACTGTCCTTTACTTCTCTTGCCACCCCGACACCCCCTGTCCTTGTTATCAGGGCCTGGAGTCACCCAGGGGGACTCAGGAAGGCCCCTCACACCTCTCTGGGTCTTAGTTTCCCCATCTGTAAGTGGAGGGGCCCCAGACACCCCCAGCTTTCCGTCACACAGAGCCCCCCTTCCCCCAGTCGAAGAGGCTGCTCTGGGTTGGATCAAGACACTCTGAGCCCACAGGTTCCATTTCCTGGCCCCACTGAGACCTGTGAAGCTGCCAGGCTCCCACGCCCTGCAGGTGACCCCCAGTGGTCCCTCCCTTCCTGACTGGCCACACAGCTCCGATTGGGGTGCCTCCCAGGGCCCCACCCCCTAGCAGGACCACACCCTCTGTGGCTTCCCCTTCTCTCCCAGAGTGAGGTTGGGTTCAGCTGGGTGGGGCTCAGGAGAGGCTTGATCAAGCTTTCTGGCATGGGGGCCCCTGCCACAAGGACCAGCTCAACTGGGACTTCAGGGTCTGCCCAGTGGCACTGTACTCACCCACCCTTCATTCCCGCTGGCCTCCTTTTCCCCAGCTTTAATCCGGGCTCCCAAATCCTCTACCACCTCCCTGGACCCTGACAGCCCTCTCTCTGTACCCCACAACCAGAGAGACAGCTTCTTAAAACAAGAATCATATCCTGACTCTAACCATTGCTACTCACACCTTGGAAGAAACCATCAGGCTGGAGTACCAGCCAGGATCTTTGCTTGGCAGCTTGCTCTAACCACCAGGATCTATGTCTAGATACCCAGTTCTCTCCTACCCCAGGCCCTTTGCACTTGCTGTTTCCCTTGTCTGTTAGTTCTTCTCAGGGCTGATCACTAAGTCCATAGAGGGCAAGACTAGGAAGTGGCAGAGCTGGACTCAACTCAAGCCATTACTGCCCAGATGGGATCCACTAGAGACCCACCCAGGATGTTGGCAAAGCTGGATCACAGGGTCCACACAGCAGCGAAGACCTCGGGGCACAGGGGACCATGACTGGACCCTGCTCCCACCCCAGTGGTCAGGTGACTATTCAGGACCAACCCAGGGACACAGGGATGTCTGTGCGGCTGGCTCGCCCGCCTGGAGACAAGGCGGCAGTGTCCACTTGAACAGCCTGTCCCGAGCCAGGGGCAGGGGAAGGTCAGGCGGGCAGAACAAGCAGAGAGGCACTGGGACGATGCTGCCAGCGAGGCTGGGCAAGAGGAACTGTCCCCACCGCGTGGGTCACAGATGGAGGGGGTGCAGGCTAGGCCACCACCCTGGGGGGGGGGGAGAGGCGGGGAGCCAGAGCCGCTGCCCCGCCCCCCTCCCAGCGCTGCCGCCGCCACCGCCACCGCCTGATGGATGGCGGCCCGCGGGAGTCGGTCGCCTTGGCAACCGCGCTGTCCCCATGGCAACGCGAGGCCCACACAGGGGTGGGGCCTGTGCTCAGCGGCTCCCACCCCCAGACGGTGGTGCCTGGAGGGGGGGGGTGCTGCTAGGCTTCCTGCTTGTCCTAGGGGGACTGCCTAGAGGGTGGGCCGGGGCGGAGGGGTTCAGTCTTGCTTCCCCCAGAGGACACTTTAATATTCAGGGGTTCCTGGTCTGTCCGATGAGCACAGCCAAGAAGAATCTTAAGACTAAAGGATGAGCAACTTCTTTTTTTTTTTCTTTTTGCCAGTGTTGGGGCTTGAACTCAGGGCCTGGGCGCTGTCCCTGAGCTTCTTTTGCTCAAGGCTTGAGCCACAGCACCATTTCTGGCTTTTTCTGTATATGTGGTGCTGAGGAATCGAACCCAGGGCTTCACGCATGCTAGGCCAGCACCCTACCACGGAGCCACCTTCCCAGCCCTAAGGCTTTGCAACTTCTTGAACCCACATCATAAAGCAAAACACAGCCAACACTAAGAAGACAGCCATGAGGTGAAACAAAGGAAACGGGGTGGCCTTCACTGCTCCATTTCCAACAACCCTTCATCAGTGGGGAAACTGAGTCCACTGGGAGAGCAATTCATACGCTGTGGCAGTGTTAGGAAGCACCAGAACTTATTGTCACCGTCCTATTCAAAGGAGAGCAGAAACACAGTGGAGCCTTTCAAGCGCCCAGTCTCAGCCTCCACTGGGCCAGGCAGGGGTGTGGCACCGGCTGAGCAGTAGAAACAGAGGCCGCATCACCAAAGATCTTAGGTGGAGCCCAGTGCAGGTGGCTCAGCCTGTCAACCTTGTTATTCAGGTCACTGACATTTGAGGATCACAGTTCAATGCCAGCCAGGAAGGAAAGTCTGTGAGACTCTTATTTCTAATTAACTACCAAAAAGCTGGAATTGGAGCTGTGGCTCAAGTGGCAGAGCACCAGTCTTAAACCAAAAAATGCTCAGGGACAGCACCCAGACTCTGACTTCAAGCCCAGGTGTGGGAATACATGCCCTCCCCCCACCCCACCCCCAAATCCTGGGGCTTGAACTCAGGGCCCAGCAACTGTCCCTGAGCCTCTCTGTGCTCAAGGCTAGCACTCTACCACCTGAGCCATAGCGCCACTTCTAGTTTTCTATGTATGTGGTAAAAAGGACTTGAACCCAGAGCTTCATGCATGCTAGGCAAGCACTTTACCACTAAACCACATTCCTAGCCCATGGGCACACATTAAAACAACAACATACACACACACAAACACAGCACACACACTATGTTGAAACTGAACTATACAACTGTGGGTAAGGGATGGGATGGAAACACTGGGAGAGAGTGAGAGAAAGGGTGACACTGTCCAAAAAGAAATGTACTCTTGGGCTGGGAAGGTGGCTCAGTGGTAGAGCGCTTGCCTTGCATGCCTGAGGCCCTGGGTTCCATTCCTCAGCAACACATAAGCAAAATGAAAAAAGCCGGAAGTGGGGCTATGGCTCAAGTGGTAGAGCGCTAGCCTTGAGCTGAAGAGCTGAGGGACAGCGCCCAGGCCCAGAGTTCAGGCCCCACGACCAGACCTCCCCCCCAAAAAAGAAATGTACTCTTTATCGGACTTATGTAACTGTAACCCCTCTGTACAACACCTTTATAAGTACAATAAAAAATGAAAAGCAAACAGATCTCAGGTGCAGATGGAGAGGTGGGGTTTTGTGCGGCCTCAGGACACTGCCATCTCTGAAAGGTAGGCACCACCAGCTTTGAGCTGCCCACCCACAGTGTGCAGCGCAGCGCGGGCGTCCCGGCCCTGCATGTGTGTGTGTGCATGCGTGCGTGTGTGTACGCCTGCGCGCGCACGATTATTTTTACAATACTCTGGAGCAAAAAAATCTGTGCCGGGATGCTGCCATGTGGGCGGCTCAGACCTGGGCAGGGCGTCGTCTGCAAGCGCGTGAGATAATCCTCGCTTGAGCAGCAGATGAGCTAATGGGACCCAAGCCCAGAGCCAGACGCAGCCCAACGAGGCCTCCGCGCGCGCGGTGCTTTGCAGGCTTTATTTTCTTTCTTTCTAAAAGGTCCAGAGAAGTTATGCAACAAATCCAAGGTCACCCAGCGGGCAGGGAGGGCCCTGGCAGAGAGGCTGGTGGGTGTAAGTGATGTGGGGGGGGAGGGGTGTCACACGAGATCTTCTCCTGGTAGACAGGAATGGGGTAGGGGGTGGGGAGGCCCCCCCAATCAGGCAGGCACAGTGCCCAGAGCTAGGAACATTCCTGCTGCCCAGTGAAAGGAAAGCGCTGACCGTAGGCCTTGGCCAGGAGGATTTCGGGTTATGCAGGCCCACGGGCCACAGGGTACTGAGGAATTGAACCCAGGGCTCCCACTGGGGATAGGCCCCTCAACCTGTCTGGATCTGAGCCCCCTGGAGAGCCCCAAGAGTCTCCTGTGGCCCCTGGGAGCTTTTGTCCCCTGGGGCCGGCTGCCAGCTACTCTTCAGGGCTTTGTGCTTCACCCCTTCGACCTTGTCTTTTTTTGTTTTTGTTTTTGGTGGGTCCTGGAGCTTGAACTCAGGGCCTGGGTGATGTTTCTGAGATTTTTTTTTTTCCCCTCAAGGTTGGAGTTCTAACCACGTGAGCCACAGTTCCACTTCCAGCTTTTTGGTGGTGAATTGGAGATGAAGGAGTTTCATCAGTGTTGCCTGCCAGTGCTGGCTTGGAACTATGCTCCTCAGATCTCAGCCTCCTGACTAGCTAGGATGACACTTGTGAGTCACTGTACCAGGCTGTCTCTTTATCCTTTAAGCCCAAGTGGTCAATTGCTTTTCAGAGCTCAGCTCGGCACAGCTATCTCCCCTGATGCCCTCTGGGGTCTCCAAGAGTGGGGAGAAAGCTTCCTCCACCCAGCCCTAATGGCTCACAGACACTAATGAGGTAAAGAATATGAGGGACTCCTAAGACTTCCAGAAGGTGCTGGGCAGAGGTTGATATGTTGCCTATTAACCTGGGGTGGGGGAGGAGCTGGATCCTGGCCACAGAAAGGAAAGGGTTGACCAGGCAGGGCCAAAGACCCAGGCTCCCTCTCCACCCCCCATTCCTCTGCCCTGGATCCACAAAGCATTCCTGGCCTGCTCCCACCCCAGGGCCTTTGCACCTGCTGTGCCAACTGCCCAGTGCACTCTGCCAGTGCAGGTCTCCAATGGGCCTTCCTGCCTTTCCTCAGAGGTCACCCCCTCACTCAGGTCCCCGCAGCCACTTGAATTTTCACCTTCTGGCACCTCTCCAGTCCTCATCCCCCACCATGAGACACCCTTGTTTTACTGATTTTCTTCAGAGGCAAGATGTGGATTCATGGGAGAACAGGGCTCACCTCAAGGGATGAGGTGACTGCAGCAGGAAGGTTCTGGAACTAGATAGAGGCAGTGGTGGTGGCAGAACTTGGTATCAAAAAGTGGGTTGAGTGATTCCTTGTCTGTAATGTTTGGGACAATCAGTGTTTTGTATTTGGGCATGTTTATGTCTACAAAATGATCTCTCTTATGTATAATCTGGAGTCAAATTATGATCTCCAGGTGTCTTTGTGTGTATGTGTGCATGTGTGTGTATGTGCATGTGTGTGCATGTGCATGTGTGTGCATGTGTATGTGTGTGTGTGTGTGTGTGTGTGTGTTGATATTGGGGTTTGAACTCAGAGCCTGGGCACTGTCCTTTAGCTGTTTTTGTTCAAGGCTGGCATGTGAGCCCACAGCTCCATTTCCATCTTTATGGTGGTTAATTGGAGATAAGGGTTTCATAGATTTTCCTGTCCAAACTGGCTTTGAACCATGATCCTCAGATCTCAGCCTCCCATGTAGCTAAGATTACAGGAGTGAGCCACTTACAGAATGTCTCCCTCCCCCCAGTCCCCCCACCCCCACCCCATCCTAAGGCCCAGACACTGGGCTTAGGCTCTGTCTTGAGCTCCTTTTTTTGTTTGTTTTTTGGGTCTGGTCGTGGGGCCTGAACTCTTGGCCTGGGCGCTGTCCCTCAGCTCTTCAGCTCAAGGCTAGTGTTCTATCACTGGAGCCACAGCGCCACTTCTGGCTTTTTTTTTTTCTGCTTATGTGGTGCTGAGGAATCGAACCCAGGGCCTCAAGCATGCAAGGCGAGAGCTCTACCACTGAGCCACCTTCCCAGCCCTTGAGCTCCTTTTTGCTCAGGGCTAGTGCTCTACCACTTGAGCCAAAGCACCAATTTCCGGCTTTTTGTGTGATTAATTGGAGAAAAGAGTTTCACGGACTTTCCTGCCGGGGGCTGGCTTTGAACTGTGGTCCTCAGATCTCAGTCTCCTGAACAGCTAGGATTATAAGTGTAAGCCACTGGGGCCCAGCTTAGAATGTGTTTAATGGAACCACATTTTTAGTGTTCCATTAGTTGCTTAGAGAAAGAGAGTGAGAGCAAGAGAGAGAGAAAGAGACAGAGAGAGACAGAGACAGAGAGACAGCAAGACAGAGAGAGAGGAGGGAGGGAAGGAGGGAAGGAAGGAAGGAAGGAAGGAAAGAAGGAAGGAAGGAAGGAAGGAAGGAAGGAAGGAAGGAAGGAAGGAAGGAAGGAAGGAAGGAAG
>NW_012267280.1:3766505-3773781 GCF_000151885.1 Dipodomys ordii | reverse complement strand
AGGACCGGACCAAAAAAACCCCAAAACATTACTATATATGTTTTGTTTAGGTTTTTTTTTAACTGTATTTTTTTTGTCTTTTCTTTTTTGGTACTGGGGATCGAACCCAGGACGTTGCGCTTGCTAGGCAAGCGCTTTGCCACTGAGCTACATCCCAGCCCACTATATATGTTTTGTAAATAAATATGTGTATATACATACACACACACATATATACATTTACATATAAAAGGCCAACCTTCCTAGTAAGGGTTGGAGCTGGGTTAGCATCCTGCCTACCATTCAAGGGCTTCCGGGGCCCTGCCCTGAGACTTTACATGATTAGAAGGTCACAGGTGACACTTGACCCCTGGCCCTCAAGCCTCAAACCTACGTCCTCTCTGCCTCCTCCTCTATAGCTGGGCTCCCAGGCCTGGTTCTGACTCTCCATGGCTCCTCTGTCTCAGGCAGAAGACTCAGGTATCTGGCCCGACTCTCTCCTGAAACTCCTCACACACAACTTCCGCCCAGGACAGGAAGTCCCTGGGCACCAGGCTCTCTCCAGCTTCATCCAAGACTGGGCCAGCTCTCATGGGCCAAGATGTCTCATCCTCATGGGGGATGGATGGCTCCATCAGTGCTCTGGACTTCACTGTTTTCTTCATTTAGACAGGATTCCTACTCTCTGGCTCTGACAGAACAGCTCCCTTCCCTCTGCACCCCCCTCTCCTGCCTCCCCCCTTCCCCCACCAACTTGTCTTCTCTCTCTCTAGTCCCTGTCTTGACCCCACTGGCTGGTCAGCCCTTGCCCTTTCCTGTTCAGATGCTGACTCGGGCAAAATGTGGTCCTCAAGAGCACAAACCAAAGAGCCCTCCCTCCCTCCCTCTCTCTTTCTTTCTCTCCCCCCCCCCACACGTCGGTAATAGTGCTGCAGCCTGGGTACTGTCCCTGAGTTCTTTTGCTCAAGGCTAGCACTCTACCACAGAGCCACTTCCGGTTTTCTGGTGGTTAAGTAGAGATAAGAGTCTCACAGGCTGGGCACTGGTGGCTCACTCCTGTAATCCTAGCTACTGAGGAGGCTGAGATCTGAGGATGATGGTTCAAAGCCAGCCCGGGCAGAAAAGTCCATGAGACTCTTTTTTTTTTTTTTGGGTCCGGTTTTGGGGCCTGAACTCTGGGCCTGGGCACTGTCACTCAGCTCTTCAGCTCAAGGCTAGCGCTCTACCACTTGAGCCACAGTGCCACTTCTGGCTTTTTTCTTTTTGTTTATATGGTAATCGAACCCAGGGCCTCAGGCATGCAAGGCAAGCGCTCTACCACTGAGCCATCTTCCCAGCCCCTCCATGAGACTCTTATCTCTAATTAACCACTAGAAAACCGTAAGTGGTGCTGTGGCTCAAGCGGTAGAGCGCTCGCCTTGAGCTGAAGAACACAGGGATAGCAGCACCCAAGCCCAGAGTTCAAGCCCCACGACCAACAAACAAAAGAGTCTCATGGACTTTTTGGTTGGCTTTGAACCTCGATCCTCAGATCTCAGCCTCCTGAGTAGCTAGGATCATAGGTGTGAGCCACCAGTGCCCAGCTTTCCAATGCTTCCCTACCATTTCTGGGCCTTTGCACATACCCAATCGCCATCAAGTACATATACTTTTCTGCTTGCCTGGCAAACCCTTGAATTCTTTCACAGCAAAGACCCATGCTGAGCTGAACTCGGAAACCTGCCTTGATCTTGTGTGAGACTTAGGTCTTTGAATGCATGATGAGTTCCCACAGATGTAAGGAATATCTTTTATTATTTTTTTAACCAACATCAATCCATTTCCCAGCTGCAAGATCTGAGACTATCAGGCAAGGCATGGTAGTACACACCTGTAATCGCAGCACTGGAAAGGCTGAAGTCGGAGAATGGTGAGTCCAGGCCAGCCTGGGCTACACAGTAACCCCTTTCTCAAAAACAAATAGGATCGTAGATAGCTCACACCTGTAATCCTAGCTACTCAGGAGATCAAGAGGATCAAGGCCTGACTGGGCAAAAAGTTCTTGAGACTGTCATCTCAATAGAAAAGCCAGGCATAGTGTTGCACGCCTGTCATCTCAGCTATGGGGAGAATTGTTAATAGGATGACCATGGCCCAGGCTGGTCTTGCTTTCTGCAAGACCCTATCTAAAAAAAAAAAGAAAAAAAAAGTATGCTGGGCACAGGTGGCTCATGCCTATAATCCTACTCAGGAGGCTTGAGATCTAAGGATCATGGTTCAAAGCCATGGGAAGGTGGCTCACTGGTAGAGCGCTTGCCTCACATGCATGAGGCCCTGGGTTCCATTCCTCAGCACCACATAAGCAGAAAAAAGCCAGAAGTGGTGCTGTGGCTCAAGTGGTAGAGCACTAGCCTTGGGCTGAAGAACTAAGGGACAGCGCCCAGGTCCAGAGTTTAGGCTCCACGACTGATGACAACAACAACAACAACAAGCCAGCCTAGGCAGGAAAGAAAGTCCATGAGACTCATCTCTAGTAACCTTTTCAGAAAAAGCCAGAAGTGGAGCTTTGGCTCAGTGGTAGAGCTTTAACCATAACAAAATGAAGTTCAGGAACAGTACACAGGCCCCTGAGTTCAAGCCCCAGGACCAGCCCAAGAAAGAAAGGAAGGAAGGAAGAAAGAAAGAAAAAGAAAGAAAGGAAGGAAGGAAAGAAAGAAAGAAAAAAGGAAAGAAGGAAAGGAAGGAAGGAGAAAGAAAGGAAGGAAGAAAGAAAGAAAAAGAAAGCAGGAAGAAGGAAAGAAAGAAAGAAAAAAGGAAAGAAGGAAAGGAAGGAAGGAAGGAAGGAGAAAGAAAGAAAGAAAGAAGGAAGCAAGGAAGGAAGCAAGGAAGGACAATAAAAACAACCAAGTTAATACTTGATGCCTAGCTGACACATTGACCACCCCCCCCCAAAAAAAAAAACAACAACTCAGTCCCTCTGGCACAGGAAGGGACCAAACACCCTACCCAGACCCTATGGCAACTTAAAAGGGACAAATCCAGCCGGGCGCCAATGGCTCATGCCTGTAACCCTAGCTACTCAACAGACTGAGATCTGAGGATTGCAGTTCAAACCAGCTTGGGCAGGAAAGTCCATGAGACTCTCATCTCCAATAAACCACCAGAAAACCAGAAGTGGTGCTGTGGCTCAAGTGGTAAAGTGCTTGCTTTGAGCTGAAGAGCTCAGGGACAGTGCCCAGGCCCAGAGGTTAAGCCCCATGACCTCCTTTCCCCCATCCCCACGGGAAAAAGCCCATCCCTGGCCTTTTTGCAGCTGGTAACCTGCAAAGGTTCATAATTCTAATTACACAAAAATCTGAAGGAGCAAGGTTTGAACACAGCTCAGGGGAGAAGGGGAAGGGAATTATCCAGACCCCATCTTAGCTTGTTAGCTGGGTATGGTGGCTTGTACCTGTGATTCAACCTAAACAGAAGGTTGTAAATGGAAAGATACTGGTCCAGGTTAGCCATGGGGGAGGGGGGGAGGGGAAAGAAACAAAACAAGAGACCCTACCTGAAAAATAACTAAAACAAAAAGGTGGCTCACACCTGTAATCCTAGCTACTCAGGAGGCTGAGAGAACCAGCTGGGGCAGAAAAGTCGGTGAGACTCTCATCCTCCCCATTTAACCAGCAAAAAGTCTGAAGTGGAACTGAGGCTCAAGTGGTAGAACACCAGCCTTAAGGCCCTGAGTTCAAACCTTAGGTAAGGGTACCAAACAACAACAAAAACCAGCTTGTGGTATTGCTCAAGTGGTAGAGCACCTGTCTGTCAAGTGTAAGGCCCCTGGCCTAGGTTCAAACTTCAGTACCACCACAGACCCACCCAGATTCCTAATTCAAAGTAAATGTGCTCAAGTGGGAGAGAAAGGTTATATTGTTAAAATCAACAGGGAGGAAAACCCAGAAGTTGCTGCCCAAGCAGATACCCTGGGTAAAAGAGATACAAAGAAAAAGAAAGTGGGGTATTAAATTCAATTATCAGCAGATCCATGCTGCCTTTCAACCAGCCCTGCCTATCATGAAAAAGAGAGATTAGCATGCGTGAAAGAGCTGTCAGAGACCCAGTTAGCACCCAATGGCGACTTTCCCTCTGAAATTCCCCAGGGAGGGGGAGGAAGGGGGGTGGAGGAGGAGAGAGGGGGAGGGGAGGAGGGAAAATCTGGAAGGGCCAGTAATTTGGGCCACAAGGGCTGGGCAGACCCCAGGTCTCCCTCAGGGAAAGAAACATACAACTCTCCCCCAGTAGAGTCCCCTTCTCCACCTAGCCTGAAAAGCCATCGCTCTCTCTTTTTTTTTAATCTTTTTTTTTTTCTGGTCCTAGGGGGCTTGAACTCAGGGCCTCGGCCTTGTCCCTGAGCCTTTTTGTGTTCAAGGCTAGCACTCTACCACTTGAGCCACAGCACCACTTCCAGCTTTTTCTAAGTAGTTTATTGGGGATAAGAGTCTTATGGAGTTTTCTGCCTGGGCTGGCTTCGAACCATGATCCTCAGATCTCAGTGTCTCTCTCTCTCTCTTTTGGTCGGTGGTGGAGCTTGAACTCTGGGCCTGGATGCTGTCCCTCAGCTCTTCAGCTCAAGGCTAGTGCTCTACCACTTGAGCTACAGTGCCACTTCCAGTTTTCTGGTGGTTTATTGGAAATGAGTCTCACAAACTTTCCTGCCCCGGCTGGCTTTGAACTGTGATCCTCAGATCTTAGTCTCCTGAGTAGCTAGGATTACAGGTGTGAGCCACCAGTGCCTAGCTTTTGGCTAATCTCAGCTCTTCAGCTCAAGGCTAGTGCTCTACCACTTGAGCCACAGCGCCACTTCTGGCTTTTTCTGCTTACGTGGTGCTGAGGAATCAAACCCAGGGCCTCATGCATGTGAGGCAAGCACTCTACCACTGAGCCACCTTCCCAGACCCTTCATTATATTCTTAAATGAACAGAAATGGATGGATTTCATCCTTAAGTTAACAGTATTTAAAGTCTGTTAAATTATTATTAATAGTAGTAGTATTTATTGGGGGGGGGCACAGGTACTGAGGCTTGATCTCAGGGTTTGGGCATCGTCCCTAGCTCTCTACCACTTTGAGCCACAGCTCCACTTCAGTTTTCTGGTGGTTTATTGAAGATAAGAGTCTCACAGACTTTGGGCTGGCTTTGAACTGTGATCCTCAGATCTCAGCCTCCTAAGTATCTAGGATTACAGGTGTGAGACACCAGCATCAAGCTCTTAATGCCTTCCTTCCTTTCTCTCTTTCTTTCCTTTTATTTATTTGCCAGTCCTGGGGCTTGAACTCCGGGCCTGGGCACTGTCCCTGAGCTTCTTTTGCTTAAGGCTAGCCCTCTACCACTTGAGCCACAGTGCCACCTTCAGCCTTTTCTATTTATGTGGTATCGAGGAATCGAACCCAGGGCTTCATGCTTGCTAGGCAAGCACTCTACCACTAAGCCACATTCCCAGCCCTTAACACGTTTCTTAAACTTTTCACCCCCATGCCGTCCCACAGCCCAGTCATCTTCCATGTCTCAGGCTTTGCAATCCACTGGAATGGAGCCAGATAAGCCTGCACAGGTAAGCCCCTGCCTCACTCCATGCCGAAGTCTGCTCTGCACACCTCCACAACTAACTGTGAGGGACACATGTCTCAGACGGAGCAGCATCAATGACAATGGAGGACCAAGGACAGAGCTGTTTGCCCACCTACGTAGCTAGTTAAGTCCATATCCCAGCTGCACCCTGAAAACCTAAGAGTCTGAGAAACAAACACACGGAGGGACCAACAAATCACACCAAGGAACTAGCTGAGTGCTGTGTGACTCTGAGGTATCCACAGTCCATCTCTGGGCCTCCAGAGCATCACCAGGGTGGGAAAAGAAAAGGGGTGCCAAGTGGCGGGAAAAGAGACAATAGGGTCCAGTGAGAAGATGCCTCCCATCAGCTGCCCACACCCTGGGTTGGAGTGGCCTCCTCCAGGCAGCCCCCTCCCCATGACCACACCCTGCCCAGCCCCCCCCCCCCCCTTGCCAGGAGGCCTAGAGACGGATTCCCTCAGGCCCAGCCAAGCAGAGCAGATAAACAAGCTAGGGATGAGAAACAGGCAAGTCGGGGCCCTGGCTCCCCTGAGCCCCTGGCTAGACTCCCGGGGCGGGGTGGGGGAGCGGCCCAGCCTTTGTCTGAGTGTCTCCCACCCTACTGAGGGTGCCCCCCTCCCCTAGGAAACACACCCAGGGGGAAGCGCGGGGGGGGGGGGGGGAGGAGCGGCCACCGGCCAAGCTGGCCTGGCTGGACCTCGGCGTCCCGAGCGCCCTGGCTTGGGGTGGGGACAGGGCACCCGGGACGGGGCGCTGCTGGCTTGTCACAACCACGCTGGGGGGGGGTCCGTGTGACTCCAGGAAGTCCCCCCCATGCCTGCCCGTGAACACACCCCATGACCCCCCTCCGGCCACCTGTGGGAGTGAGGGTCCCGGGGAGGGGGACACCCGGGCTGGGCACGGGGGGGGGCGCACACTCATTTGGCACCTGCTGTGTACCAGGGCCCTGGGCCACCCGGGGTCTGCTGTCGGATCCCCGCACATCGGGCGGCCCCAGGCGAGGCGGGGAGGGCGGGGGGGGGCTCAGAGATTCGCAGCTTTCGACCCTGTTACCTGCCACCCCCCGGTTTTTTCTGGGGTCCTCCCGGGGCGGGCCGGGGGCGGCTGGGATTCCTTTCCCACACCGTAGGCTGAGATCGCCCCCCCCTCCAACCTGCCATCAGTGGGAACTGAAGACAACCTCGGGGGCGCAGGCCGCCCGCTTCACGGGGAGGGAGTGGGGGGGACCCTGCGCCGCAGGGGAGGGCGGGGGGAGCCCAGGCCCGCACCCCTGCGATCCGGGAAGGGGTCGCTGGGGCTCCCCCGGGGGCTGACCACCTACAGGTGGCCGTGCCTGGCCGGACAGTGTCCCCCCCTCCCCACTCCCCTGCGGGCTGGAAGCCTCCCCCCTCCCCACGAAGCTGGGGCCCGGGCCGCCCCCGCCCAGGGGAGGCCTCAGGGCGCGTGGCCCTGCCCGGTGCCCCCCACCCCACCCCGGGTCCCAGCTGGCCGCGTCCAGACGCCTCCCCCCCCACACCCCCGGGCAGCCCTTCCCGGTCCCCCCGGCGGCCCCGCGGGGGTCCCATCCCCCCCCACTCCACACGTGCGCACACACGGGCGGACGTGGGGCCTCCGCGCGCGCCTACTCACTCCATCTCCCGCGAGGTCCGGCGATGGCGGTGCGGGGTGCGGGGCCTCGGACGCGGGGGACGGGCTGTGTGTG
>NW_012267280.1:3765564-3766052 GCF_000151885.1 Dipodomys ordii | reverse complement strand
CACCAAGTCACCCTGGCTAAGGGGCCAGGCGCGTCTAGGGGTAAATAAACCTCAGGAAACGGGAGCCCCGGGAGGTGCAGGAAGCCATCCCTGCCCCCCACACACACCCCAAACCGGGCACCGAGGTGAATCCTCCGCCACCACCCCGGCCGGACATCCCTGCGCAGCGGGCGGGGGAGATGGAGGGATGGGTTGGAGGGCAGGGCGAGGGCAACGGGCCTGGGGTGAGGAGGGGGCTGAGCAGCACCTGCTGGAGGCTGGGCGTGGGCCCAGGGTTTCCTCTAAAGCTCCTCCTCCGTCCCACAGAGGGAGGGAGGATATGGGGCCTGTGGAGGCCGCAGGGAGAATCCAGGCTTTGCTTGAGGCTACTAGGGAGCTACAGCAGGGAAGAAGCAGGGGTCTGTGCCCCCCCCCTCCCCGGACATGGACATGGAGACAACTGTGACTTATCCGAGGATCTTACAAGGACACAGCCATCCCCCCCCCCC
>NW_012267280.1:3757067-3765051 GCF_000151885.1 Dipodomys ordii | reverse complement strand
CCATCACTTGAGCCACAGCTCCACATCCAGCTTTATTGGTGGTTCACTGGGGATAAGAGTCTCGCCACCTGGGCTGTATTTGAATTGTCATTCTCAGATCTCAGCCTCCTCCACTAGATAGGACGACAGGTGTAAGCCATCAGTAAGGGACAGAAACCTGACCCCTATCTCTCACACTGCATAAAAATCAACTCCAAATGAGTCAAAGAGCTCAAAATAAGCATGTAATCCTAGCTACTAAGGGCTGAGATCTGAGGATTGGGGTTCACAGCCAGCCCAGGCAGAAAAGTACAAGATACTCTTATCTCCAATAAACTACTCAGAAAAAACTGGAAATGGTGCTGTGGCTCAAGTGGTAGAGAGCTAGCCTGGAACACAAAGAGGCTCAGGGACAGCACCTGGACCCTGAGTTCAAAGCCCACAACTGACAAAAAAAAAAAAAAAAGACTGAAAATAAGACCTGAATCTGGGCTGGGATTATGGCTTAGTGGTAGAATGCTTGACTAGCATGCGTGAAGCCCTGGATTCGATTCCTCAACGCCACATAAACAGAAAAAGCTGGAAGTGGTGTTGGCTCAAGTGGCAGAGTGCTAGCCTTGAGAAAAAGAAGATCAGGGACAGTGCCCAGGCCCTGAGTTCAAATCACAGTACACACACACACACACACACACACACACACACACACACATCTTTCAGTGCCCTGCAGGTGGATATTTATTTATAGCTCAGCACCATTTATTTGCTCTGGTTATTTTTGAGGGGGTTCTAGCTTTTTATTTGTGTCAGCCTGGACCACAGTCCCCCTGTTTGTTTCTCACCATAGCTAGTAAAACAGGTATGGGTCACCATGCTCAGCTCTTGCTTGAGATGGGGAGCCTCAAAAAACTTTTTGTACCAGGCACTGGTAGCTCATGCCTATAATCCTAGGAGCCTGAGATCTGAGGATCATGGTTCAAAGCCAGCCGGGTCAAGGAAAGTCCATGAGACTCCTATCTCCAATGAACCACCAGAAAACCAGAAATAGCACTGTGGCTCAAGCGGTAGAACACTCGCCTGGAGCTGAAGAGCTGAGGGACAGCGCCCAGGCCCAGAGTTCAAACCCTATGACCAACAAAAAAAAAAAAAAAACCAAAAATCTTTTGTCCAGTTTGGCCTGGAACCACGATCCTCCCAATTTCAGCCTCTAGCATGTCTGGGTTGACAGGCCTGAGCCACTATTGCTAGGTGGGAATTATGCTTGTATGCTGTTGTCTCTTGGCATCTCAGTGACCAGTAAGTCACATGACTCCATCATTTCCCAGGTGTTCAGGTTGCCGGGACCCAGCACACCTGTGCCCTTCCTGTGCCTAGGTCTCCCACACCCCCAGGCCACCCCTGTTGGTGTGAATGTGACAACCTCGAATTTCACAAACCCCCAGGTGGAGCCTGGAAGAGCAAACAGACTCAGAAGAAATGTATTCCAGAGGAAGAGACCCTGCCTCCCTTCCTCTTCCCTTTTTTTATTTTATGCCATTTCTGTGACTTAAACTCAGGGCCTAGTTATTATTCCTGAACTTTTTGGTTCAAGACTAATGTTCTACTACTTAAACCACATCTCCTTTAGTAGTTTACTGGGGATAAAGAGTCTCATGACTAGCTGGGTGCAGGTGGCTCATGCCTGTCATCCTAGCTACTCAGGAGGCTGAGATCTGAGGATCAAGGTTCAAAGCCAGCCCAGGCAGGAAACTCTGTAAGACTTTTATTTGGTCAGTCGCGGGGCCTGAACTCTGGGCCTGGGCGCTGTCCCTCAGTTCTTCAGCTGTAGACTAGCACTCTCACTTGAGCCTCAGCCCCACTTCTGGCTTTTTCTGCTTTTGTGGTGCTGAGGAATGGAACCGAGGGCCTCATGCATGCAAGGCAAGCGCTCTACCACTGAGCCACCTTCCCAGCTCCTGTAGGACTCTTATCTCCAATAAACCACCAGAAAACTGGAAGTGGAACTGTGGCACAAGTGGTAGAGTGCTTACCTTGATCTGAACAGCTGAGGGACAACACCCAGACCCAGAGTTCAAGCCCCATGACAGACAAGAAAAAAAAAGTGTGATCCTCAGATCTAGACCTCCATTGTAGCAAGGATTACAGGCCACTTGTGCCTGGTAGAGGTGAGTTCTGTTTCAGATTGTGGACAGGTGGAGAAATAAATCCCTTAAATGTAAAGTCTATGGCTGGCAGCCATAGTGCAGGCCCAGAAGACAGGTTGGACCTATGAAGGAGGGAAGGGGTACCAATGGCTCACATCAGTAATCCTAGCTACTCAGGAGGCTGAGATCTGAGGATCTTGGTTTAAAACCAGGCAGAGCAAAAAATACCTGTGAGATTCCTATCTCCAATTAACCTCCAGATGTGGAACTGTGGCTCAAGTGGTAGAGCGCTTGAGCATAGATGCTCAGGGATAGCTCCCAGGCCCTGAGTTCTAGCCCCATAAACAACAAATCAAAACAAACCAATAAAACAAAAAAAAGACCTCACTCCCAAGTTTTCTTGTAGGTGGTCAGGGGGAAAAAAATGTAGCCAGGTGCCGGTGGCTCATACCGTAATCCTAGCTATTCAGGAGGCTGAGATCTGAGGATCTTGGTTCAAAGCCAGCCTGGGCAGGAAAGTCTGTGAGACTCATATCTCGAAGAAACCCCAGAAAACCAGAAGTGGTGCTGTGGCTCAAGTGGTAGAGTGCTCGCCTTTAGCTGAAGAGCTGAGGGACAGTGCCCAGACACAGGGTTCAAGCCTCATGATGGTAAAACAAAAAACAAAACAAAATATATAAAGAGTTCCAACAGATAGGCCTCACCCATTATTCCAGGACAGGGAAATCCAATTCAGTTCCCATCTAAGACCCTCCAGGATCATAATCCAGGAGTTCAAAATCCTAAGACTTTACTGTGCAGCCCAGCCAAACAGATTCCCCTCTCTGGGCCTCACTTTGAGAATGAGAAACATGGACACCACCCCCAGTCCATGCCTCTGGGCTGCTGTGAGTTTGGTTATTTGGTTTGAAGGGTAGGGCAGTTATTTGTTTCACAACGATTCACCAAAAGGGGAAGGAAATGGAGGCTGTGGGTAAAATAAGCCTCTACTGGCCATGAGAAGGTGGGCACAAAACCCACACCTGGAGGACCCAGGGTGCTGATTCAATCAACTGTGTCTTCTGCTTGGCTGGGCAGAAGTACCATCAGACAGTCTGAGCCTTGGGGACACAGCCTGGCTAGATGGCCTCCAGGGACCAAGTCAATGTCAAACTGTAATTTGGCCTGGAAGCTGAGTGGGGAGCTGGGATGGAGCCTGCACTTGAGAAGGGACAGAAGATGGCCTGGAGCCTGGGAAAAGTCCCCAGCTCTAACACCATTAAGCCTCCCTGGCTCCTGCCCTGCCCCGCTCTGTCTCTCTGCCTTTCTCTCTCTCCTCCTCTCGATCTCTGCCTGTCTTTACCTGTATATCCTCTCTCTGTCCCTCTCTTTTGTTCCAGTGCTGGGGCTTAGCTTAGTAATCACTTAGCTTTTTTTTTGCTGGTACTCTACCACTTAAGCCACAGCTTCACTTCCAACTTCTTGGCTGGTTCATTGGAGAGAAGAGTCTCATGGAAAAATTATTTTTTAAAAAGCCAGGCTCTGGTGGCTCACGCCTGTCATCCTAACTACCTAGGAGGCTGAGGTCTCAGGATCATGGTTCAGAGCCAGCCTGAGTAGGAAAGTCCATGAGACTCTTATCTCCAATAAACCAGCAAAAAAAGCCAGAAGTGGAGGTATGGCTCAAGGTGGTAGAGTGTTAGCCTTGAGTTTCAAAAAAGCTCAGGCACAGCGCCCAGGCCCTGAGTTCGAGCCCCATCACACACACACACACACACACACACACACACACACACACACACACACCAGCCATAATCAGTTTCCCAGAAGACCAGCCTTCATTACTCCTGTCCCCCGAGGGCGGGGCGCATGCGCAGGGCAGAGCTGGCACCCCAGGGGCAAGTGGGCACCAGTGAGGAGCTGTGTCTACTGGGCACTCCAGGCAGGCTTCTCCATGCACTCACCCCAGGTAGATGCCAGGTAAACTGAGGCCCAGGGAAGCGAAGTGAGTCCCTGAAGGGGGTGCATGGAGGTCCATGGAGTCCCCTCTGCCCCTGCCATCTCCTGCTTTCAACCTCCCATGCGATCATGACTGGTCTCGGTGGTAATCTGGCACCGCCCAGTCACCCATTTCCCAGAAATGCCCTCTCTGGTGGGGTGTCCCTGCCTGGCTTCCTGACCACAGGCAGTATCTGGGTTCCCACTGCTTTCTGGGCAGTTGGTGAGGGCGAGAGCCAACAACAGTGTGTAGCCCTGGCAAGGAAGACACCAGCGTGGGACAGCCATGGCACCCAGGACAGGGGGCCCAAGCCACCTGCTGCTGACGGTGGCCGCTGTCCTGATGCTGCCCACGAGGCCCCCTGGTGAGTACTCCAGACCCCAGCTGACCCCTGGATTCGTGTGTGTGTGTGTGTGTGCGCGCACACACGCGCGCACGTCTTAGGACCCTAACTCAGGGCCTGGGCACAGTCCCTGAGTTTTGTTTTTGTTTTGCTCAAGGCTGGAGCACTGTCATTTGAGCCACAGCTCCATTTCTGGCTTTTCCGTACTTAATGGGACATGAGAATCTCACAGACTTTCCTGCCTGGGCTGACTTTGAATCTCGATCCTTAGCTCTCAGCTGCCTAAGTAGCTGGGATTATAGGTGTGAACCATTGGCCATGACCCTAGATTCCTGATCCCCATCCCCACCCCCTGGTCCTGGGACACAGCCAGGCCTAGCATTTACCTGTGGGGGTTGAGGGGTCTCTACCACTCAGGCTTAGGCTTTGAGGGTCCCTCTCAGCACTGGGCCATCTGGCTTCTTCTACCTTATCTTTGCATTATGGGCACCCTCCTAGCCCCAGTGTCTATCTCTTCCTCTTCCCTTCCTCCCCTCATGGGGACCAAAGGTCCGGTAACAGAGCTGTCCCAGGGGCTCAGTCTCATGCCCAGCTCTCTCTCATTGCGGGCTGTCCACACCACAGGCTCCTGGGGAGCTCGGATCATCGGAGGTCGAGAAGTGACACCCCACTCCCGGCCCTACATGGCCTCCGTGAGCTTTGAGGGCCAGCACCACTGTGGAGGCTTTCTGCTCCAGGCCCGCTGGGTGGTCTCAGCCGCCCACTGCTTCAGTGACAGGTGAGGCCCAAGGGTGACCTGCAGAATGGACTCTGGGTTGACAGGAACAGGGTGGAACCCCACCCTCACCCTGGGGCTCCTGGTGATCCTCAAGCCTCACAACTATGTTCATGTTGATTTCAAGTGTATTTTTACTATTAAAATAGTATGCGGGGCACTGATGGCTCATGCCTGTCAGTTTAGCGACTTGGAAGACAGAGATCTGAGGATTGAAGTTCAAAGCCAGCCTGGGTAGGAAGGTCCGTGAGACTCTCATCTCCAGTTAACCATCAGAAAAGAAAACTGGAAGTGGCACAGTGGCTTAAAGTGGTAGAGTGCTAGCCTTGAGGAAAAGAGCTCAGGCACAGCACCCAGACCCTGAGTTCAAGCCTTACGATCAAAACACCCCCCCACACATACAATAACAATAATAATGTCACTAGTATTACCATGGAAATAGTAGCAAATAGTGTGTGTGTGTGTGTGTGTGTGTGTGTGTGTGTGTGTGTGTGAGTGTGTGTATGCCATTCCTGGAGCTTGAACTCAAGGCCTGGATACTATCCCTGAACTTTTGCGCTCAAGGTTAGTGCTCTTCCACTTGAGCCACAGCTCCACTTCTGGCTTTTTAGTGGTTCATTGGAAATAAGAGTCTCATGGACTTTCCTGCCTGAGCTGGCATTAGGTCTCAGCCTCCTGAGTAGGTAGGATTACAGGTGTGAGCCACTGGCGCCCGGCATGTTCTTATTGCTATTCAAATGAATACTATAGTAAGTAGCATGTGTATATTAATATTGCAATTGAGGTGGGAAGGAAAATAAGGATATTGCCACTGCCGGGCTGGCATTGGTGCTGAAGGGTTTCTAAACCGCTTGTCACTAGAGGTATAGGGACAGAAGCCCTGATGGGTGAGCCTCATACCATCTTGTCACTTCTCCCCAGGGACCCTCGTATGGGCCTGGTGGTGCTCGGGGCCCATGTTCTACACCCCTCGGAGCCCACGCAGCAGGTGTTCAGCATCACAGCTGTGGTGAAGCACCCCAAGTACCAGCCTGAGACCCACGCCAATGACATCTGCCTGTTGTGGGTGAGCCACTGGTGCCGGCTAGTAGCGCCAGGAAAACATAGTTTCTGGGGCTTGAACTCAGGGCCTGGGTGCTGTCCCTGAGCTCTTTTGCTCAAGGCTAGCACTCTATCACTTTGAGCCACAGCGCCACTTCTGGTTTTCTGGTAGTTAGTTGGAGATAAGAGTCTCATGGACTTTTCTGCCCAGGATGGCTTCAAAAAGCAATCCTCAGATCTCAGCCTCCTGAGTAGCTAGGGTAAACAGGTGTGAGCCACCAGCCCCTGGCTTTGTCTCTGAGGTTCTTTATGTTATTTTTTTTTTTTCTCAAAGTTAGCATTCTACCACTTGAACCACAGCGCCACTTCCAGCTTTTTTGGTGGTTCACTGGAGATCAGAGTCTTCCAGATTTTCCTGCCAGGGCTGACTTTGAACCACAATCCTCAGACCTCAGTCTCCTGAGTAACTGCGATTACAGGTGTGAGCCATTAATTCCAGGCTGCTGAGTTCTCTTTTGAAAATGTCTGGAGGAGCTAGCTGCCATTGACTTCTGAGGAAGCTAGGGGCTACCAAGTGTTTCCTGAACCGAGAGTTCAGGAGCTGCATGAACCTGCAAAACCCATAACCAAAGATACACAGAGCCCTCAGGTGACAGGGACAGGCAGCTTGGTAAACTGGCCTTGACCGGGCACCTGGGTCCTTGAGGAAGCTGGCTCTGAGGCAGGGGTGGTGAATAGAGTACATGGTGCAGGGGTACCCCCTGAACCTGGCCTCTCTCTGCAGCTGAACAGCTCTGCAGTCCTGGGTCCAGCAGTGGGGCTACTGAGGCTGCCTCGAAGAGGCGCTCGGCCCCCTGCAGCCGGGACACCGTGTCGCGTGGCTGGCTGGGGCTTCGTGTCAGACTTTGAGGATGCTCCACCTGGACTGATGGAGGCTAAGGTCCAGGTGCTAGGCTTAGATGTCTGCAACAGCTCATGGCGTGGCCAGCTGAGCCCTGCCATGCTCTGCACACACAGCGGGGACCGACGGAGGCGTGGCTTCTGCTCGGTAAGATGTTCTGCATCCATCTGCTTCCTGTGTGGAGAAGCTGATGCCCTCAGAGGGGGTCAGGCTGTCCCGGGGTGTGGGGGGGTAATGGGGGAACTGTCTTGGGAATTGAGTTCCACTAATGGCTGATCAGATGGAGAAACTGAGGCCCAGGAATAGCAGGGAGTTGATGAGGATTACACAGAGCTGTCACGTTCAGTTACTCAGGTTGTACACTGCAGAAAGTGCCCCTGCTTTGTCTATTTTTTTTCTGGTCCTGAGGCTTGAACTCAGAGCCTGGGCTCTGTCCCTGAGCCTCTCTGTACTCAAGGCTAGCACTCAACCACTTGAACCACAGCACCACTTCCAGCTTTTTCCCTGGGCTTCATGCTAGGCAAGCACTCAATGGTAAGAGTGCTCCCCACATTGCCAGCCCTGCTTCTAGTTGTAAGAGCAGTGTCCAGCAGGGGGCAGACACAGGATTGAATGAAGCAGCTTCTGCATTTTTTATTTTTATTTTATTTTATTTTTTCTGGCTAATTGAAGATGAGTCTCATGGAGTTTTCTGCCCTGGTTGGCTTTGAATCATGATCCTCAGATCTCAACCTCCTCTGTAGTTGAGATTACAGGTGTGAGCCACTGGTGCCTGGCTATAGCTCCTACTCTTTTTGATTTTTTTTTTTTTGGGTCCGGTCCTGGG
>NW_012267280.1:3749245-3751320 GCF_000151885.1 Dipodomys ordii | reverse complement strand
GAGGAGGAGAAGAAGAAGAAGAAGAAGAAGAAGAAGAAGAAGAAGAAGAAGAAGAAGAAGAAGAAATAGCAATCAGTGGTCTCTTGCAGATGCCTATACTCAACCCAGCCCCCTCCTCAATTCCTACATCCTGCTTTCCCCTCCTCAGATGGGGAAACCGAGGCTCCCCTGGAGCCCATCCTCTTGTGTGAGGGAGGTCTGTCCTCTTCCTTCTCTCATTCCTTACTTTCTTCATTCCTTTTTTTTTTTTTTTTTTTGCCAATCCTGGGGCCTGGGCACTGTCTCTGTGCTTCTTTTGCTCAAGGCTAGCACTCTACCACTGGAGCCCCAGCACCACTTCTGGCTTTTTCTGTTGATGTGATACTGAGGAATCGAACCCAGGCTGCATGCATGCTAGGCAAGCACTCTACCACTAAGCCATTCGCAGCTTCCCAGGCCCTTTTCTCAATCTTAGCTGCCCAGCCTGAGCCCTGTCCTCCCTCTTACCCGCCAGTGGCTAAGGGCCAAGCCAGGCACCAAGAGAGAATGCCCCACTGCCCCTACTGCCTCGGCCTTGGCCTCTGGCAGTCTACCAGGGATTCTCCAGGGTGAAAAGTGGAGCGGAACAAGCCTGGGTTCTCACCCAGTGGGGGACTGGATGTAGATGACCTTGGCCAAGACTTGACCCCAGTGTCCTTATCACTCTGGCCTGAGTTGAGAAAACCAAAGGGTCACTGTCTGGCTGGCATGCATTCAGGATTTCTCCAGCCTGCTTGGTGCCTAGCCCAGTCTTTCCCCCAGAACCAGAGGCCACAGAATAGGGACCTGGAACCAATCATGGGTCCTGGCTCAGGAGCCTCTTTCCCTCTCTACTTCTCTCCCTCTCTTTCTCCCTCCCTCCCCCCCCTCTCTGTCTCTCACTTTTGCTTGCCAGACTTGGAGATTTGTGGCCTGGGCACTGTCCCTGAGCTTCTTTTGCTCAGGCTAGCACTCTACCACTTGAGCCCCAGTGCCACTTCTGGCTTTTTCTGTGTATGTGGTACTGAGGAATCGAACCCAGGGCTTCATGTATCCTAGGCAAGCATTCTACCACTAAGCCACCTTCCCAGCCCTCTCCCTCCTCTTAAAACCCTCGGAAAACTTCAACTCACTCCCCTCCTCAACTCTGCTTTTTGTTTTTTGTTTTTTCTTCTTCTTCTTTTTTTTTTTTGGCTAGTCTCAGGCTTAAACTCAGGACCTGGGCACTGTCCCTGAGCTTCTGTGCTCAAAGCTAGTGCTCTACCACTTGACCAACAATTCTACTTCTGGCTTTTTGGAGATAAGAATCTCATGTATTTTCCTGCCGGGGCTGGTTTTGAACTGTGATACTCAAGCTTCAGAGTAGCTAGGATGACAGGCGAGAGCCACTGGTGCCCAGCTTCCACCTCTGCTTTTTTGTCCCAGTTTTTCTTGCCACCCACATCCAGCCTTAGCTTGGTAAGTCCTTCCTCAACTCCTCTTCCCCCTAGAGCCAATGGGGGTAAACTCGCAATCACAATCAGATGGTCTCACTGGTATGGAGGAGGCTTGCTAGAGGGTGCTCCCCCCAAGGCCTCTGAGGTGAAGAAGACCAGAGATAAGGGACACCTGGGCTGGAGATTGCAAATTTATCTTGAAGCCAAAGGCCAGTAGATTAAGCCTGTAATCCCAACTATTCTGGAGGCTGAGATCTGATTATTGATATTCAGAGCCAGCTCAGGGGAGATAAATCTGAGATACTCTTATCTCCAGTTAGCTACCACGAAGCCAGAAGTGGGGAGGAGAGTGGGGGGGGGGAGGGGATTTCCCCAAAAGAAATGTATTCTTTACTGGACGTATGTAACTGTAATCCCATTGTATATCACCTTGACAATCAATTTTTTTTAAAGCCCAAAGTGGAGCTAGGGTTTAAGCGGTAGTGTCCCAGCTTTGAGTGAAAAAGTTAAGAGACAATGTCCAGGTTCTGAATTCAAGCCTCAGTTTGGGAAGAAGAAGAAGGAGGAGGAGGAGGAGGAGGAGGAGAAGTAGGAGAAGAAGGAGAAGAAGAGGAGGAGGAGGAGGAGTAGTAGGAGAAGAAG
>NW_012267280.1:3739516-3749195 GCF_000151885.1 Dipodomys ordii | reverse complement strand
TTTTTTTTTGCTTATGTGGTGCTGAGGAATCGAACCCAGGGCCTCAGGCATGCAAGGCAAGCACTCTACCACTGAGCCAACTTCCCAGCCCCAGCTCCTACTCTTAAAAGTTAATTACAGCCTGGTGTTGATAGTTCACACCTGCAATCCTAGATATTCAAGAGACTGAGCATGATTGTCGGCCAGGCCTGGCAGACAAATCTGTGAGATTCTTTTTTTGTTTTTGTTTTGTTAGTCATGAGAGCCTTTGTGCTCAAGGTTAGTGCCCTACCACTTTGAGCCACAGCTCTACTCCCAGCTCTCTGGTGGCTAATTGGAGATAAGAGGCTCACAGACTTTCCTGCCCAGGCTGATTTTGAACCACAGTCCTAAGTAGCTAGGATTACAGGCCTGAGCCCCCAGGGCCCAGCTCTGAGAGACTCTTACCTCCAATAAACAGCAAAAAGCTGGAAGTTCAGCTATAGTTCAAGTGGTAGAGTGCTAGCCTTGAAGAAAAAAAAAATTAAAAAAAACCAAGAGTACAAGGCCCCAAGTTCACATCCCAGTACTGACATGCACGAGTGCGCACACGCATGCGCGCGCGCACACACACACAAGCTGCTTCCAGACAGGAATTAGTTGTGGGATCAGGGAGCCAGGGACTTCAGGGTGGGCATCAGGAGTTGAAGGAGAGCTCATTGAAGAGGACACTTAGAAGCCAAGACCTTAATGAACCCTGAAGCCACTGTGTACAGCTGAAGGCCTCAAGTTCTGCCCAAACATGACACCCTTGTATATTTAAGCAACCACTAGCCAGAAACTGGTAGATATAACTGTCAGCATGTGCAAAGAGCCAGGAAGCTGGTATGGCATTGTGAGAGCAGAGGGTAGAGGCTGGATCCCCCTCTTTGAGGCAAAGTTGAGTTCAGATTTTGCTTTAAGGCTCACGCCTGTCATCCTAGCTACTTGGGAGGTTGAGATCAAGGTTCAAAGCCAGCCCAGGCAGGAAAGTCTGTGACTCTTATCTCCAAGTCATTATCAAAATGCTGCAAGTGGTACCATGGCTCAAGTAATACAGGACCAGCCTTGAGCAGAAGCTAGAGGACAGCCCCCAGGCCCTGATTTCAAGCTCTAGTCCTAACACACACACACACAAGCCAAGTGCAGGTAGCTCCTGGCTTCTCATGAGGCTGAGATCTGAGGATTGTAATTTAAAGCCAGCCAGGGCAGAAAAGTCCACGAGACTGTTTTTTCCAATTAACCATAAAAAAAGCCAGAAGTGTAGTTGTGACTCAAGTAGTAGAATGATAGCCTTGAACACAAACGCTCAAAGAGCACATAGGACCAACACACACACACACTTACACACACACTTGGGCCAGAGGTGACAGTGCATACCTATAATTCCAGCACACAGGAGGCTGAGGCAGGAAGATTCAGAGTTTGAGGCCAGCCCAAGCTAGATAGAAGAGACAGCAAGACAGACAGCACAGGCACTGGGGCTGTGGATGGGGAATATATTGGGCAGGGTTGGGACATATATGTAAACGCTCCATTAGGGAAAAACCCCAGCTAACACCTGACCTTGTTTCTCTTTACCCCAGGCAGACTCTGGGGGGCCCCTGGTGTGTGGGAGCCGGGCTCATGGCCTTGTCTCCTTCTCAGGCCTGTGGTGTGGGGACCCCAAGACACCGGATGTATACACACAAATGTCTGCCTTCGTGGCTTGGATCTGGGACGTGGTTCGGGGCAGCCCCCCACCTGGGATTTTAGGGCACCCCAGATGAATGGCAAGCTATTCTCAGCAGCTTGGATATAGAATAATCTGGAACCCAGAAACTGGAGCCCTGGTGTCCAGAGAAGGAGGCTTTCATTCCAAATGAAAAAAGGCCAAATGAAGTTGGGCACTGGTGGCTCACACCTGTAATCCTAACTTCTAGGAGGATGAGATCTGAAGATCACTTGATTTGAAGCCAACCTGAGCAGACAACTCTACAAGACTCTTCTTTTTTGTTGTTGTTATTCTTGGTCGTGGGGCTTGAACTCTGGGCTTGGGTGCTGTCCCCGCACTCTTCAGCTCAAGGCGAGCGCTCTACTGCTTGAGCCACAGCGCCACTTCTGGTTTTCTAGTGGTTTATTGGCAATAAGAGTCTCACGGACTTTCCTGCCCAGGCTGGCTTTGAACCGCAATCCTCAGATCTCAGCCTCCCAAGTAGCTAGGATTACAGGCGTGAGTCACCAGTGCCCGGCTTCACGAGACTCTTATTTCTAAGTAACCAGCAAAAAGCCAGAAGTGGAGGCGTGGCATGGTAAAGCAACCAGCCTTGATTAAAAAGCCAAGGGAAAGTGGGAGACCCTGAGTTCAAGATCCAGTACCAGCACACACACAAAAAAGAATGCCACATTCTGGCACCAGTGTCTCAAGCCTATAATCCTAGCCACTCTGGAGGCTGAGATCTGAAGACTGCAGTTCAAAACCAGCCTAGGTAGGAAAGCCCGTGAGACTCTTTTCTCAAATTAGCCACCAGAAAACCCTAAGTGCCACTGTGGCTCAAAGTGGTAGAGTGCTAGCCTTGAGCAGAAGAGCTCATGGAGAGCTCCCAGGCCCTGAGCTCAAGCCCTACAACCAATAGAAAGAAAAAAAAAAAAAAAGCCAAATGGAACTGAATAATGCATTGACTAATGAATGTATACTGACCAGTTCTGGGCCCCCAACTCTCTATCTGGAGCCTTTTTCCTGCCCATAGCCCCCTCCCTCCCAGCTCCCACACCTGATACTCTCTCCACCTTTGTGGTGCCTGCCCCCACTGACTGACCACATGGGTGTGCGGATGAGAAACTGAGGCTTGGACACCTAGCATTCCCTGAGCAGGGGCCAACGGCTGTTGGGGGATATCACAGTGGGGTCTTGCTGACCCTCATGGGAACTCTGGGTTGATCTGGCATTCCCCCAAAGCTTGTCCTCTGAAAACCAAAGCACCCAGCAAATGTCAGCCCGCATGACAGTCTCAAGATGTTGCTGGTGATGTTCCCCCCCCCCCCAGTACTGGGGTTTGAACTTAGGTCCCTGTTCTGGCTAGTTAGGCACTCTGCCACTTGAGCCATGACCCCAGTACTTTTTTTTACTTTAGTTGTTTTTCAAATAGTCTCTTGGTTGTTTTGTGTGTATGTGTGTTTTTTTCATCTCTGGGCCAGCCATGGACCTGAATCCTTTTATCTCTATCTGCCTCATAGCTGGGATGACAGATCTGAACCACCATACCTGGCTTATTGGTTGAGATGGGGAAGGGAAATCGTAACTTTTTGCCCTGGCTGGCATTGAACTTTGATCTTTCCTATCTTTGCCTCCCAAGTAGCTAGGATGACAGATGTGAACCACCATGCCCAATCCCAGGCTTTTACTTCTGAATTCCCAAAGAGCTGGCCTGAGCTAGCCCCCAGAGAGGCTCCTTTTTTTCTCTCCACTCTCCTTTGGCTGCTTCTGCCCATCGATGGCTGCTGCCTGTTTCCTGGAGATGCACACCAAAGGACATGTGCCATGTCTTTCTGGAAGCTTCTGTGGTCCCATGCACCACCCCAGACCTCAGCTGGTCATACCTGGCTTGAGGGGCAGCACAAAGCCTAGAGAGAGGATGCAACAGAAGTTTGGACACCTACAGTGGCTTTTCAGTTTTTATTTCTTTGATGAAGCAGGACCTCAGGGTCAGGGGGACTGCTTTGTCAGGCTTTGTAGTTACCCAATTGAGGACACTGGTGGACTCACGAGAAAAGTGTGGCCTGGGGGCTGGGAAGGTGGCTCAGTGGTAAAGCGCTTGCCTTGCATGCATGAGGTCCTGGGTTCGATTCCTCAGCACCACATAAGCAAAAAAGAAAAAAGCTGGAAGTGGCACTGTGGCTCAAGTGGTAGAGGGCTAGCCTTGAGCTGAAGAGCTGAGGGATAGCGCCCAGGCCCAGAGTTCAGGCCATATGACCCGACCCCTCCAAAAAAAAAGTGTGGCCTGGAGCTAGAGGGGGTGGGTGGAAACTTTTCACCCTGATCTGGGGAGGGGGTGGTCTTCCTCCTATTGGGTCTGAGCCTGTGGTCTTCAGGAAGGCACAAGAGGGTGATTCTGGGAAACAGCGCTGTCTGGATAGAAGGTTAGGAATCTCACAGAACAGGCTCAGAACAGCACCAGGCTGGGACGACCACTCACAGCTGGACTGGTGGGCAATGTGGGGACTGGTGTGAAGGCCTGAGGATAGCAGCAAGGGCTTCTCCAAGATGTCCTGTGCAGCAGGCCCTGGTATCCACATCACACCTCAGGCCTCACCTTAAGGAGACTTGGCACCACTGGACAGCACCCTGTGCTGACCACCCACATCTAATCCCCAGGTGAATGGGGAGGGGGATTAAGGAAGCCCTTGGGCAGTTCTGTGGCCAAATCAGGCCTTCGTCAGTAGGCACAGATGGGACCCCAGCTTGGAAGGATACACTGAGCATCTCTTGAGGATATAGAGGGTAAATAGAGGTAGTGGGAGGTCAAGAACCTGGAGTTCAGGGTGAGGAGGGCATTATGAAGGACCTGATCCCTCAATATTTCACCTAGGGCCTGAGTCAGGGCTAGAACAGCAAACAGACCCTTGGTACAGATCAGAACCTTCAGGGCACCCTCTTGCTGGTGGTGGGAATAATTAATAGCCATCCCCAAGGGGGGCAGAAGCACCCTAGGGTCCTCTGGGCATCAGGTCCCAGGGATGGAGATTGGGTATTTCCGGCAGGCCGCACTTCCATCGTCCCTTCTTAGGCTTCCTTCCCTCCATCCTTTGTCATCCTTTGTCATGGTGCTTGGGGATCCCAGGCCAGGTACAGGGAGTGGGGGGTGGAAAGGGGGGAGGGGACATAAATTAGATTCTGATTCTGTAGCAATAAATAGATGAAGGCCGGCCTCACGTGCCAGACCCGGCCGCCAGCGGCTCACACGAAGTTTTTCTCCTCATCTCAGTACACGGTGGACGTTGGCTCCCCAGGGATCGGTGGCTCCCCGGTGGTGGGTTCCCAGGTCTGCTCTGCCGGATGGGGAGGGGGTGGAGCAGAGGGAGGCAAGGAAGAGGAGGAAGACAAGGAGATGAAGGCGCCTGCGCCTTCCAGGGTGGAGCCTGTGGCTTTGAGACCCAGGACCCTGCTACCTCACCTCTGCATCTGCCCTGGTGGCGAATGCCTATAGAACGGCCCAGGAGACAGGTGGCTCGGCGCAGGTGGCACGGGGAGAGGTAGGTGACGTTGTTTTTACCGCAAACCTCGTGGCCGGGAACGGTGGGTATGGGGCAGGGCCGGCGTCCACAGGTCACGCAGTATGCTCGGCCGGAAACATCGGTCAGGCACGACAGCGGAGGCTCGCACACCACATTCTCGCAGGACACTGCGTGGCGGGGGGGGGGGGGTCGATGCCAGAGCAGGTCAGCGGCCCTGGGGCGGCGGGACCCGCTCCACACCCACCCTTCAGCCCCGATGCGCTCCCGCCCAGCCAGGCTGCGCCGCGGGCCCCACCCACGCCTCAGGCCACGCCCCCATCGGGCCACGCCCCTCCCCTACCCACAAATCCCCTCCTAGTTGCCAAGTCCTGCCCCTCTTGGCTCCACCCACGCCGCAGGCCACGCCCCAATCGGGCCCCGTCCACTCTCGCAGCCCCGTCCCTCGCCCTACCCACAAATTCCCTCCTAGTTGCCAAGTCCAGCCTCTCTTGGCTCCACCCACAGGCCCCTTAAGGGTTCCATCTCCAAGCTCCGCCCCCCCCAGCAACACCCGAGAGCCACACTACTTCTCGCTCCAATCCAGGAGTCCTGTCCTAGGCACGCTAAGTAGCAGGGTCTGCCCCTTCCGCCAGCCCAATAAAGGACGGGCGGGTCCACGTAGCGCCCCGTCCCTTCCATAGCCCAGGCCGCGGTGTAGTTACAACACGCGCCGGTCCGCGTGTTCTCTCACTTCCCGTAGGCCCCGCCCCCTGGCCCCGCCCCTCACGGCCCTGCCTCTGTACTGTGGCAGCGGCAGCGGCCCAGTAGGACCACTCCGCCGTCAGGTTGGCCCCGCCTTCCGCTGACCACGCCCCCGTTACGCCCCCAGATGCTCCACCCCCGTACCTTGGCAGCTGCTGCGATACATGAGTTGCACTTCCGAGTGCCCGCGGCATTGCTGTGTGTGCAACAGCTCGCACTCGTCCCGGTAGGTATTGCCATCCGAGGCGCACACGGACACGTTCGCCTGGAGCCCCGTGCAGTTGGGGGCGCACACGCAGGTCGGGAAGCCTTTCAGCATGCGGCACTCCTCGTGCGGGCCGCACCGCACGCCGTCGCAGGAATCTGCAGACACAGAAACACGCGCGCGCGTGGGACTTGGGCGCTGAAGGATGGAGACGAGGTTGATGAATGGGGCCCTGGCCAGGGCCTGCGTGCGACCCTGCAGGGGATCAGGACTCGAGGCTGCGCTGGAGTCAGGGGGAGGGGAGAGGAGCTGAAAGGGGGCTGTCAATGTTTCTGCTCCTAGATCTGAGCTCGGCTTTCCTTCCCCGCCTGTGCTAACGTCTGTTCCCAGATTCCCTCAGGTTTTGAGCAAGGCCGGCATAGCCACTAGGGGAAGGGGATCTACTCCAGGGACGGGGTCTGGGGTGGAAGCTGCGAACTCCCCAGAGTCCATGTTGGGGAGGATGGAGCGTCAGCAGACAAGCATTTCTGGGAAAAGGATCGTCCTTGAACCAGTTGCTTCTCCCCACCAACCCATTTCTCAGGTAGAGAAACTGAGGTCCAGCTGGAGGAAGTCTCTCCCTGGCACCCTCGTTGCTTCCGTTTCAATGTGACACATTGTACAGAT
The DNA here is from genome assembly GCF_000151885.1 of Dipodomys ordii. Lineage (NCBI taxonomy): Eukaryota > Metazoa > Chordata > Mammalia > Rodentia > Heteromyidae > Dipodomys > Dipodomys ordii. The sequence goes on along the minus strand of NW_012267280.1, from coordinate 3,742,372 downwards.
GGGGAACCGAGGTGTGGTTACAGTTGTGAGACCCAAGAGCACCTGGACTTGAGAACTAACTGCAGGGTAGACCTAGGTTTAGATGCCCCCACTGAGTTCTGTCACTTGAGGTGGGTTGTTTACATTCGGATCTGTTTCCCATTGTAAAAGAGGCTGGGGTTCCACCTTATAGGGTCAGTGAACACCCCTCAAAGAGTGACCAACACTGCTCCCACTCACCCCCATCTCTTAGGGCAGGACAATGTGGTCCACACCTGGGACCTCCCACACAGCCTGCCCAAAGTCACATCTGGAACCGCTCGACCTGACAGCTTCACGCCAACAGGGAGAGGAGGGGAGGGGGGAGGGTTAAGTTCCTGTCCCCAGGGCCAGATGAGGTGGGGAAAGGGGGAAGTCCTGGGCCATCTCTTGCTCAGGCCAGGCATTTTTGAAGTCTGCCTCCTTCTAGAAGCCAGAGGGGGTTCTGGAAGAGAAGCATGTGGCACTGAGTTCAGGACCACCCAGACAGGCTGATCTGGGATTAATCATATTTCACAGACTGTAAGACTCAGACCTTCAGGTCTGTAGCCCTCGGCTCCGGCCTCTTCCCTGCTCCTCTGCCCTGACCCCCCCCCCCCCGGCCATGGTTTCTTCTGTTCATACCTGCTTTCATAGCTTTTCTATCCAGCAAACTTGTAATCATCCCCCAATACCCGGGCTATAATGCCCTTCAAATGCAACCTCAGCATTCTTTGAGTGCCTAAAGATTCATCCCTTGACCACAAGGGGACCAGGAGTGTCCTCCAATCAAACCATCATTCAAGACTCTCATTTGTTTCTTAGTGTGTTGGAGGGTGAGGGAAGATGGGCAACTTTAAAGGCCCCAATGAGCTGAGTGCTGGTGGTTCATCCTTATATCCTAGCTACTCGGGAATCTGAGACCTGCGGATCACAGTGTGAAGCCAGCCCAGACAGGAAAGTCCTTGAGATTCCTACCTCTAATTAACCACCAGAAAATTTCTGGCCTTGAGCAAAAGAGCTCAGGGATGGAGCCCAGGCCCTCAGTTCAAGCCCAACAATCTACAATAAGGAAAAAAAAACAAACAAGGGGGGGGGGCTGATGAGGACATAGGGAGTTACCTTGAACCATTCAGAACAACCTTACTTCCTAGGAGTCTAATCTAAGCCAACCAACCAGAGGCTCTGTATGATGAACCCTCCTCGTCAATCCTCAACCCCAGGAGGCTGAAGCCTAGGAAGGCTGGGAAGTCCCCACCTCACCCCTTTTCCCAGTGTCCCATCATTAACAGCCACCATGGTTTTGCTGGTTCTGAGCTGAGCCCCTTCTATGCTATCCCCTGGCTGATGGCCAGCACTGATGGGCGGGGTGGAGAGGGGAGGGGGAGGAGCCTCACCTTTGCATGGTTTACACGAGAGCTCACCCAGGTAATTCACCAGGCCTAACTGGGTCAAGGTGTGGTTAGAGTTGGACCAGGCATAATTCGTGCTCCCAGAGGCACAGCACTCAGCCCGGCTCACATCCACCTGTATCACCTGGCTGCAGCCGGGTTCTTCTCTGTTCAAAGCCCAGCAGACTCCATCTGTGGCAGAAAGGGGACCACAGACATCATGGCAAGGCTACTGAGAGCCAGCTTCCCTTCCTGGAGGCCAGGTACTGTCCATTGTAGGCAGTTCCCACGGAGCACTTACCCCTGAGCCAGGAAGGAGGGGCGAGACAACAGCACACACAGGTGCTGCCCTAGCTTGATCTCTTTGGGGATCCCTCCTCCCCTGAGTCCCACCCCACGGTTCCAGCCCTTACTCCTGGGAACTGGCAGCTTGCCCAACCAGTCAAATGCCAGGCGCTGGCTATGTCAGGGTCAGTAGGCCTGCAGCGGCTTCCCGCCTCTGCCCTCTGTCTAGACAGCACCCGAGGGCACCGCGGAGCCCCCAGCCTGCAGCCCCCCCTTGTCTGACCCGCCTCTTACTCACTCCAACTTGGGAACATTCCCCGGGCATGAGCTCACCTCTCCCCAGGGACAGGACCTCTGGGGGAGGGGGCTTGGTCTCCCCCCCACCCCGAGTCTGGGTGGGGCTGCCCAGGAGGGTGGGATGGGGGTAGGGAGGCAGAAAGGTCCTGTTTCTTAGAGCCTTAAGTGTATGGGGTGGGGGGAGCAGGAACTGCCATGCCTCCCCCTCCCTTCCCCAAGTCCCAGCGTTCTCTTGGCTCTTTTAGGGACTGAGCCCAGCACCTCAGCACCCATCTTATTAAAAACAATAATAATAATAATAAAAGAAAAAGAAACTGAGGCAGGGGGTAAAGCACGTCACTTTCCAGACGCGAGCGAGCAGCCGACCCTGTCTGGGGTGAGTCTGAGACTCTGGATGCAGACCCCATCCATCGCTCCTCTCCAGAGCCTCGGGACGCAGCCACACCGTCCTATCCGCCGTCTGCCACCCACCAGCTACCATGACCCCGAGCCTCAGTGTCCTCATCTGGAAAATGGGGACAGTCCCAGAAGGCGAGAGTGGGAGACCCCCCCCATCCGCTGACGGGTCTCTGGCTCTGCCGACGTCGGGGTGGGGGGAACCCCACCGGCTCCCCGACACCCCCTGCCCCAAGCGCCTCGGGTGCTTGTCGTCGTTCCCCCCACCCAACCCCAACTTCGCCCGGGGGCCGCATTCCGCAGGCCACGTGGGTGGCCCTCCCGCCCGCCCCTTCCGGCTGTACCCCACTCACCCGGCACCGAGTCCCCCGAGCTCGTGGAACTCGCGGACCCCGCGGCGCAGAGCAGAATCCCCCAGGACAGCGTCCAGGGCACCCTCGACGTCCCGGGACGCATGGCGAGCGCGGGGCGGGCGGTGTCGGGGACTCGG
>NW_012267280.1:3726455-3734966 GCF_000151885.1 Dipodomys ordii | reverse complement strand
GAAGAAGAAGAAGAAGAAGAAGAAGAAGAAGAAGAAGAAGAAGAAGAAGAAGAAGAAGAAGAAGAAGAAGACAATATTTCCTGGGTAGAATACAGAATGCACTTGGAGACTTTGAGACAGGGCAACAATTCAAGGATGGTTTGCAGAACATTGATCCAAACCCTGGCCCTGTACATCTGTCCCTTCTGTGGTTAAAGTGGCCCTTTCAGCCAGGCATCTGGTGGCTCATGCCTGTAATCAAAGCCTGTAATGGGAGATGGAAATCTGATGATTATGGTTTGAAGCCAGTCAGGACAGGAAAGTTCACGAGATTCTTATTTCCAATTAGTCACAACAAAGCTGGAAGTAGAGCTGTGGCTCCAGTGGTGGTGTGCTAACCTTGAACTAAGAGACAGTGCCCAGGCCCCTGAGTTCAAGCCCCAAGACCAACACAAAAATAAGTAGCCCTAGGGGCTGGGAAGGTGGCTCAATGGTAGAGCGTTTGCCTTGCATGCCTGAGGCTTTGGGTTCGATTCCTCAGCACCACATAAGCAAAAAGAAAAAAAGCTGGAAGTGGCGCTGTGGCTCAAGTGGTAGAGCACTAGCCTTGAGCCGAAGAGCTGAGGGACAGCACCCAGGCTCAGAGTTCAGGCCCCACGACCGGAATACCCCCCCCCAAAAAAAAGTAGCCCTGCATTGGCTCACACCTATAATCCTAGCTACTCAGGAAATGGAGATTTGCAGATTGTGGTTCAAAGCCAGCCTGAGTAGGAAAGTCCGTGAGACTCATCTACAATTAGCCACCAGAAAACCAGAAGTGAAACTGTAACTTGAAGGGGTAGAGTGCTAGCCTTGAGTGAAAGAGCTCAGGGACAGCACTCAGGCCCCTAGTTCAAGATCCACAACTGATAATAAACAAACAAACAAATAAGACCTTGAAGCAAGGCAGAATTAAGTTAGGGAACTCCAGGTAGCAAGATTCTCCTGGATCATCCAGGTGGCCATGACATTCCCGGGATGCAGATACCCTATGTCTGCAGTTAGAGACACAGGTTGGCAAGGTCTTGGTGGACAGAGTTGGACATGGTGATACAGCAGGGGCTTCTAGCCAAGGAATGTGGGTGTCTCCTAGAGGCTGGAACAGCACAGCACAGTATTCTTTGGAGCTTGCAAACCAAATGCAGCTCTGTTAATATTTTGATTTTCTTTATTTGAGGGTGGGGGGGTAGTGGTGCTGCTGTTGCTTGAACTCATGGCCTAGGCACTGTCCCTTAGCTTTTTTGTTTAAGGTTGATGCTCTACTACTTGAGCCACAGCTCCATTTCCAGCTCTTTGCTGGTTAATTGGAGCTAAATGTCTCAGACTATTCTGCCTGGGCTGACTTCGAACCGTGATCCTCCGACCTCAGCTTCCTGAGTAGCTAGGATTACAGATGTGAGCCACCAGCGTTCAACTTTCATTTGATTTTCAATTGGTCCCACCTGTAAGGAACTTGTGACCTGAAAAGCTTGAGAGAGAAGAAAATTTGTTGTTTTTTTGTGCCCATCCTAGGGCTTGAACTCAGAGTGCTGTTTCTGAGCTTTTTTTTTGCTTCAGGCTAGTGCTCTATCACTTGAGCCCTAGCTCTATTTCTGGCTTTTTCATGCTTTATTGAAGAGTCTCTCTTTTTTTTTTTTTGGCCAGTCATGGGGCCTGAACTCTGGGCCTGGGCGCTGTCCCTCAGCTCTTCAGCTCAAGGCTAGTGCTCTACCACTCGAGCCATAGCGCCATTTCCAGCTTTTTCTACTTATGTGGTGCTGAGGAATCGAACCCAGGGCCTCCTGCATGCAAGGCAAGCACTCTACCACTGAGCCACCTCACTGACTCCTGCCTAGGTTGACTTTGAACCACATCCTCATCTCTCAGCCTGCTTAGTAGCTAGGATTACAGGTGTGAGCCACCGGTACTTGGTGAAAATGTGTTGTTTTAAAAACCGCTGGTTTGTGACCATTTGTGACAGTAGTATTGGGGAACTCCCCAGACCAGAGGCCCTAGCCCAGTGTATAGCAGGAACAGGTTTGCTCCTAAGAGAGATAAGTATCTAGGTGGGGTGGGTGGGGCATGTTCATGAAGATGCTGAGGCCACATGGACCACATGGACCACTGATGATCAAGAAAGGGAGGTAACTTTGATGGACTAGCAAAACCTACAGGGTATCCAAGCACTGGTGGCTCACACCTGTCTTCCCAGCTACTCAGGAAGCTGAGATCTGAGGATCACGGTTCGAAGCCAGCCTGGGAAGGAAAAGTATGTGAGACTCTTATTTCCAATTAACCATCAAAAAGCCCAAAGTGGAGGTGTGGCTCAAGTGATAGAGTGCCAGCTTTGAGTGGAAAAGCTAAGGGACAATGCCCAAGTCTGAGTTCAAGCCCAAGTACTGGTACCAAGGTAAAAAAGCAAGCAAACAACAACAACAACAAAAAAAAAACCTGCAAAGTGCCAGGAGCCAGTGACTCAGGTCTGTAATCCTAGCTCCTCAGGTGGCTGAGATCTATCTGATGAGCTCAGTTCAAAGTCAGCCTGTGCAGGTAGCCTTATCTCCAATTAAGCCTGAAGCATAGCTGTGGCTCAAGTGGCCTTGATTGGAAAAGCTAAGGGAGGGCACTCTAACCCTGAGTTCAAGCCCCATACTCACACAAAACAAAACAAAACAAAACCACACAGAGATGGAACTTGAGTCAATGCTGGATAAACAAGATTGTGGGATGTGTTCACAGGGGTGTGGGTAAGAGTTCCTCTTTTCTGAGCTACACAGTGATGTCCAGCTCCAAGATTTATGTCTGACACAACCCTCCCTCCACCCCCTTTCTGGTCCGGGACTACATTTCCTTTTGAGGAATCCCCTCCAGCAGCCCAGTCAGTGACTTTGGGGGGTGGGTATTCACCCAGCCTTGGCTGGTAAGTCGGGATCTTTCAAAACCAGGCACCAGTCCTGAGCTTTGGCTGGAAAAGGGATGTCCGTTTCTTGCCTGGTTGGAAGGCTGTGAACCCAGAGCCGGAGGTGGCTTCTGCCAATAGCTAGGGAGAGGCCAGCTCAGTGAGAAGAGAGCCAGGAGGAGTAACGGCAGTTGCCTGCGAGGTCTGAGGTCCCAGCACCAGTCATGCCTGAACTCCTTTCCAAGAAGAGATCCACTCCAGCCTGGCACTTGGCAGCTCCGTGCACGCCTGCTTAGGCTGATTTTGAACTGAGATCATCAGATCTCAGCTACCTGAGGAGCTAGGATGCCAGGTCTGTTTCCTTGCCATTGGTGTCATCCTAGCTACTCAGGAGGCTGAGATCTAAGGATTGTGGTACAAAGCCTGCCTAAGCAGGGAAAGCCTGTGAGACTATTATCCCAATTAATCAAGAAAAAAGCCTGAAGTGGGGCTGTGGCTCAAGCGGTAGAGCGCTCTCCTTGAGCTGAAAAGCGCAGGGACAAATCCAGAGTTCAAGCCCCATGACTGACTGAAAAAAAAAATCCTACTACCAGAAGAAAGAAGGAAAGATAGAGAGAGAGAAAGAAAAGAAAGAAAGAAGGAAAGAAAGAGAGAGAGAAAGGAAGAGAGAAGTAAATTAAGTAATTAAGTCATGGCTTCATGCAGAATGCTCAGGATCTCACATTCCTAAATCCCATGAGTCTTGTGACATGCCACCTCTGAATTAGAACTCAGAGCCCTAAGGGCTGCAAGAAAATGACTTAGATAATTCCCTAATGATCTCATGCTCAAAACCAAAGCCAAGAACTCAGCCATGGGAGATGGCACCAGAGCCAAGACCTGACCTCCCCATCAATGGACCCCTCCACTCCCAGCTCCACCACGGCTCAGGCCTGGCTAAATGTGACCATAGAACAGATTCCAGATCTGCCCACCTGGGTTCAAAGCCCTTCCTGCTGGGCCCACTCAGTCTAGCCCTTTCCCTCAACGCTTCCGCAGCACCACATCCACAGCCCTACCCAACCTAGCTGCTCCCCTTTCTGCCAAGACTCCATTTTATGGAAGGATGAGGGGGCCCATGCCTGCCATAGAAGGCAGAGCCTGCCTTCAACTCAAATGGCAAATTCCTTATATGTGGGGCTGGGAAGGTGGCTCAGTGGTAGAGTGCTTGCCTTGCATGCCTGAGGCCCTGGGTTTGATTCCTCAGCACCACATAAGCAAAAAGCCGGAAGTGGCGCGGTGGCTCAAGTGGTAGAGCACTCGCCTTGAGCTGAAGAGCTGAGGGACAGCGCCCAGGCCCAGAGTTCAAGCCCCATGACCGGACCAAAAAAAAAATTCCTTATATGTATTATTTATCTATTTTATTTACTTACTTGTGTGTGTTGGTACTGTGACTTGAACTTAGGATGTGACGGTATCACTTGGCTTTTTCGTTCAAGGCTGGCAACTCTCCCACTTGAGCCATACTTCTACTCCAGGCTCTTATTTTTTTTGTCACTCTAGAACTGTCTAGAACTGTCTAGCACTGTCTAGAACTCTACCACTTGAGCCACAGGACCACTTCTGCTTTTCTGGTGGTTCATTGGAGATAAGAGTCTCATGGACTTTCCTGCTTGGGCTGACTTTGAACTGCAATCCTCAGATCTCAGCCTCCTGAGTAGCTAGGATTAGGCGTAAGCCGCTAGCACCCAGCTAGCTATTCCAGGCTTTTTGCTGGTTAAATGGAGATAAGAGTGTCAAGGAGCCAGGAACCAGTGGCTCACGCCTGTAATCCTAGCTACTCAGGAGGCTGAGATCTGAGAATCACAGTTCAAAACAAGCCCAGGCAAGAAAGTTCACAAGACTCTTATCTCCAATAAACCACCAGAAAATCATAAGTGGCACTGTGGCTCCAGTGGTAGAGTGCTTGCCTTGTGCTGAAGAGCTGAGGGACAGCACTCAGGCCCAGAGTTCAAGCCCCACTACTGACAAAAACAAAAAAGTGTCTAGGACTTTCCTGCTAGGGCTGGCTTTGAACTCACTGAGGTCAGCTCAAGCCAATGGCATGAGGGAGGGCCTGGGTGTGGGACACCCAGCCTAGACACAGGAGAACGGCAGGTATAAACTCCTGGACTCCTGCTTGCTGCTGTAATAAACACATAAATTTTCTTTTCTTTTCTTTTCTTTTTTGGGGCTTAAACTCAGGGCCTGTGTACTTGTCCTTGAGCTTTCTTTTTTGCTCAAGGCTAGTGTTCTACTGCTTCGAGCCACAGGTCCATTTCCAGTTTTCTGGTGGTTAATTGAAAATAAGAGTCTCTTGGACTATCCTAACCAGGCTGGCTTTGAACCTTGATCCTCCTGAGTAACTAGGATTACAGGAGTGAGCTACCAGCACCTGACATAAGTGTAGCTTTAGCTTGGCTCTTGGACAGTTCTGAGGATCAGAACACCCACATAAGGCTGGGAGCCAGTGGCTCACGCCTGTAATCCTAGCTACTCAGGAGGCTGAGATCTGAGATCACGATTCATAGTTGGCCCAGGCAGACAAATCTCTAAGACTCTTTTTTTTTTTTTTTGGTCGGTTGTGGGGCTTGAACTCTGGGCCTGGGCGTTGTCCCTCAGCTCTTCAACTCAAGGCGAGCGCTCTACCACTTGAGCTACAGCGCCACTTCCTCAGACTCTTATCTCTAGTTAACCAGCAAAAAGCCAGAAATGGAGCTGTGGATTAAGTGGTAGAGCACCAGCCTTGAGGGAAAAAGCCAAGTGAGAGTGTGAGACCCTGAATTCAACCCTGAATTCTGGCACACACACACACACACACACACACACACACACACACACACAAACACACACACACAAGAAGGCTCACATGGGTTTCATGAGACCTGTATGTTTGGTGCCCTAATCAATGCTCAAAATAGTTGTGAAAAGCTGGCATTCCAGCTACATTGTTTGCCTGCACTGGCACTAATGGCTCTACTCCATGAGCAAGTGGTCTCTTTCATGGGCCTCAGTTTCCCCATCTCTGAGATGGTGGAATTGTTATTTCTTCCCTTGTTAGTTCGGAGGGGTGAAGAGTCACATAACAAGGATTCAGGGCCAGCACTCTGTTTCTTCCTTTCTTCCTTCTTTCCTCTCTTTCTCTTTCTTTCTTCTATTTTGTGTATGTGTGTGTGTGTGTGTGTGTGTGTGTGTGTGTGTGTTGAGTACTGGGACTTGAATTCAGGGCCTAGGCATTGTCCTTTAGGCTTTTTGCTCTAGAATGGTGCTCTACCATTTGAACCACAGCTCCACTACTGGCATTTGGGTGGTTAACATGGAGACAAGAATTGCACAGAGTTTCCTGCCTGGCTTAGCTTTGAACCGCAGTCTTCAGATCTCGGCCTCCTGCGTAGTTAGAATTGTAGGTGTGAGCCACTATGCTCGGCTTGGTTCTGAATGCTTTTGAGGACAGGATTATGAGGAACCTTGGGTCCCTGCTCCAAGCTGTCTATGATTCCAAGTCATAGCTGAGGAATGTCCTCTGGGCAGCAAGTAGGTGAAGGACGGCGATGCGAAGATGACACAGCACAACGGGGCGGGGCAGGCACCATCCTGCACAGGCATGCGCTCAGCCCTGGCAACCAGATTCCACTTCTCAGGAAATACACCTGTGATTGGGAGAGTGCTGCATCCCAAATAGTCATTCCCACGTGGACATGGGGCATACATGGGGCCTCTAGACCACACTTGCAAGTTTTCTGTAAGCTGGAGAGTATTTCAAGTACTCAGGACCTGAAGGGGAAATCTTGATCATAATCTGACCTGTAGGATTGAAACTTTTTTGTACAGCTACTTTCCTAAAAGATTTCAAGAAAGAGAGTAGCCCGTCGCTAGTGGCTCATGCCTATATTCCTAGCTACTCAGGAGGCTGAGATCTGAGGATCGAGGTTCAAAGCCAGCATGGGAAGGAAAGTTTGGGAGATTCTTATTTCCAATTAACCATCAGAAATCTGGAAGTGGTGCTGTGGCTCAAGTGGTAGAGCCCTAGCCTTGAGCAAAAAGAACTCAAGGACAGTTCCTAAACCCTGAGTTCAAGCCCTATGAGCAACAAAAAGGAAGAGAAAAAAAAAGAAAAAAGAAAGAGAGAGAAAGAAAGAAAAGAAAGATAGTAGGACTATGCCAGGAGCTGGTGAGTCACACTTATAATCCTAGCTATTCAGAAAGCTGAGATCTAGGAATCCAAGTTTAAAGGAAGACAAATCTATGAGTGTAAGGGACTCTTATCTCCAATTAAGTTGCAAAAAGTCAGAAGTATAAAGAGGGGAGGGGCTCATAGAAATGGAGGGACAAAGGATGAACAAATGCAGCACTATGTTGAAAATGAACTATACAACTATGCAACTATGGGTGGGACAGGAGGGAAAATCTGAGAGAAAGTGAGGGAAGGGGTGACATTATCTAAAAAGAAATGCACCCTTAACTGACTTATGTAACTGTAACCCCTTTGTACATCACTTTTATAATAAAAATAAAATATTAAAAAAAGAAAAGAAAGAAAGCCAAGCTGGGTTTGGTGTCTCCTTCCTGTAATATTAGCTACTCAAGGAGGGGGAAATCTGAGGATCATGGCTAGAAGCCAACCCAGGCAGGAAAGTTCTTGAGACTCCTTTCTCCACTAAACTCCAAAAAAAACCCAACAAGAACTGGATGTGGAGACATGGCTCAAGTGGTAGAGCACTAGCCTTGGAGCACAAAGTCCAGGAACAGGGCCAAGGCCCATAGTTCAAGCCCTAGGACTGGCAAAAATTTAAAAAAAGAAAGTCAGCAGTAGAGTTATGGATGAAGTGGTAGAATACCAGCTTTTTGTTTTTTTCAGTCATGGGCCTGAACTCTGGGCCTGGGCGCTGTCCCTCAGCTCTTCAGCTCAAGGCTAGCGCTCTACCACTTGAGCCACAGCGCCACTCCCAGCTTTTTTCTGCTTATGTGGTGCTGAGGAATTGAACCCAAGGCTTCATGCATGCAAGGCAAGCACTCTACCACTGAACCACCTTCCCAGCCCCCAAAACACCAGCTTTAAATGAAAAAGCCAACTTGAGAGCACAAGGACTTGGAGAGGGCAGTAGATCATACTTGTAATCTCGGCAGCTTTAGGAGGTAGAGATCAGAAAGGACTTGGTTTGAAGCCAGTCCAGTTAAAATGCTGGGGAGACTCTCTCTCCCCCTCCTTCTCTCCCCTCTCTCCCCCCTCTGTCTCCCTTTCTCCCTTGTGTCCTCCCTCCCTCCCCCTCCCCCTCCCCCCCCAAAACCTCTGAGATGATCCTAGCATTCAGGAGGGTGAAGCAGGAGGATCTCAAATTCAAGACCAGCTTGGCCTCTATAAAGATACCCTGCCTTTAAAAGTTACAGAAATAGGAAGTGGCACTGTGGTTCAAGTGGTAGAGCACTAGCCTTGAGCTGAAGAGCTGAGGGACAGCGCCAAGGCCCAGAGTTCAAGGCCCATTATTGACCAAAAAGAAAAGGTACAGAAATAAATTAATTGACAGAATGGATTTGTCCACCCCTGTCCCCGAGAGCTTAGCTTCCATCCCTGGGGCTCAGTTGGAAGCCAGGCCCCT
>NW_012267280.1:3724105-3726405 GCF_000151885.1 Dipodomys ordii | reverse complement strand
CCTCCCCCCTCCAGTCCCATCTGGCAATCAGGATTTGGAGGAAAAGACGTGGCCGCAGGCAGGGTCAAGGGTCGGGCACCTGGGGGCCACCCTCCAGGTGGGGCCTCCTCCGCAGCCTGGGTGGACGGCGGGAGGAGGCTGGAGGTGGCCTGGCAGAGGCTGGCAGGAAGGTCTGCACATCCACTTTCTAGGGTTAGTGTGTGGTCATTTTGCTGAGTGTGGCTTCGCAGCATCCTGCTTCTTGAAGTCCACCTGCAGGGACTGGTGGGTCCCCTCACCCCCAAGCCAGACGGTCCCCCTGGCCCAGAACTGGGTGTAAACATGTGGACATGGGTCGTGGATACCGGACAGGAGAGATGATAAGAGAAACTGGTCCCACAGCAGCAATCTTTGCACCCATAAGCCAGGCGCCAGTGGCTCTGGTCTGTAATCCTAGCTACTCACAGAAGCTGAGGTGTGAGGATCTCAATTCAAAGCCAACCAGAAAAAAGCCAAAGTGGTGCTTTGTCTCAAGTCATAGAGTGTCAGCCATGGTTGAAAAAGCGAAGGGACACTGCCCAGGCTCTGAGTTCAAGCCCTACGACTGGCATAAAGAAGAAAAAAACAAGAAGTCTACTTTGCCAGCTGCTGACCCTTGACCCCTGGGTGGACTGACCCCAGGCCTTTGCAGATGTGGCCTGCCTCAGGCGCAAGACTCACTGGCCGGCAGACCCTGCTTCTCCACAGCCCTTGCCAACCCTGGCTGGCAGCCTGGATTGCCTGAGCAGAGGTGCTCCCCAGAATTTACAACAGGGGCATCAATATGGGCCCCCAGAGTCACGATCCCCTGGGGTCTTGGTACAGCCAGACACATTTCCTATTTTGGAATTGACACCTCCATCGTGGAGATCTCAAAGGTGGTTGGGGTCAGGCCCTAATGGCTCATCATACCTGTAATCCTAGCTACTCAGGAAGCTGAGATCTGGAGGATCACGGTTCAAAACCATCCGGAACAGAAAAGTTCTTGAAACTCCCCATTTCCAATTAAGTGGGAAAATAAGCTGTACTGGAGGTCAGATTCACAGGCTGGTAGCACAGCAGCCTGAGAGCAAAATAAGCTGAAGGAGAGCATGTGTCTTTGTGTTCAAACCCTGAAACTAGAAAATAAAATGAAATTTTTTTAAGTGGCCAAGGTACCTTGAAGTGCTGGTGGGTTCTATGGGATATCTTGTGCTTCTATGAGATAATTAGAGATGTCAGAAACGCTATTCAAGGTGTGGAAAAGCTGCGGAGACCAAGGCAGATCCAGGCCTGTTTTCACCAGCTCACCATTTGGAGAGAATGCAGACAAAATGCATAGACAAAATAACCTCTAGCTGCAAAGAGAAGTATGCACTGTCAAAACAGAGAGCAGGGGGCCCATGCTTGTAATCCTGGCTACACAGGAGGCTGAGACTTGAAGATTGGGGTTCAAAGTGAACCCGAGGCAGAAAAGTCTCTGAGCCTCATTTCCAATTAATCACCAAAAAGCTGGAAATGGAGCTGCAGCTCATGTGGTAGAGCACTAGCCTTGAGTAAAAAAAGCTCAAGGAAAGCACCCAGGCCTTGAGTTCAAGCCTCAGGAGTTGGGGCACAAAAATAAATAGTTGGGCACTGGTGGCTCATACCTGCAATCCTAGCTACTCAGGAGGCTGAGGTCTGAAGATTGTGGTTTGAAGCTACCCCAGGAAAGGAAAATCCATCAGACTCCTATCTCCAATGAACCACTTTGAAACTAGACGTGGAACAAAACTCAAAATGGTAGAGTACTAGCCTTGAGCACAAAGACTCAGGAACAGTGTCCAGGCCCTGAGTTCAAGCCCTTGTGATTGGCCAAAAACAACTTAAAAATATATCTGGTTCATAGGGTAAAGCTCCAGACTTGAATGAGAAAGCTAAGGGAAGCCAGGTGCCAGAAGTGGAGCTGTGGCTCAAGTGGTAGAGCATTAGCCTTGAACAAAAAATCTCAGAGACAGCACCTAGGATCTGAGTTCAAGCCCCAGGACACCCCCCAAACAAACAAACAAACAACAAACAAGAAAGTGAAGATGAACCAGGCACTGGTAGCTCATGCCTATAATCCTAGCTACTCAGGAGACTGAGATCTGGACAAAAAAGACCTTGAGGCTCTTAGCTTTAATAAAACACCAGAAACCTGGAAGTGGCGCTGTGGCTCAAGTGATAGAACACTAGCGTTAAGCTGAAGAACTGAGGAGCAGACCCAGTTCCTGAGTTCAAGCCCCACCAAGAAGAAGCAGAAGCAGAGGAAGAAGAAGGAGAAG
>NW_012267280.1:3719067-3722081 GCF_000151885.1 Dipodomys ordii | reverse complement strand
CAGAGGGTTAGGATGGGAGGGGTCTGTGCTACCTTCAGACTTTACCCCACAACTCCTTATCACATCGGGGGACTCCTTGGGAGAGATTTGGGAATATAGGCGCAGGTAGAAGTCCCCTGCTCAAGGTGGAAACAGATGGGGGTTCAGCTCATGTAGAGAAGAGGACTGTGTGGAGTTAAGTGCACAGGACTCCTAGGCCAGAGAAGTGGGGGAAGGAGAGAGCAATTTTGCCAAAGATGGCTTTTCCAGGAGGCCAAGGGTTGGTGCCCAGTAGAGGTGGGAAGGAAGCTAGATGCCCATGTCTCATGCCTGTAATCCCAGCTACTCAGGAGGCTGGGATCTGAGGATCGCTGTTTGAAGCCAGCCTGGGCAGGAAAGCCTGTGAGACTATTTTCCTTCCTTCCTTTCTTCCTTCCTTCCTTGCTTTCTTTTCTTTTCTTTTCTTTCTTTCTTTCTTTCTTTCTTTCTTTCTTTCTTTGTCTTTTTCTTTTTTGGTGAGGCTTGAACTCAGGGCCTGTGTGCTGTCCCTGAATTCTTTTGCTCAAGGCTAGCACTCTTTCATTTTGATCCATAGCTCCACTTTCAGTTTTCTGGTGACTTATTGGAAATAAGAGGGGCTGGGAAGGTGGTTAGTGGTAGAGTGCTTGTGTAGCATGCATGAAGCCCTGGATTTGATTCCTCAGTACCACTTAAAAAGCCAGAGGTGGTCCTGTGGCTCAAGTGATAGAATGCTAGCTTTGAGCACAGAAAGGCTCAGGGCCAGAGCCCATGTCCTGAGTTAAAGCCTCAAAACTAGCAACAACAATAAAAAAAGGAAATAATAAATCTCACAGACTTTCCTGTCTGGGCTGGCTTTGAACCTCAATCCTCAGATCTCAGCCTCCTGAGTAGCTAGGATGACAAGCAGGAGCTAGTAGCTCCCAGCTCCTGGCTCTCATGAGACTTTTTTTTTTTTGTCAGTCATGGGGCTTGAACTCTGAGCCTGGGCGCTGTCACTCAGCTCTTTAGCTCAAGGCAAGTGCTCTACAACTTGAGCCACAGTACCACTTTTGGTTTTTTGGTGGTTTATTGGAGATAAGAGGCTCACAGACTTTCCTACCCAGGCTGGCTTTGAACCATGATCCTCAGATATCAGCCTCCGGAGTAGCTAGGATTACAGAGGCATGAGCCACCAGTACCCAGCCCATAAGACTCTTTATCTGCAATGAACCAGCACAAAATTGGAATCGTGGATCTGTGGCTCAAGGGGTAGATTGAAGCTGTGAATGAAAAAGCTCAAGGACATTGCTCAAGCCCCAGTACACACACACACACACACACACACACACACACACACACACACACACACACACACATTAATTTTTAAAAGCCAGAAGTGGTGCTGTGGCTCTGTGGTGCTGAGGTACAGTGCTAGCCTTGAGCACAAAGAAGCTCAGGGACAGCTTCCAGGACCTGAATTCAAGCCACACAACCAACAAAAAACAAAACAAAAAGCCCTCAAGTGGGCCAGGCACTCATGGCTTATATGTGTAATCCTAGCTACTCACAAGGCTGTGAGGTGAGAATCTCAGTTCAAAGCCAGCCCAATTAGGAAAGTCCATGAGTCTCGAATCTCCAATTAACCACCAGAAAACCTGGCAGTGGCGCTGTTGCCCAAGTGGTAGAGTGTTAGCCTTGAGCAGAAATGCTCAGGGAAAGTGCCCAGGCCCTGAGTTCAACCTACACCACTGACAAAAACAAAACAAAACAAAAGGAACTTCAAGTTGGGGTAAGGTGGGGGTAAAGGGAAGAGGAGAAGGGAAGCAGAATACAGTCAAGAATTCAGTTTGTATCTACACTGAAGAAAAGTGAGGAAACTGGGCAGGGGCCAGGGGCTCAAACCTGTGATCCTTGCCACTCAAAAGGCTGAGATCTGAGGATTACAGTTCGATGACAGCCTAGGCAGGAAAGACTCTTATCTAATTAACCATGAAAAAAGCTAGAGGTGGAACTGTGGCTCAGGTAGTAGAGAATGTTGAGTAAAAATGCTCAGAACACACACTCACACACAGACACACACAATAATAATAATAATAATAAAGTAACTATCACTCAAAAGTCATGGAGAGGCCAAATGTCGGTGGCTCACACCTGTAATCCTAGCTACTCTGGAGGCCGAGATCTGAACATCATGGTTCAAAGCCAGCCTGGGCAGAAAAGTCTGTGAGACTCTTATCTCCAATAAACCCCAGAAGATCATAAGTGTCTCTGTGGCTCAAGTGGTAGAACACTTGCCTTGAGCTGAATAGCTGAGGGACAGTGCCCAGGCTCAGAGTTCAAGCCCCATGACAGACAAAAAAAAAAAAAGTTATTGAGAGCCAGGCACCAGTGGCTCAGCCTATAATCCTAGCTACTAAGGAGGCTGAGATCTGAGGATCACAGTTCAAAGTCAGCCCAGGAAAGTCCATGAGATTTTTATCTCCAATAAACAACCAAAAAAATGGAAGTGGTGCTGGAGCTGTGGCTCAAGTGGTAGAGCGCTAGCCTTGAGCTGAAGAGTTGAGGGACAGTGCCCAGGCCCAGAGTTCAGGCCCCATGACCAAAAAAAAAAAAAAGTCATGGAGAGGGCAGTAGATCATGCTGTAATCTCATTTACTTAGGAGGTAGATATCAGAAAGGCCTTGGTTTGAAGCCTGTCCAGTTAAAATGCTGGGAAGACTTTCTTTCTCTCTCCCTACCCACCCCCCTAAGTAAACCTGGTGAGATGATCCTAGCACTCAGGAGTGGTAGAGTGCTAGCCTTGAGAAGATAGAAAAAAAATTATTTTCTTTTGTCCGTCATGGGGCTTGAACTAAGGGCCTAGGCACTGTCCCTGAGCTCTTTTGCTTAGGCTAGCTTTCTACCACTTTAAGCCACGGCTCCACTTCCAACTTGAGTTCAAAGAGACTCTGGGACAGAGCCCAGGCCCTGAGTCCAAGCCTCACAACCACCAATAACAAATAAATAAAAGAAATAAAACTTACAGAAATAAATTA
>NW_012267280.1:3713672-3718557 GCF_000151885.1 Dipodomys ordii | reverse complement strand
CAGAGGGTTAGGATGGGAGGGGTCTGTGCTACCTTCAGACTTTACCCCACAACTCCTTATCACATCGGGGGACTCCTTGGGAGAGATTTGGGAATGTAGGCACAGGTAGAAGTCCCCTGCTCAACGTGGAAGCAGATGGGGGTTCAGCTCGTGTAGAGAAGAGTTAAGTGCACAGGGCTCCTAGGCCAGAGAAGTGCGGGAAGGAGAGAGCAATTTTGCCAAAGATGGCTTTTCCAGGAGGCCAAGGGTTGGTGCCCAGTAGAGGTGGGAAGGAAGCTGGATGTCCATGTCTCATACCTGTTAATCCCGGCTACTCAGGAGGCTGGGATCTGAGGATCGCTGTTTGAAGCCAGCCTGGATGGCAAAGTTTATGAGACTTTTCTTTCTTCCTCTTGTTTTATTTTTGGTGATGTGTGCTGTCCCTGAATTCTTTTGCTCAAGGCTGGCCACTATGATCCACAGCTCCACTTCCAGTTTTCTGGTGACTAATTGGGCATAAAAGTCTTACAGACTTTTCTGCCTGACCTGGATTTGAACAGTGATCCTCAAATCTCAGCCTCCTCAATCTCCAATTAACTACTAGAAAACCAGAAGTGGAGTTGTGGCTCAAGTAGTAGCTAGAAGTGTTGAGCAAAAAGTCTCAAAGAGCCTCTGGCCAGTGGCTCACGCCTGTAATCCTAGCTACTCAGTAGGCTGAGATCTGAGGATCAGGGTTCAAAGCCAGCCAGGGAAGGAAAGTCTGTGAGATTCTTATCTCCAATAAACCACTAGAAAACTGGAAGTGGCACTGTGGCTCAAGCGGTAGAGTGCTCACCTTGAGCTGAAGCGCTCAGGGACAGTGCCCAGGCCCAGAATTCAAGCCCCAGAACTTAGCATAGTGTGGGCTTGTGCGCATGCACACACGCATGTGCTCTCTCTCTCTCTCTCGCTCTCTCTGTCACACACATACACACACTCACACACAAAGATGAGAAGGGTAGAGCCTTCCCTGAGAGATTAGGGAAAACCACAACTCTATTACAAATAATGGGAGGAGGTTGGCGCTAGTAGGTTATGCCTATAACCCTATCTACTCAGGAGGCTGAGATCTGAGAATTGAGGCAAAAAGTTAGACCAAGCAAGGAAGTCTCTAAGACTCTTATTTCCAATCAATCACCAAAATGTCTGAAGTAGAACTGTGGCTCAAGTGGTAGAGCACTAGCCTTGAGCAAAACAGCTCAGCAACAGCACCCATGCCCTGTATGCAAGCTCCAGGACTAGCAGCAAAAATAAAACAAAACAAAAAGCAAGTAATGGGAGATCAGTCTTGCTCTAAGACATTGCTTCCTCCCGCCAAAATCCACTTGCAAAATCTTTCTCAAGAAGCTGAGTGCTGGGCTGGGAAGATGACTCAGTGGTAGAGCGCTTGCCTTGCATGCCTGAGGCCCTGGGTTCAATTCCTCAGCACCACATAAGCAAAAAGAAAAAAGCCAGAAGTGGTGCGGTGGCTCAAGTGGCAGAGCACTGAAGAGCTGAAGAGCTCTTCTTCAGCTCTTGAGCTGAAGAGCTGAGGGACAACACCCAGGCCCAGAGTTCAGGCCCCACAACTGGATCCTCCCCCCCACAACCGGAAAGAAAAAAAAAAAAAGAAGCTGAATGCTGGTGGCTCACACCTATAATCCTAGCTACTCAGGGGCCTGAGATTTGAGGATCACAGTTTGAAGCCAGCCTGCACAGGAAAGTTTGTGAGACTTATCTCCAATTAACCAACAAAAAAAGCTGGAAGTGGAGCTGTGTCTCAAGTGGTAGAGAACTTCCCTTGAGTGTAAAAGCTCAGGGACAGCGCCCAGGCCCAGAATAAAAGCCCCAGAACCAGCACAAAAACAAAGCAAAGCAAAACATCCCAGGGATGCCAAGAACATCTGGTCTGTAGGATCCCATTGGGACCTGGACCTTAGGAAGCCCCAGAGTACCCCGGAATGCAGCTCACCCCTCCCAGGTCTGTCTGCGTGGTCCCAGTGGCTGCCAGGCCCCACACAGACCTGCCCAAGCACTTGAGTTCGCTGCCCCAGAACAAGGCTGAACTTGGGTGTGGAAAGCCTGCAGAGCGGAAGCTCAGAGACCTGGAATGAGCCAGGCTCTGTCATATGCAGTTCTTCTCTGCTTGTCTCCATGTCTAGGAGGTTTGGACAAGAAGCTCAGGCTCCCAACTTTTTTCTGGGGGGGGGTCTGGTTGTGGGGCCTGAACTCTGGGCCTGGGCGCTGTCCCTCAGTTCTTCAGCTCAAGGCTAGTGCTCTACCACTTGAGCCACAGCACCACTTCCAGCTTTCTTTCTGCTTATGTGGTGCTGAGGAATTGAATCCAGGGCCTCATACATGCAAGGCAAGTGCTCTACCCTTGAGCCACCTTCCCAGCCCCACTTTTTTTTTTTCTTTTCTGGTGGTGGTGCTGGGGCTTGAACTGAGAGACTAGGTGCTGTTCCTTAGCTCTTTCACGCCAGCCTGGCATCCTACCACTTGAACCACAGTTCCACTTCTGGCTTTTTGTGGTTTATTGGGATAAGAGTCTCACCAACTTTCCTGCCTGGGCTGGCATCGAACCATGATCTTCACATCTCAGACTTCTGAGTAGCTAGGAATACAGGTGTGAGCCACTGGTGCTTGCTGCTTTTTTTTCTTGTTGTTTAAGTGGTCCTGGAGCTTGAACTGGTTATGCAGGCACTCTACCAGCTGAGTCATACCTCCAGCCTGATTTCTAACATGCTTGTTCCTACTCCCTCCCTAGGAGTCTGCTGGACCACATATGCTAAACCATTATTCCAGTTCTGCCCAGGACCAACTGCATGCTGGATATTAGCCCTGTGTGTTGGGTGACATGGTTGTTAATGCCGGGGTGGGGAGCCAGCTGTACAGGAAGAGTTTCTGAGAAGCAGAGTATTGGGTGGAGGCTCCCTATGAGTGCGCCATGGAAGAAAAGACCCAGGAAAAGGTGCAAAAGCCTAAGGTAGCTTCCTCTTTCATCACCCAAAAAGGCCAGTGAAGAGGAGAGGTGACAGGGACTCTCTGTGGCCTCAGAAGAACTAAGAGTACCCAGGGCTATCCAAGCCTGATCCAATCTAAAACCCTAGAAGGCAGGTTCAGAGAAGTTAAGCAACTTGTCCGGGGTCACAATGTCAGTGGCGGCTTTGTGAGGACTTGGAATCCAGACCTGTTGCCTGAAGCCTGACCTGCCACAAGGATGATGTCTTGAAGAAGGGTGACTGTGAAATCATTCTGGGGCTGGGCCTATGGAAGCGCTGGAGAAAAGTCTGCTGTCACCCAAAGTCCGCTGTCACCAAAAGTCCAATGTCTCCGTAGTTGCGGTCTGGAGAGGTAACTGATTCCTAGCAGTGGGACTTGTGCACCCTCTGCTGGTGGCTGTAGGAATGGATTAGAATAGCCCCTTGGAAAGTGGGCAGGAAGGTACTTAAAGCAGTCAAGTCCAATGCCCGTCCGATGCCCCCTTCTGCAGGAAGCACAACTCCAACCAACTCCTAATCATTCCTCAGAAGCCATGGTTCCAATGCCTTCTCCCTTTAGGAAGCCCTCCCTGTCCGGGAAAAGCCAAGGTTACCCTATGGCCCTATCATCCCATCTAACCTCATAAAATGGAGGGGATTTAGCTATATCCAGCACAGGGTCTGGGATGCAGTAGGTGCCCAATACATGTGGAACAAATAAATACATGTAAGACGAGGCTGGAAGCAACCTCAGAAACTATCCTCCACCACCATAACAATGAGACGGATGCTGGTTCGTTTGAGGAGGGAAGACTGCACCTTCCAGACTCGGAGGCTGCCAGCCCAGAGCAGCACGGGAACAAGGCCACAGGCTCTTCTCCCACGGCCGCACACAGAGGCGCACACACAGCTCCGAGGGTTCCTCCTTCCATTCACAAATGGGGTTCTGTCTGCATTCAAGCCGCAGGCACCTGCTATGTGCCAGGCATTGTTACAGACTCACTCCAGAACAAGTTACAAAACTCCCTTCCCAGGCCAGGTTTGTGAGCTGGTTGGTTAGCTTACAACCTGTCATCCTAGCTACTCAGGAGGCTGAGACCTGAGGATCCCAGTTCGAAGTCAGCCTGAACGTCCACTAGATTCTTATCTCCAATTAACCACCCACAAACCGGAAGTGCAGCTGTGGTGACGTATAGGCTCCGCCTCCAGGTCTAATTTGCATCTCTTCCGGGCCCCGCCCCCTATCCGGGAATTTCGGTCCTGTCCCGAGCAAGCCCCGCCCCTCGGCTTTCTCGACAGCTCCCAAGTTGACCCCGTCCCCGACCAGATCCAGGTTGCCAAGGAGACGGCCCGCGTGCAGGCCTCGCCCCGCTCCGCCGTCTCCGGGCGTGGCCGCACATCTGATCCAGGTTGTCAAGAAGATTCGGCCCCGCCCCTCTCAGGCACACCACTGCAGCCTCCTCAGCTGTCTGTCACGACTGGCTCCGCCCCGTGTTCGAAGCCTCGTGTGGACGGCGGTACTTTGTTTGCTCCTCTTCGGCCACCGTCGCTCACGTCGCCCCGCCCCCTCCGCTGTGCATATTTCCCCGCGTCGTTCCCGCGCCTGGGCACTGTCCCTGAGCTTCTTTGGCTCAAGGCTAGCACTCTACCATTTGAGCCACAGCACCACTTCCATTTTTTTCTGGGATGTGGTACTGAGGGATTGAACCTAAGGTTTTATGCATGCTAGGCAAGCACTCTACCACTAAGCCACATCCCCAGGCCAAGGAAGGATGTCTTATTGGACTGATGTCCAAGACATCTCAGAGCATGAACAGCTGGCTCTCTGCAGAGGGTTAGGATGGGAGGGGTCTGTGCTACCTTCAGACTTTACCCCACAACTCCTTATCACATCGGGGGACTCCTTG
>NW_012267280.1:3710240-3713337 GCF_000151885.1 Dipodomys ordii | reverse complement strand
CCCTGGTGCGGGGGCGCGCCGCACCGCGTCGGCCTCGGGATCCCGGCGCATCTCCCGGCTCGGGGCTGGGTTGGCGAGGTCTGGAGCTCCAGGCGCCATGCGGGGGGCTCCGCAGCTGCTCGCGGCTGGAGTTGGCGATCCTGTCAGCCCCAGGCCGGGGCGCCCGCCCAGGTGCTCTGCCTGCCTCCCGGCCTGCGCGTCCTGGGCGCTTCCTGCTTCTTTGGGTTCTTGTGCGGAGCACAGGCCAACCTGGCATCATCTTGGTGGAGGGCTTGGGGGCAAATTGACCTTCCAGCGTCCCCCCCCCGCCCCCCGTCATCGGGATTGTGAGCCTGCAGGGCGGAGCTGGTGGGGGGCAGGCAGTCATCTGCGTGTTCATCCCTCGCTTTTCGCCTCCAGGGGGTCGGAGACGGGGTGTAAGGCAACCCAATCCCGCTTTCCAGGGATTGGGTTCAGCAGAGTATGGCACATGGTCCTGCAGCTGGCCACCTAGAGAGAAGCAGGAAGAAGAGATGGAAGGAGATCTGGGACTAGTGATCTGCATGAGGGGTTGTGGACCTACTTCCTGGCCAGAGTTAGGAGCTGACCTTTGAGGACATAGTGTTGTCTGAGAGGCTGGACCCAAAGGGGAGCCCATGGGATTTCCAGGAAGAAGAGTACTGGAGCAGCTCAAGGGGTGAGCAGGAGAAAGAGGTGCCCCCCCAGTAAAATTGAGGGTGTGATGCAGGCCTGGAAAGTTGAAAGCCACTCTCAGCCCTCTCCCCCCTTCCCCACCCAGCCTTACTACTGCCCCTTCACTTTCCTGAGCCTCAGTTCAGAGTTTGATTTTCTTGCCTATTCCAAGCAAGGTGCTCTAACCGTGTCCAACCAGGATTGGTACAGTCTCTAGAAGTTGGTGCGACCCCAGGTCAGGCTTGACCCTGGCGACCTGACCCAGCTGTACCCTTAGCTGCTATTAATCTCCCTTCCTGGGACCAGCACAGCACCTGTGGTGTGGTTGTGGGGTCACTTCCTGTCCCTGTAGCCTTGAACAAGGAGGACCCTGACCTCTGACTCGCCATATTCTTGGGTAGAACTTTCCTCTAGGCACAATGACCCCGTGTGGTCTTTGCCCTCCTAGGGTTTGTAGGCTGGCAGGGGAGTAACTGGTTGAAGCACAGGCATTGGTAAGTTTCATAGGAGCAAATAATGGTGGCTCTGTCTTTGCCTGTGACTGGTGCTGGTGTTCTTGCCGTGAGTCAGAGCAGGACTCTCCAGCAGGCATGCTGGGATGAGGCATTATGGGAAAGTCCCCGCCCACCACCAGCACCCTGAGGAGGGGAACTTGCTGCACGTGTGGATACAGAGACACCTGCTGCAACTTAAAACACTTGAGCTGGTTGTGAGATATCAGCTTCTGTGGCAGCAGGAAGCTACCCTGCAGTGGTGACTCCCGGACTCTCAGGGCTTCTCTCGGGCTGCCTTTGGTGCTAGGCCAGGCTGAGGGCACCTAGTGGTGCCAGTGTTCTGACCTCAGCAGGATTACCTGTCTGTGGCCTGGGTTGGCCTCCCATCCATGTGTGTTGGGGTCCAGGAGTACATGTGTGCAGGTGGCTGGCAACTTGCCTGTGTCCACTGTCGTCAGCCAGGAGCTAGCTGTGTGCACAGTTGGGGCTCAGCAGGTGGTGGTGCCCAGGTAAATATGTGGCTGTAAGGGGCAGTGGCATAGCACATAGGATCCAGGAAGGCTAGCCTGGCTGGTGGGGGTAGAAGCATGAACCAGATGGGCCAGCTGGAGGCCACAGGCAGGTACATTGGCTCAGACTTGACCCCTCAGAACATGCTAGTGAAGGCCATGTGCCGTGTGGGTGTGGAGTGCCTTGGGTAGCACCTGTTCAGCACTGGCCAGCTGGCTGAGTCAGGGTAGTAGGGAGGGACCCACTGCACATTTGCACATTGGCACATTGCAAATGTTGTCTGGGAATCTGCCTTACCCAGAGTGTGCCATTTTTGGGTGGAGGCATGGGTTCTGGGGCTTGAACTCAAGACCTAGGCATTATGCATGAGCTTTCTTTTTTTCCCCTTTCTCTTTTACCTTCAAGGCTAATGCCCTACCACTTGAGGCACTACACCACTTAGTTTTTTTTTTTTTGTTGGTCGTGGGGCTTGAACTCTGGGCCTGAGCACTATCCCTCAGCTCTTCAGCTCAAGGCTAGCGCTCTACCACTTGAGCCACAGCGCCACTTCCACCACTTAGATTTTTTTTTGATAGCTTAGTAGAGATAAGTCTCATGGAGTTTTCTGCCTGGGATGGCTTCAAACTATGATCTTCAGATTTCAGCCTTCTGAGTAGAGTTACAGGTATGAGTCACTGGCTCCTGGCCCCAATACTGATTCCTTTTTCTCAGTCTTGGGGCTTGAACTCTGGGCTTGGTCGCTGTCCCTGAGCTCTTCAGCTCAAGGCAAGCACTCTACCACTTTGAGACACAGCACCACTTCTGGTTTTCTGGTGGTTAATTGGAGATATGAGTCTCATGGACTTTCCTGACTGGGCTGACTTTGAACCTCGATCCTCAGATCTCAGGCTCCTGAATAGTTAGGATTACAGGCGTGAGCGCCTAACTGGGCCTGAGCTCTTTTGCTTGGGACTAGCACTCTGCCACTTTTTTGGGGGTGGGGGATCCGATTGTGGGGCCTGAACTCTGGGTCTGGGTGCTGTCCTTCAGCTCAAGGCTAGCGCTCTACCACTTGAGCCACAGTGCCACTTCCAGGTTTTTTCTTTTTGCTTATGTGGTGCTGAGGAATCAAACCCAGGGCCTTACGCATGCAAGGCAAGCGCTCTACCACTGAGCCACCTTCCCAGCCCCACTCTGCCACTTTGAGTCACAGTTCCACTTCCAGTTTTTGAGTGATTGGTGGTAGGAGTCTCACAGGGACTTTAATACTGGGTCTGGCTTTGAACTGTGATCCTCAGATATCAGCCTCCTGAATAGCTAGGATCACAGGGGTGAGCCACTGGTGCCTGGCCAGTGCTGATTCTTACCTCTGACTGGGCACTATCCTCATGCCTGAACTGCCCCCATTAGGACTTTATTTAATAGGACTATATTTCCTTCTT
>NW_012267280.1:3695936-3708298 GCF_000151885.1 Dipodomys ordii | reverse complement strand
CCCCAGCCAGCCTCCTCTGCTTCTTCTTAGGCCTCTCTGCACAGCTGCCCTCCCCTTCTGCTTACCTGGCTTGAGCCCCATTGTCTTCCAGACAGCCTTTGCTTTTGCTGCTAGAGCAGGTGCAGTGGGGTGGGGAGGGTTCTGTCCGCCCCTCCCTAGAGGCCAGCAGGTAAAGCCTCACCACCCTCACATTTCAGAGTCCCCTTGGGTCGTGTGAGAGGCCCACAGCCACCCTAGCATTGTGTTTACCCTCAGAGTAGTTCCAGAACCCTGGGGTGTACCTTGGCTCCCTGCCATGTGAAGGGTTACCTGCATGTCACCTTACAGTCATTCCTCTCCTCCCTGTTTGTGTCCATGTCCTGGGGCAGGTGACTGTAGGCCACTGAGCCCCATCTTGCCTGTAGCATGAGTTTGTGGCTGGGGCTGCCCTCATGGAGTGATCAAGCTTGTTTGGGGATGACACGCCTGATTTCTCTCAAGTGGATCCCTGGCTCAGGGTCCCGCACGTGTCGCTGAGGGGCAGCCATGGCCGCTCCTCTGTCTGTGCCTCCCACAAGAAGGCACTGAGCCTTCTGTCACCGCGGAACATGTGCTAATAAGCCTGGGTCTCCCTGGGAGGGAGACAGGAGTTGGGGAAAGGGAGACTTAGTGGTCAGAGATGAGGGAGGGAGCTGTCCTCGCCCTTTCACCCCCACCTTAATGCACAGCAGACCTCAAGGCCTGTGCCTATCAGACAACAGACACTCCTTCCCCCTCCCCCCTCCCCTCCTCCCCAATGCAGAGAGTGGTTTACAGGTAGATGGCTCTCGGTGACCTGGCTTTTACTCTCTCCTACAGGATTACATCTGCCCGAGATGTGAGTCTGGTTTTATCGAAGAGCTTCCAGAAGAGACCAGGTAGTGCAGCCCTTGGTCACGGAGGCTGGCATTGCAGGCAGGGACCTTGGATGGGGCTGGGCAGGCCTGCTCTGGCCTTGATCCCACCGTGGGCTAGAGTTGTTTTTTTTTTGGTTGGTTTTGGGGGCTGAATTTTTTTTTTTTTTTTTGGTTGGTTTTGGGGGCTGAACTCTGGGCCTGGGCGCTGTCTCTCAGCTCTTCAACTCAAGGCTAGCACCCTACCACTTGAGCCACAGCACCACTTGTGGCTTTTTTCTGCTTATATGGGGCCGAGGAATCAAACCCAGGCTTCATGCATGCAAAGCAAGCACTACCACTGAGCCAACTTCCCAGCCTCAGCTAGGGTTCTTGGCCCAATGATGCATGCCCCCAGCATGAGCCCTCAGAGCCTGATGGGCTTAGCCAGCAAGCCTGTGTTCATAGACCCACTATGCTGCATGTGCAGCCATGCATTGATCCTTCTGGGTCAGTCTTCCTGCCAGGAAGGTGATCAGCATCTCCATCATGGTGAATCCTACCTTCCTGACATGCAGGACCAGGAATGGGCTGCAGAGGATGGCCCCATGCCTGGGGGACAGGGAGGGATATTGACCGCTGCTGACAGGCGCCATCTTTCCCCAGGAATACAGAAAGCAGTTCTGCCCCCTCCACGGCCCCCACTGACCAAAGCCGGCAGCCATTCGAGGTAAGTGGGAGCTTCTAGTCCCCCATGATGCATGCTTCCTTGTTCCACCTGTGGTGGTCTGCCTTGGAGGGGCTGAGGCTTGGCAGCCATGAACTGCCCTCACTCTGGCTGCTGTCCCCTTCCTTGGGTCCCCCAGTACCCACCCATCTTTTGTATCCCCTTCTCTGCACGTCCATGTCCATAAATTGCTGTCCAAGATCTGCCTTGCACCTACAGGAGCGAGTACACTAGCCGTGTTCCTCTGCCCTGACTCACAGTGCCCCTGGTCCCCACAACAGACCGGCCTGCAAAGATGCAGCCAAAGAGACTGGGGGGCCAACAGGGCTGGATGGTGGGCAGATGCAGGGCTTGCACCTGTCTTTCTGCCCTCCCCCCAGGTGACCATGTGGAGGCCATGGGCCACCCACTGGATCTGTCACTTTCTGAAGGAAAGTGAAATTCTACTGGACCGCCTGACAACCCCCTCCCCCAGTGCCATTCCCCAGTGTTCCCTCACCCTACCTGGCTATGCACAGCACCCAGAAGACCACGCAGGCTCAGGGCACCCACTCTCTCCTCAGAATGTGGACCAGCACCTGTTCACACTGCCCCAGGGCTATGGACAATTTGCTTTCGGCATATTTGACGACAGCTTCGAGATCCCTACGTTTCCTCCTGGGGCACAGGCCAGTGATAGCAGGGACCCCGAAAGCCGACGGGAGAGAGAACACCAATCTCGGCATCGGTATGGCGCCCGGCAGCCCCGCGCCCGTCTCACCGCCCGGCGGGCCACCGGCCGGCACGAAGGCGTCCCCACGCTGGAAGGGTGAGGGGACCCAGTGTGCCTGCAGAGGGCCCCACTCAGAAGATGGGATGTTCAGACCCTGGGAAAGGGGCCTACATTCAGCTGCAGCCCCAACGAGCCTGGGTATCTGTGCCACACAGTCCCACAGAGAGCCGCAGCCACACATGCCCTTTTTTTTGTTGTTGATTTTGTTCTTTGGTGTCAGTCCTGGAATATGAATTCAGGGCCTGGGAGCTGTCCCTGAACACTTTTTGCTCAAGGCTAGTGCTCTACCACCTGGGCCACAGTTCCACTTCTGCTTTTTTTGGTGATTAATTGAAGATGAGTCCCACAGACTTTCTTGCCCTGGCTGGTTGCAAACCTTGATTTCCAGATCTCAGCCTCCTGAGTTGCTAGGATAACAAATGTGAGCCATGGTTGCCTGGCACACACACCCTTTTGAAGTAGTGTGCTGCAAGAATCAATGCAGCACAACATTTAGCCAAAACCCTGGACTGGGTGATTGGTTCCCACTGGGCTTTAAAAGGTTTGAGGGGCTGGGAAGGTGGCTCAGTGGTAGAGCGCTTGCCTTGCATACATGAGGCCCTGGGTTCGATTCCTCAGCACCACATACGCAAAAAGGAAAAAAAAAGCCGGAAGTGGCGCTATGGCTCAAATGGTAGATCGCTAGCCTTGAACTGAAGAGCTGAGGGACAGCGCCCAGGCCTAGAGTTCAGGCCCAATGACCAGACCCAAAAAATAAGAGGTTTGAGGGCTGGGAAGGTGGCTCCGTGATAAGAGTGCTTGCCTCACATGCATGAGGCCCTGGGTTCGATTCCTTAGCACCACATAAACCAAAAAAGCTGGAAGTGAGGCTGTGGCTCAAGTGGTAGAGCATTAGCCTTGAGCTGAAGAGCTGAGGGACAGAGTTCAGACTGAAAAAAGCAGGTTTGAGCATGTTTACATGTTTTTGCACTGCTGAATGGGTTCTGGCTTTATCAAATGAGTCCAGAAATGTTCTGCCAGGTTCTTTGTCACTGTGTGTGTGTGCATGTGCATGGTTTTGTTTTTTGTTTTTTTGTCAGTTGTGGGGCTTAAACTCTGGGCTTGGGCGCTGTCCCTCAGCTCTTCAGCTCAAAGCTAGTGCTCTACCACTTGAGCTACAGCGCCACTGCATGTGCATGTTTTTAAAGCAGTACTGGGATTTGATCTCAGGTCCTTGTACTTGCTAGGTCGACAACCTGCCACTTGAGTCACACCCCTAGCCCTTTTTGCTTGATTTTTTTTTTTTTTGTCAGTCCTGGGGCTTGAACTCTGGGCCTGGGTGCTGTCCCTCAGCTTCTTCAGCTCAAGGCGAGCACTCTACTGCTTGAGCCACAGCACTGCTTCCAGTTTTCTAGTGGTTTATTGGAGATAAGAGGCTCATGGACTTTCCTGCCTAGGCTGGCTTTGAACCGAGATCCTCAGATCTCAGCCTCCTTAGTAGCTAAGATTACAGGCATAAGTCACTAGCACCCAGCTGCTTGAATTATTTTTAGGTAGGGTCTCATGTTTTGCCTGGGGCCAGCCTCCAACCTCAGCCCTACCTATACCTCACATGTAGTTGGGATAATAGGTTCATACCATCACACCTGGCTTGTTTATTGAGATGGGGGGTCTCACTAGCTTTTTGCATGGGCTTGCCTCCACCTGCAGTTCTGTTCTCTGCCTCTCAGGTAGCAGGGATTACAGGTTTGAGCCATGACACTAAATCAGAACTTTGTAAAAACTTTACTTACTAAATACGTTATAAATATAGGAACAACAGTGCAGAAACCAGAGACAGGTCAGAAGAACTGATTGGGAATATATGAGTTAAGGATCCAAAAAGCAGATTTATCTTTAAGCTTCAGGAAAACTAATTTTTGGCCAGTCTTGAGGCTTAAATTCTGGACCTGATCACTGTTCCTGAGCTTTTTGCTCAAGGCTAGTACTCTACCACTTGACACTGATCCATTTCCAGCCTTTTTTCTTAGTAGTTTATTAGAAATAAGAGTCTTACAGCAAGGCTCCAGTGGCTCACACCTGTAATCCTAGCTACTCAGGAGGCTAAGATCTGAGGATCATGGTTTGAAGCCAACCCAGGCAGAAAAGTCCCTGTGAGACTCTTTATCCACTCAAAAAACAGAAGTGGTGCTGTGACACAAAGAGACTCAGGAACAGTGCCCAGGCCCTGAGTTCAAACCCCACAACAGACAAAAAAGGGTGGGGGGTATATAAATCTCATGGACTCTTATCTCCAGTGAACCTTCAGAAAACGGAAGTGGGCTGTGGCTCAAGTGGTAGAGTTCTGGCCTTGAGCTGAAGAGCCGAGGGACAGTGCCCAGGCCCAGAGTTCAAGGTCCATCTCCCCACTCAAAAAATAAAAAAAGTGGATCTGTGGTTCAAAGTGGAAGAGCTCTAGCTCTGAGCAGAAGAGCTCAGAGACGGCCCAGGCCTGACCTCCATCCCCACACCAGCAAAAACAAAAAGCACTGGAGAGGTGACTGGCCCTGCCCTCCACACTGAGAGCAGGCCTTGCCCTCCTGTGCCCTCCATAATGGCCCTTAACTCTCTTCCAGAATCATCCAGCAGCTGGTCAATGGCATCATCACGCCGGCCACCATCCCCAACCTGGGCCTGGGCCCCTGGTAAGTAGCAGGTGGGCACCGGGACCCCCACCACCCTGCATCCCCTTGACCCGGCCTTTTCCTCCAGGGGTGTCCTGCACTCAAACCCGATGGACTATGCCTGGGGGGCCAATGGCCTGGACGCCATCATCACCCAGGTACTGGGTAGCTGTCTGTGAGGGGAGCGGGAGCTGGGCTGCCCTAATGACCCCATACTAGGAGGAGGCCAGTGAAATCTAGGGCAGGCAGAATCTGCACCCAGAGCCCTTTTAAGTCTGCATGGCCTGGGGGCAGTTCTTTTGAATGTCCCCTGGAGTGGCAGTAAAATTGCTGTGGTGCCACACCCTCTCTTTCCCTTAGACATTCCCAGGACACCTACTCTGCTAAGGCTGGACGTGGTCTTGTGTAGGCAGAATGGGACACATGCGGTCGTGTCCTGTCTGGGGGGTGTTGACCAGGGCAGGTGGCCAGGCTAGCAGCAAGAGGAGCATTGCTGTGGACTGGCTGGTCCCAGCTGTGTGGGAGCCCTGCCCCAGAAGCAGCTCCCCACCCCCACCCCCCTTGTCTTCCAGCTCCTCAATCAGTTTGAGAACACCGGTCCCCCGCCTGCAGACAAGGAGAAGATCCAGGCCCTCCCCACTGTCCCCGTCACCGAGGAGCACGTAGGTATGCTCCCTGTTGCTGAGGCCAGCCCAGGAGAGAGGCGGGTCATCTCTGTCCCCTCGTGATCTTCCCTGACCCTCACCAGCCCTCTTTTCCTCCCTCCTTCCCTAGGCTCTGGCCTTGAATGTCCTGTGTGCAAGGATGACTATGCACTGGGCGAAAATGTGAGGCAGCTGCCCTGCAACCACCTGTTCCACGACGGCTGCATCGTGCCCTGGCTGGAGCAGGTGAGTACGCTGACAGCTCCTGCCCGCCCCACCTCCACACCCCTGCCGGCCCGCCAGCCCCACCTCCGCACCCCTGCCGGCCCACCAGCCCCAGCTCCGCACCCCTGCCCCTGCCCTCTAACCCTGCCTTCTCTTGCCTCTGTGCCTCAAGCATGACAGCTGCCCTGTCTGCCGGAAGAGTCTCACGGGCCAGAACACAGCCACCAACCCCCCAGGCCTGACAGGGGTGAGCTTCTCATCCTCGTCGTCCTCGTCCTCCTCTAGCTCGCCCAGCAATGAGAACGCCTCAAGCAACTCCTGAGTCCCAGCTGGCTGCACCCAGCCTCTGGAGAGCACTCAGCCCCTTCTACGTTCTCGGGCTGAGGCTGCTGCGGAGAGCTTGGCTCCTTACACCTGCCTCGGCTCCAGCACCGCTGCGGCCATGGACTGGAGGTGCTGCCGCCCCAGCGTCCTGGCAGCACTGGGCCGGCGCAGGCTACGGCCAAGCTGGGGACTCGGCTCAGACCATGTGCGCAGCCCCTGGAGGGACTTCTGTGCTCACCTGCTGCCCTGCCAGAGGGCGCAGGCCACACGGCCCCCGTAGGCCCCTCCCTTCGTCTCTAACCTCACCCTCCACATATTCCATGGCAGAAAGGTTTTTATGTTTTTAAATTATTACTGCTTTGAAATAAATGGACGTTTTAGCCCATGCGTGGCCACGCATGATCTGTGGAGGAGCCTGGGTAGAGCTGCTTCGCCCCAGCTGCGCCCACCCCGACAGACAAGGCCCTGTCCACCCCAGGGCCCCCCTCCGAGGCCAGAGCCTCGGCCGCACAGCCAGCGCCAGCCTCGGACCATGAGGGCGACCTGCAGAACCAAGAAGGAGCTGCTCCGACAGACCTTTTGTAAAGGGAGAGATGTGTATCTTGAAAGCTATTTAAAATACACCTACTTGAAAAAGAGGAGCTGGTAGTTTGGTGTCTTCCTTCCGGTCAGGGCCCAGTTCCTGGGACCTGGGCAGTCTGCCCGTTTGGGAAGCTGTGCTTCCTGCAGGGGAAGCCAGAGCTGGCCACCCTATAAGCAGGTGTCAGGTACACTCGTGAGGGGACAGGATTCAGACACTGAAGTGCATCAGCTCGTCCCTCGCGGGGAACTGGCACGGCTAGTCATGTGGGTGCCCCAAGACCCTCTGTGCTGCTCAGGGGGGACCTACGTGTCGGCCCTTGGCATGGGCAGCTGGGTGATGCAGCCTCATGGCTGGGAGCCAGTCACATCAAGTGAAGAGGAGTCCCCTCATCCAGCTCTTCTGCTTGGCACCTGCACCGTGTTGTCCTCAGGACACGGGGCCCCACCCCTTGTGGGTCTGTGTTAGCCTGCAGAGCTGGGCGGCTGTGCTCCCTGCCATGCCAGCCTGCAGCACCCAGTGCTTTCTAGGCTTCTACTACTGAGGACACCCTGTGGAGCGTCATCCTGCAGACACCCTAGTGGATGACAGAGTGCCAAAACTCAGCTTCGGTGACAACGGCTGTGGCCTCACATTCCATCCTAACACCAGAGCCTACCGGCTCTGTGGGACCAGGGATTGACGACACAGAGGTGGGGAGACTGCTGGTGAGCCTCCATTTACGACTTCTGGGGCATCCACGGCCAGGCAGGCTGTTGGCACGGGCGCTCCACAGGGCTGCATTCTGGGTGGGAATGGAGCTTGACTCCTGCCTGACTTTGGCACATCATTGCTGCTTAAGCAGCCAGAGCTGCCAGCCACATCAGCCACATCAGAACAAGACTCAAGGCAAGGGCCAGAGACAACAATGGGACTAAAGGCCAGTTAGAGAAAACCCCAGCACAGAGGGACAGACTCCCTGGTACGCTGGCACTGAGCTCTCATTGGTCTGGCCTGTGTCCCCGTGAAAGCTGGGCCAGCCTGAGATTGTCAGTAAAGCACTCTTGTCACTGTCATGGTGACCATACATTTGATAAAAACATTTATTATCTGCTGGCTTGGGTCAGTAGCCTGAAGCAGGCTCCCTGGGCTTTGTCCAAGTGGAATGGTCCTGGGAAGCTCCAGATCCCCGTTTCAGCCTCACATCCCTTGGCTTGCAGCCCCTTCCTCAGCACAGCAACACAGTCCTAGTCTCTGCCTCTTCTTAGTGATGCTGGGCCCAGAATGACATGAGGTGACATGTCCTCAGGCTGTAGGGCCTGGGACAGGGACATCTCTGAGCTGTCATTTTGCTGACCACGTGGGGCTTACGTTCACCATCCTTGACCGTGAGCCTTTGGTGCTCTGTCTTGGCTGTCCATCCTCTTCAACCCTCCCCATCCTTGCCGCCCCACACCACCCAGTGTGTCCCCACCCCTGGGCCTGGACCTGGGCCTGTGCTCTCACACTCAAGGCTGCATCCTGTGACCTCAGCTCAGGCCGTGCACACTGGTCCTCGTCTCAGCCCCAAACTGGACACAGGGAAACTGCTCACTGGCTGCATTCTCCCTCCGGAATAGGGGCCAGCCTCACCTGCGCAGGACCACTCTGGGTCCCCAGTGCCTGGCATACAGTAGGCACCTAATTAAAGCTTATGACCAGAACCAACTGAAAGACAGATAAAGGGGGAGGGGGAGCGCGGGTCCCTGCCACCCTCAGCCTCTGCCTGACTCCTGTTCTTCTGGACTCACTCTGCCCTGCCCACTCCTGGGTCTGTCTACAGCCCCCCTCAGAGCTTAAGGGATCTCAGGAGAGCAGCACAGACAGGAAGTGGGTGGACAGGTGGTGCCTCCGTGTGCGGCTGCCTCTCCTGGGTGACCCCCTGCCGTCCAGCGCCAGGAACATGGGCCGGCCGCGGTGGCGCCAGCGGAGCGAGGCGTAGGTGTTGTAGCCGTTCTCCTCGATGCGTTCCTGGAACCTGCAGTCCACAGTGTAGACCCGCTGCAGGGCGGACACGTGAGCCAGGGGAGCCTGCTGCCCGCCGCCCGCTGCCCACACCTGCCCGTACTCACCGACCCATAGAGGCGGCCCCAGCGGTTCATGGCCACATAGAAGCCAGAGTACACTGCCTTGATAACCACAGTGCCCACCAGGACAGATCGGATCTCGATGACACCTGTGGGGAGCGGGGGAGGGGTTAGGCTCAGGAGCAATCGCTCCCACTGGCCTGGGACCCTGGGAACTATGGCACACCCTGGAGCTGCCTAAGATGCCAATACACAAGAAACAGGAGCCAGGCACCTGCGGCTCACATCTGTTATCCTAGCTACTCAGGACGCTGAGATCTGAGGTTTGCAGTTCAAGGCCAGCCCAGGCAGGAAAGTCTGTGAGACTGTTATCTCCAATTAACCAGCACAAAGCCAGAAGCAGATCTGTGGTTCAAGAGGTAGAAAACAAACCTTAAGAGAAAAAATACTAAGCAAGAACATGAGGCCCTGAGTTCAAGCGAGGAGCCCCAGGTGGAGGCAGCCAGCTGCAGGGGAAAGGCAGGGGGTCTATAGGAGGACCAGGGGCCATAGGGCAGCAGGCCAGGTTTGCAGAGGCCAAGGTTCAGTGTACTACACAGCATACAAGCTGGGAGCAGACCAGACACTGCCAAGCTCAGGGCTTGGAGGATCCAGCTGGCAGACTTCCACTATGGCTTAGTGCAACCCTGGGCCCGCTGCTGTGGCCCGCTGGCCACAGAGAAGTAGCTAAGGCCCCCAGCAGCCAACAGACCTCAGGACTCCGTCATCATCCTCAGCCAGCCTCCACCTCCTTCTGGGATATTATAGCCTTGCCTGGCTAATGGCAAGAGACAGAGCCCAGGCAACAGCCTGCAGCAGACAGCAGGGTCGTTGGCAACTGCTCACACGTTTGAATGCAATCTGTATACTTCCTCTGCCCTCTGTGCTCCTCTGAGCCTACATACAGCCTCAAATGGGAGGTGCTGACCTCACCCACTCACCACAAGGGGACTCCAAGGAATAGCAGTTAGCTTGGAGCCTTGTCTGTCACTCTGGGAGAGCCCTGCCCTGCTCTGAGCTACAGCTCTCCCTCTACCAAAGGGCTTAGAGGAACTTCTGCATGCTGCCTGATCCTCAGCTTGGACCTAGAGGCCTGAGGCTCCTCTGAAGGCACCCAGTATCCATACTGCCTTCATTCCTGGTCCTTGTTCCTCATCCTCACCCCAGGGCCTTTGAACCCGCTGTTCCTTCTGCCAGGTACACAATTTCTTCTCTGCAGAGCCAGTTCCCTGCCATTATTCAAGGCTCAGCCACCTCAGAGGGGCTCTTGGGATCCAGATGAATTGGTTTTGGCCACCTCCAGGCCATAGCCCAGCTATCATTTTCTTGGAGCCTACATGGCTCCTCTGAGATGAATGCATGGCTCCTTCTATGGCCGTGGCAGAAAGCTCATGTTGGTCACCACTATGTTCCCATACCCAGCATGCTCTCCAAGAAGTGCTCAGTTAATAATCACTGGCTCTAGGAAGAGGGGAGGCAAGTACCAAGCCCTGTCCATCATCCATCATCATCACCTCCATCCTTGACCAGCTGGGAAGCAGAAGTTCAGAAGTTGTGACCATCCCAGATCTTCCAGGGGAGCCAGGCCTCTCCCCCAGCCTGAGGCCACCCCGCCTGGCCCTGCCACCATGGATGGACCTGCCTGGCCAGTCCCCTGTCATGGCCCTGGTCGCGTGCAGCCTAATAAGAGCCTTGGAACCCAGATGAAAGCCAGTGGGACAGGGAGGGTGATTACCAGCTCTGATGGTGGTGATTCAGGTAGCCAGAGAGGCATTCAGCCCCCTCCCCAGCTCCCCTGCCAGCCTGTAGGGCCGTGGGGGAAGCCCACCTTCTTTGCCCTGACCTGTTTTCTTGCCACATACATTCCACAAGGCCTTGTTGAATGCCTAGCCCACTCTAGACTGGGTAAGGCAGGATGAGAACAGCTGAGGTTCTCAGCACTACGGGGCTCCAGCTCCACTGCCTCCTCTTGGCAAGCCCTGGGAGGAGGTCACTTACATTCTTGGTGCCTCGGTTTCTTCATTCACCACATGGGGTGTCTGGGAAGAAAAAGAGGGGATCCCAACCCAAGCAGGCCCTAACCTGAGCACTGAGAGCCCTGAAGTTCCGTGCTCTCTGTTCCCACTTCATGGCCCAGAACGAGCGGCCACAGCTCTACGTGCAGCCTCAGTTTCCTTTCCCCCCCACGCCAGAATAATTGTCACCAGATTGCCACGCAGCCAGGAGATTTGGCTCTAACTGGGGGGGGGGGGGAATTGGAACTGCCATGTTACTGTTCCTGCCACCCCCCCCACCCCGCCCGGGTTGTTCTCCGCCTCCTCCTCCCCGCCGCCCGGCCCCGCCATCCCTGGGCACTCACTGTCCTGGCCGTGGCGCCAGCGGGTGCCCTGCACCTGGCCGCTGGGGTCCACGCGCAGGAAGAAGTGGGTGGAGGAGAAGAGGCGCCGCCAGCGCACGTCGCCCTCCAGGTGCGGGTAGCTGCGTGGTCTCCGCGGTGTGTTGGGGTTCCCCGCGGCGCCGGGCGCCCGCGCCAGCAGCAGCCAGGCGAGGCCCAGCCAGAGGCGGTGGCGCATGGCTCGCGCCCACTGCGCCCACTACGCGCTCCAGCCTCCCGCGTCCGCGATTCAGCCCCGGTGTGGCCGGGGGCGGGGCGTAAAGCACCGCAAAGGGGCCAATGGGGGGTTCGGGGGCGGGGCTTCCTAGCGCGAGAGGGCCAATGGGCGTTAGGGGGCGTGGTTGGCGACCTGGGCCTGCGGTGACAGCTGTGGGCGGGGCCGTAGGCTTGTTTGTCTCTCGGGGCTGGAGGGCGGCACGTGCGCGTCATCCAGCGGGCGGCTGCGGGGTGCAGATGCGGCCGCGGGGGCGGGAGATGGAGACCGGAGGGAGAGATAGCAGAGGTGAGAGGCAGGGACAAAGACGAGGGGCAGAGACAGACGAGAAAGAGGCCACAGAGACTGAGAAAAGGATGAACAGGCGCGCGCCGGTCATCGTGGCGACTCAGGAGGCTGAGATCTGAGGATCGCGGTTCGAAGCCAGCCGCGGCAGGAAAGTCCCTGAGACGCTTATTTCCAATTACTCACTCAAAAACCGGAAGTGGGGCCGTGGTTCCACGTAGGGGTGCCCAAGCCTTGAGCAACAAAGCTCAGGGTCGAGAGAGCCCAGTACCCACAACAAACAACAACAAAAGCAAAGAAAAAGATAAACAGTCCGGGCCTTGGTGACTCACCCTGTAATCCTTGCTACTTAGGAGGCTGAGATTGAGGATAAAAGCCAGCCCAGGCAGGAAGGCCCATGAGCCTCTTACCTCTTCACAACAACAAAATAATAATAATAATAAAATAAAAAATCGGAAGTGGAGCTGTGGCTCAAGTGGTAAGAGCATTAGCCTTGAGCAAAAAAGGCTAAGGGAAGTTGGGCGCCAGTGGCTCACGCCTGTAATCCTAGCTACTCAGGAGGCTGAGATCTTAGCATCACGGTTCAAAGCCAGCCAGCCAAGGCAGGAAAGTCCATGAG
>NW_012267280.1:3675206-3695649 GCF_000151885.1 Dipodomys ordii | reverse complement strand
GAAAACCAGAAGTGGTGCTGTGGCTCAAGTGGTAGAGCGCTAGCCTTGAGCTGAAGAGCTGAGGGACAGTGCCCAGGCCCAGAGTTCAGGCCCCAGGCCCAGCATCCAGCATACACACAAAAGAGATAAACAGAGACAAGGCTGCAGGGAGAGACAGAGACTGAGACAGAGGGGACAATGTATC
The DNA here is from genome assembly GCF_000151885.1 of Dipodomys ordii. NCBI lineage: Eukaryota > Metazoa > Chordata > Mammalia > Rodentia > Heteromyidae > Dipodomys > Dipodomys ordii. The sequence goes on along the minus strand of NW_012267280.1, from coordinate 3,695,465 downwards.
CAGACAGAAATGGAAATGCTGGGGGGTGGCGATGTCAAGGGTTGAGATGGAAGATTCTGTAAGGAGTGTCTTATAGTGTGGGGGGGGCGGGGGTTGGGCTGGACATGGCATGCCTGGGAGGAGGGAGCAATTCATCTCCTAAATTGTAACTTCTGGGACTGGCCTGGGTGGAGCAGGTGGGCAGTGGGGGGGGGGGACACAGGAACCTAGGCTGGAGGGCGGGAGGACAGACAGGTAGGTTAGCCAATGGCTGACAAACCACAGCACAGGTGGCAGTGAGTCCAGTTCCTGTCTTAGTGTCTAAACTGTCTGTTGGGACAGCAGGAGGGAGTGTTGTGTCCACACCTACACCAGCTCCCCATCATACTCACACCAGAGCCCCAGCACACAGTACCCCAGCTAGCCTAGTGGAGACAGGCACGGTCACCCCCACCCAGCTACTCAGGAGGCTGAGGTCTGAGGATCTTGATTGGAAGCCAGCTTTATCAGGAAAGTCCATGAGGCTCTTATCTCCGATTAACCACCGAAAAGCTGCAAGTGGAGCTGTGGCTCCAGTGTCCTAGTGCTAGCCTTGAGTAGAGAAAGCTCAGGGACAGTGCCCAGGCCCTGAGTTCAAGCCCTGGTACCTATGTGTGTATGTGCACGCGCTCATGCACGTATACACACACACACACACACACAAACCAGTTCTCACCCTTTGCTCACCACAAGCCAGCCATCCTACCTGCCCTGCCCTGGGCACATCTTTAAATAGCAGCAGCAGGGTGAGGGCGTACTAATAATCTGCACTGTTTTGGGGAGCCCTCTGGAGGGACAACCGGTCCTGCAAGGTGCCAAGGTTCCTTTCTAGTGGCTCAGGGGATCCCTGACTCCTTCCTGCTGGCTTGGGGTGGATACCTCTAGGGGATAGAGTGGTGCCTATCTCAGGGCTGAGGCCAGAGATGGGGTGAGGGCGCCCCAGGTTCAGGTCTAGCCTGGCCCCACTCCTTACACTGAGGCCACGCCTGAGGTCACCTCTGAGGGCCACACCTCAGCCTCTCCTCCATGAAATGGGCTGGGTGAGGTGTCTGGAAGGCCAAGAGAATTCAGGTAGCTCTCTGGAAATGGTAGTATCATGGCACCACGTAAATCTACCTAGCTGGGCATCCAGAAACCCCTGTTTGCCTTCCTGGGCTGAGGACCCTGCGCTCAGAGGACTCTATGTTTGGGCCCTGGGAGGGAGGAGGCATGGCTGGTCACACCCCTGGCCTCTGAGTTGTTTAATAACAGCTTTATTGAAATATAATTTGCATACCATACAAATCATCCATTTAAAGTGTACAATTCAGGGTTATTAGTGCATCAGAGGTATGCAACCACCACCTCTCATTCCAGAACATTCCATCACACCAAAAGCAGCCCCATCCTCAGCAATAGTCACCCTATCCCCTCCCCAGCCCCTGGCACCCACAAATCTACTTCCTGTCTCTGCATTCCCCCTGTTCGGGCCATAGCCTATCAATGGAGCCAAGGTCTGTGGGAGTTTCTGTCACTGAGCGCCGTGTCCTCCTGGTCTCTGTGCATGGTAGCATGACAGAGAGCCTTGTTCTGTGCACAGCTCCAAGCTTACAGAACCTCTGTGTGTGTGTGTGTGTGTGTGTGTGTGTGTGTGTACATGTGTGTCAGGGCCTGGGCACAAGAGTTCCTCTAGCTTTTTCACTCAAGGCTGGTGCTCTGCCATTTGAGCCACAGCTCCACTTTAGGCTTTTTTGGTGGTTCATTGGAGATAAAAGTTTCATAGTCTTTCCTGCCTGGACTGGCTTCGATTCTCAGATTCCATACTCCTGAGTAGCAAGGATTACTGATGTGAGCTACTAGCACTCAGCAACTTACAGAAAATCTTAGAATAGTACAATGAACCCTGCTGTTTCTGAACTGTCTCTATATAGAGTTTTGCTTTTCTCCTTCCTTCCTTCCTTCCTTTCTTTCTTTCTTTCTTTCTCTTTCTTTCTTTCTTTCTTTCTTTCTTTCTTTCTTTCTTTCTTTCTTTCTTTCTTTCTTTCTTTCTTTCTTTCTTTCTTTCTTTCTTTGTCGGTTGTGGGGCCTGAACTCTGGGCCTGGAAGCTGTCCCTGATCTTCTTTTTGCTCAAGGCTAGCACTCTACCACTGAGCCACCTTCCCAGCCCTTTTTTTCTTTCTTCTTTTTTTTTTTCTCTCCATCAGAATAGTCAAATACTTAGGGACAAAATTTACACAATGGAATATTACACAGCCACACAAAAGGCCAAACCCTGAAACACACCACATAACATAAGAGTCAAAGCTGCCAGACCCCAAAGGTAGCTCACTGACGGGACATTTTAGGACAGGCAGAATCAGCCTATAGTAGGGTATGTCAGGCGAGGCTGTGGCAGCCACCCTCAGGTCTCAGGAGGGGCACAGCAGGGCTCTGGGGGCTATCATGGTCTATCATTGTTCTTGCTCAGTTATTGCTTACAAGGGTGTTGAGTTTGAGGAAACTGAACTGTCTTTGTTCACTTATTGTTGGGTGTTTTTTTTTTTTTTGAGATAGGGTTTCACTATGCAACTGAGATTGGATTTGACCTTTTGATCCTCCTCCTGCTTCAACATCAAAAAGACTAGAATGGCAGGGCAGCAAGTAGCTTATGCCTGTGGCTACTCAGAAGACTGAGCTGAGAATCCCAGTTAGAAGCCAGCTAAGGCTTCTGAAAACCAGAAGTGGAGATGTAGCTCAAAATGGTAGAGTGCTAGCTTGAGCAAAGAGCTCAGGGACAGCACCTAGGCCCTGAGTTCAAGCCCCAGTATCAGAAAAAAAAAAATCTTTGAATCATGTTCAAAGGCAGCCTGGACAGGAAAGTCCGTGTGATTTTTTTTTTTTTTTTTTTTTGGTGTGTGGGGTCAGTCATGGGGCTTGGACTCTAGACCTGGGCACTGTTCCTGAGCTCCTCAGTTCAAGGCTAGCACTCTACCACTTGAGCCACGGCTCCATTTCTGGCTTTTCCTGCTTAAGTGGTGCTGAGGATTCGAACCCATGGCCTCATGCATGCAAGGCAAGCACTCTACCACTGAGCCACCTTCCCAGCCCCTGTGTGACTCTTACCTCCAATTAACCACCAAAAAGTCAAAAGTGGATGAGATTGGGAAAGGTGGCTCAGCGGTAGAGTGCTTGCCTTGCAGACCCTGGGTTGGATTCCTCAGCACCACATAAGCAGAAAAGGCCAGTGGCGCTGTGGCTCAAGTGGTAGAGCACTCGCCTTGAGCTGAAGAGCTGAGGGATAGCGCCCAGGCCCAGAGTTCAAGCCACAGGACTGACAAAGAAAAAAAAATCAAAAGTGGAGCCATGGCTCAAGTGATAAAACACCAGCCTTGAGTGATAAAGCTGAGGGATAGCACCAAGGACTTGGGTTCAAGCCCCAGGACCAGCACAGACACAGACACACACAGACACACAAGGTACTGAGTTGGAGAGCAGTGTGCAGCTCTCACTGTTAAGAGATTCAGCCTGCTTCTGGCAGGTTCTGGCAGGGCAGGGCCCAGGGTCTCATCAGACCCTAGAGGAACCTGAATGTAAGGGACGGAGGCCCTGTGAGGAGGCTGAGCCAGGAAGTTGAGCTCAGGAGGAAGTCACCGCTGAGGTCACTGTGCCCCAGGCATCCTGGGGTGAGCTGGGCAGGTTGGGGAAGACGCTGCTCTGCTGTCTACTGAAAACATTCCCAGCTGGTGGCATCACTGAGGCCGAGGCCTGCGTGGGCAGCTGTGCCTGGGATGTGCTACTGAGGGGCCAAACGTCCAGTACTTAGCAATGGGTTGGTAAAGAAAGGAAGTCCAAATGTTATGGACTCAGGGTAGCTTGAGCTGAGGAAGGAAGGACCTGGGCTCCTCCAGCATACCTTTGCTTTCTTTCCAGCCCAGCTCTGGTCCCTCCCCCGCCCCAGATCCTGCCCCAGGGCCTTTGCACTTACTGACTGTCTGGGAGATTCACCAAGAGATCTGCTTTCATAGAGTCCCAGTCTCCTTCCTTGCAAGTCCAAGGCCAGGGGTTCCTCTAAGCCTCAGTTCCCCAAACTGAAGGATGGGGGGGGGCATAACTGCCAGGTTTCACTCTGATGCGCTGGTGCCTCATATGCTTGCCTAGGATTTCCTGGAGGCTGCTGCTGCTGAGTCCAGGCTCCCAGATTTACTCATTCCTTTTCTCATCTCCCTATTTAATGTACTTCCTCCTGCTTCTGTCTTTGGGGGCTTGAGGTAAAATGAACTAGGTAAACTGAGGCCAGTAGGAGTGGATGGAAAAAATACCTAGGAAACCTAGTAGTAAAGGGGCCTATTGGCCTTTTCTTTTCTGTTCTGTTCTCTTTTCCTTCCTTCTTCTTTCCTTTCTTCCTCTTTCTTTTCCCTCCCTCCCTCCCTCCCTCCTTTCCCTTTCCTTCCCTTCCCTTCCTTCCCTCCCTCTTTCTTTCCTTCTTTCTTTCTTTCTCTTTTCTTTTATTTTTTTGTTGGTCATGGGCCTGGGCGCTGTCCCTCAAGCTCTTCAGATCAAGGTGAGCGCTCTACCACTTGAGCCACAGAGCCACTTCATTTTCCAGTAGTTAACTGGAGATAAGAGTCTCATGAATGGGGCTGGGACTGTGGCTCAGTAGTAGAGTGTTTGCCTTGCATGCATGAAGCCCTGGGTTTGATTCCTCAGCACTGCATAAGCAGAAAAACCTAGAAGTGGCGCTGTGTCTCAAGTAGTAGAGTGCTAGCCTTGAGCTGAAGAGCTGAGGGACAGCGCCCAGGCCCAGAGTTCAAGCCCTCAAAGCGAGCGCTCTACCACTGGAGCTACAGCGCCACTTCCGGTTTTCTGGTGGTTTATTGGAGATAGGAGTCTCACGGTCTTTCCTGCCTGGGCTGGCTTTGAACCGTGATCCTCAGATCTCAGCCTCCTGAGTAGCTAGGATTACAGGCGTGAGCCACCAGCGCCCGGCCAAAAACAAAAATTTTTTAAAAATTAAAAAAGTCTGGGCTGGCTTTGAATCCTGATCCTTAGATCTCAACATCCTGAGTAGCTAGGATTACAAGTGTCGTGAGCCACCAGCGCCTGGCTCTTCTTTTTTTTAAGACCAGAGACTGGGACTCAAACTCAGTATCTGATTCTTTTACTCATTGGCTGATGCTTTACCAACTGAGCCATGCATCCTACCTCTCCATTGTTTTCTTTTTCAATTGAGAGCTGGCCAGATCTGGCCAGGAACTGGTGGCTCACGCCTGTAATCCTAGTAACTCAGAAGGCTGAGATCTGAGAATCATGGTTCAAAGCCAGCCTGGGCAGGAAAGTCCATGAGACTTTTTTTTTGTCAGTCATGGGGCTTGAACTCTAGGCCTGTGCTCAAGGCAAGTGCTCTACCAGTTGAGCCATAGTGCCACTTCTGATTTTCTGGTGGTCTATTGGAGTTTCACAGGGGCTGGGAAGGTGGCTCAGTGGTAGAGAGCTTGCCTTGCATGCATGAGGCCATGGGTTTGATTCTTCAGCACCACATAAGCAGAAAAAGGTGGAAGTGGCACTGTGGCTCAAGTGGTAGAGTGCTAGCCTTAAGCAAAAGAAGCTGAGGAACAGCACCCAGGCCCAGAGTTCCAGGCCCCAGGACCAGCAAACACAAAAATAAAAAATGGTCATGACAACCAAGAGAGTTGGCCAGATCTGAACTTTCTCTTCAGTCTCTCACACGGTGACTTCGAGTCAGTTGATCAACTTCCCTGAAGCTCAGCTTCCTTCACAATACATAGATTGTAAGTTCAAGTTGAATTAACTAAGAAGACTGCAGGCAGAAATCCCAAATTGCAGAACAGCTTCCAAATTAGGTGAGTCTTCCTTAAAAGGAAAAAAAAAAAAAAGAAAAAAGCTCAGTTATGTGAGAAACAGACTTCACAGGTCAAGGCCAGTTCATACAAAAATAATTGAGATCTTAGCCAGGTTCCAGTAGCTCACACTTATAATCCTAACTGCTCAGGAGGCTGAGATCTGAGGATGACAATTCAAAGCCAGATCATGCAGGAAAGTCTTATCTTCAATTAGCCAGCACCAAGCTGGAAGTGGAGTTGTGGCTCATGTGGTAGAGCACTAGCTAGCCTTGAGTGAAAGAGCTCAGGGACAGCCACCAGGCCCTGAGTTCAAACCCCAGGACCAGCACCACCCCCACCACACAGCCCATCTCAAGAAGACTCGTTGGTGAATGTCCATGGTTCCAGCTATAAGGAAGGCAGTAGGCATGAGGAGCCTGGTTCAGATCTGCATGGACAAAACCCCAAGATTCCATCTTGAAAAAAAAAGTAACCTGGGGCTGGGAATGTGGCTTAGTGGTAGAGTGCTCACCTAGCATGCACAAAGCCCTGGGTTCAATTCCTCAGTACCAAATAACAAAAAAATCCAGAAGTGGCACTATGGCTCAAGTAGTATAGTGCTAGCCTTGAGCAAAAGCAGCTCAGGGAAAGTGCCTAGGCCCTGAGTTCAAGCCCCAGCACCAAAAAGAAAAATCGTAATCTAAGCTGGGTGCCTGTCTGTAATCCTAGCTACTCAGCAGGAGGTGATCTGACCATCATGGTTCAAAGTCAGCCCAGGCAGGACAGTCCTGGAGACTCCTATCTCCAATTAATTGGCAAAAGCTTGGAAGTTGCTCAAGTATTAGAGCAACAGTGAATGTAACAGCTCAGGGATAGTGCCCAGGGACTGAGTTCTAAGCCCTAGGACAAGCACAAAACAAAAACAAAATTGAAAGCAACAAAAGCTAGAGGCAAAGCTCAATTGTGCAAGGTCCTGATTTCAAACTCTGGTACTACACCAGAAAAAAAAAAAAAGGAAATGAAACTGTGGCTTAAAGTGGTAGAGCATAGTCTTGAGCACAAAAGCTCAGGGACATTGCCCAGGTCCTGCATTCAAACCCCACAACTGACAATAAAAATAAAGATAAAGGGCTGGTGGGGGAGGGAAGGGATAGTGGGAGAAAAACAAAGGAGTGGCTAACAATGTTCCACAAAAAATGTATTCATTACCTTACTCATGTAACTGTAACCCCTCCGTACAGCATATTTACAATAAAATAAAGGCCTGGGAAGGTGGCTTAGTGGTGGAGTGCTTGCTTAGCATGCATGAAGCCCTGGGTTCAACTCCCCAGTACCACATACAATAAAAGAGCTGGAAGTGGTGCTGTGGCTCAAGTGATAAAAGAGTGCTAGCCTTGAGAAAAAGCTCAGGGACAGTGCCCAGGCCTTGAGTTCAAGCCCCAGGACTGGCAAATACATCAACAAAGATAAAATAAGCAGGGCTCCAGTGGCTCACACCTGTAAACCCAGCTACTCAGGAGGCTGAGATCTGAGGATCACGGTTCAAAGCCAGCCGGAGCAGGAAAGTCCATGACACTCTTATCTCCAATTAACCACCAGAAAACTGAAGTGGTGCTGTGGCTCAAGTGGTAGAGCGCTTGCCTTGAGCTGAAGAGCCGAGGGACAGCGTCCAGGCCCAGAGTTCAAGCCCTACGATAGACAAAAAAAAAGGGGGGGGGCGGTCCTTGGCCTTCCAGCGACAGCCTTAAAAATGTACCCAGGTTTCCATAGCAACGGCTGTTACACCTCTTCCCCCTTGAGGACACTGGGGGGGGGGGGGAAGTGGAGACAAACTCCTGTGCAAGCCTTTTTTCTTTTTCCTTTTGTGTCTGTCCTGGAGATTGAATTCAGTGCCCGGGCTCTGTCCCCTTAGTCTTTTTTTGTTTTTGCTCAAGGCTAGTGCTCTACCACTTGAACCACAGCTCCACTTCTAGCTTTTTGGTGGTTCATTGGAGATGAGAGTCTCAGGGACTTTCCTGCCTAGAGTGGCTTCGAACCGTGATCTTCACTTTTTTTTATGTTTTGGGTCGACTGTGGAGCTTGAACTCAAGACCAGCAGCACTCTACCATCCTGAGCCATAGCGCTACTCCCGGCCTTTTGGTAGTTAACTGGAGATAAGAGTTCTCACAGACTTTCCTGCCCGGGCTGGTTTTGAATCTCGATCCTCAGATCTCAGCCTCCGGAGTAGCGAGGATTACAACCGCGAGCAACCGGTGTTCGGCTCTGGTGCCAGCCTTCTTGCCTCTGCCCCGTTGCTCCTTGGGAGTTGTAGTTCGGACCGCGCACGGGTTCGGAGCGAGCTTTTGCAGCCACCATAGTCCCGCGGAACTACAACTTCCGGCAAGCGGCGCGCGCGCATGCGAGTTGCGGGCGGCTGGCAGCATGTCGGCGCTGTGCTGGTCCCGCGGCGCGGCGGGGTTCCGCAGGACGCTGCGGCTCTCGGGCTGCACCCGCCCCGCAGCCCTGGAAGGTAATTCGGGAGGAGACTGTCCACCCCGTGGCGACTCCTAAACCGCTGTTGAATCCGTGACCTTCGGTTCTCGCGGCCCAGGATCCAGCACCTACTCCCAAATTCTGCCCTTTACCCTTTGCCCTGTAGGGTCCTCGGAACCCCACTGAGGCCACCCACGGGTCACCAGCGTTGGCCTGGCTTCCTGAGAGGAGTTGTCCCGGCACTTTGACTTTCACACTCGGTTTCTTTTGCAGACCCTCCCCCAGACCCTCTGCTGGCGACCGTGGAGCTCTAACCTTTAACTGCTGTCGGGAATCCTTTGCTCTTCCTCGGCGTGACCTTTGACTCTTGGTTTCTCTTGAGTCGGGGCCCGCCCCTTTATGCCAGATCTCTGTCCTCTTCAGCCCCCTCTGTCTCCCCCAGGGACCATGGTTGGCCTCGGTGGCCCCAGAAGGAGCTCATCCGCCAGCCCCCGTGAGCTAGACCGCAGGAAGGACTGGGGTCTCGCAGAGCTGCTGGAAGGTGAGTGTGTGTGTGGGGGGGGCCCAGGTGTGGGGGTCAACCGGAGCCCCTGTGTATTGGTAGCCATGTGCTGCTCCTGCTGGGGTCCCAACTCTGCTTTCCAAGAGTGACCCCTGGAAAAGGGAACAAGTTCCCTAGTGTGCGGAGAAGACACTGAAGCTTTGTGTGAACGGGTCCCAAGGGGGGCTCAGCGGGCGACACTGAGTGGGTGGCATTTGCTCTTTTTTTTTCCTCTCCTGGTTGTGGGGCTTGACACCTGGGCCTGAGCTCTAACTTGAGCTCCTTTGCTCAAAGCTAGTACTCTACCACTTGGAGCCGCAGGACCACTTCTGGCTTTTTTGGTGGTTAGAGATAAGGGTCTCAAGAACATTCCTGCCCTGGCTATCTTTGAACTGAGATCCTCAGCTCTCAGCCTCTTGAGTAGCTAGGATTATAGGCCCAAGCTCCTAGGACTTCTAGTGCCAGTAAGGTCTTATGATTTGTCTGGGACCAGCCTTAGACCCAAATCCTCTTACTTGTACTTCCTGCCTGCCTGACTGAGATAACAAGCTTAGAACTGGGTGCCTTTGGCTCACGCCTTTAATTTTAGCTACTCAGGAGGCTGAGATCTGAGGATCTTGAGGTTCAAAGTCAACCCAGGCAGGAAAGTCCTTGAGACTTATCTCCAATTAACCATCAGAAAAACTGGAAGTGGCACTCTGGCTCAAGTGGTAGAGTGCTCGCCCAGAGCTGAAGAGCTGAGGGATAGCACCCAGGCCCAGAATTCAAGCCCCATGACTGATGAAACAAACAAACAAACAAAAACAACACAACAAGCTTAGATAGCCACATCCTGCTTTTTATTTTTTGTCGGTTGTGGGGCTTGAACTCTGGGCCCGGGCACTATTTCTCAGCTCTTCAGCTCAAGGTGAGCACTCTACCAATTGAGCCACAGCATCACTTCCAGTTTTCTGAGTGGCTTATTGGAGATGAGAGTCTCACAGACTTGCCTGCCTGGGCTGGCTTTGAACTGTGATCCTCAGATATAAGCCTCCTGAGTAACTAGGATTAGAGGTGTGAGCCACTGGTACCTGGCTCAACAAGTCTATACTAGTTTCTTGCCATGTGTTCTATCTGGGCCCTGATCAAAGCCCACTGCTAGGACTCTCTTCTGGTATTCTGGTGAGGAAAGCTCAGGAAGCAGAAGACAGATGCAGTTGGTCCTCAGTATTCTAGGATTCTAGAATTCAGTACCTGGTACATGTTATATTTTGGTTAATTGATAAAAATGACCTGAAGCCTTGGGCAAACCTGGCTTTTATTTCCCTGAGAGCAGTGGCTTAGTTAGCTCCGTGTTGACAATAACCTTCTAGAATGTGCCCTGTCTAGAGTCAAGTGTGTGAGAGAAGGAAACACCATGTGGTTGTGAGGGGGAGGGAGGGTTCAGGGTCCCAGCTGGGGTGGTTCAGGTGCGGGGCAAAGACCCTGGGGGGGGGGAAATCAAGCCAAAGAACAAATGGCCCAGAGTTCAAACCCTAGTACTGGCATTAAAAAAAAAAAAAGGTGAGCAAGTGGGAGAGGTTAGGGCCTGAGCAGGATCTAACAGTTCCCTAAGGAGGCCTAAGCAGACAGAGCTGGAAGACATGCTGAATTGTGGTACGGAGAGAGTTACAGGTGATACCAGCTGTGGGCTGGAGGAACAGGGTGTCCAGTGAGGGGGAGGACCTAGAAGACCAGGTCTTGGGGAACTCAAACTCACTTGGGGTACTGAGTTTGAGGGGCTCAGTGAACAGAAGCTGGGAGTGTGGTAGAAAAGAAGTTAGCACAGTGTTTGTAGTACAAAGCCAGAGTGGAAGCATCACCCCTGCCTGTCCTACCTGGGCGTGTTGGGCGGCTAAGGGGGGCCTGGTTCTCTGCCTCTTCCCCTTCCCGCAGTGCTGGAGGCGCGGGTACGCCAGCTGCAGGCCGAGAGCCTGTCTGAAATGATGGTAAAGAGGGTCAAGGTGGCCCAGGCGCCCACAGTTCCTACTCGCTGGGAACAGAAGCTCAACCAGGATAAGCAGAAGATGCAGAATCGCCAGCAGCGGATCGAGAAGCGGCTGCAGAAGCACTCCCAGAAGCTGGCCCAGAAGCTGAAGCCCCGGCCCCTGCGCCTGGAGCCCCAGCTCCTGAGCGAGGAGCTGGCCGGCTGCCTGCAGCAAGAGGGGCTCCAGAGCCCCTGGGAAGAGAGGCTGGAGCAGGTGCTGCAGAAGGCCTCAGAGAAGCTGAGCGTGAAGATGCAGGCTCCACCAGACGACCAGGAGGAGGAAGAGCATGTGTCTGCCCGGCAGCGGAACATGCTGGCCTTTCTGGAGTGCTGCCTGACCACTGACCACCTGCCCCTGGCCCACCACGTGCTGGTCAGCCAGCACTCCATGCCCCGGAGGCGGCAGCTGCTGACCCTCACCATGTACAACATCGTCATGCTCGGCTGGGCCCGCAAGGTGAGAACGAGGCCACCTGGTGCAGCAGGCACCCCAAGTGCTAGGCATCTGCCCTGACACCCACCACAGAGCTGAGGTCCCAAGGTGGGATTTGTCCTCACATAGATTTGAACTCTGAAGTTCAACTCCTTTCTGTTTTAGTCATTCTTTCTTTTTGTGTGCCGGCCCTGGGGTTTGAACTCAGGGTCTGGGCGCTGTCCCTGAGCTTCAAGACTAGCACTCTTAGCACTTAAGCCACAGCACCACTTCTGGCTTTTTCTGTGTATGTGGTACTAAGGAATCAAACCCAGGGCTTCATGCATGCTAGGCAAGCACTCTACCACTAAGCCACATTCTCAGCGCAGAGTCTAGCATTCTTACTTGGCTACCACTCAAGGTTGGGTGCTCTACTACTTGAGTCATAGCTCTACTTCCAGTTTTCTGGTGGTTAATTGGAGATAAGAGTCCTGCAGAATTTCTTGCCCTTGCTGGCTTTGCACCACAGGCCTCAGATCTCAGCCCCCTGAGTAGCTAGGATTATAGGTGTGAGTCACCAGTGTCCAGCAGGGTCTGCTTGTTCTTTTTTTTTTTTTTAGTTTTCTCAGGTAGAAGGTTAGAGTATTGTTGTGTGACCCTTCTTTGTTAATGCAGGTATCTACAGCTATCATTTGCCCTCTAAGCATTGCTTTAGCTGCACCCCTTGGCTTTGTTTTTGTGAATTCCCTCTCTCAGTTTTCTCTCTGGTCCATTGATTGTTTAGGAGCACTGTTAACGTATTCTCTCATGAAGAAACCCCAGTATTCTCTTTTCCTCCTCTTGGTCCTGGAGCCCTGAGAACTAGCAGTAAGAGTGTGTCTGATGTTTACCAAAAAAGTGAATTCTGTTTGGGGAGAAAAAACTGTTAAAATGTGAAGACAAGCAGATGGTGGTGCGTCTCTGTAATCCTTGCTACTTAGGAGGCTGAGATCTAAGATATAGGTTTGAAGCCAGCTCAGGCAGGAAAAGTCTGTGACACCCTTATTTCTAGTTAACCAGCAAAAAGCCAGAAATGGAAATGTGGCTCAAGTAGTAGAGCATCAGCCTTGAGTGAAAAGGCTAAGGTACCCAGGCCCTAAGTTCAAGCCACACGATTGGCACGCATGGACACGCACGCACACACACATATCTCAGATTGGTAACACCACCTCCCATCTTAGGAAAGTAGACAAAAAAGTGCACCCTAAGCTTAAAGCCAGGACACTAAAGGAAGCAATAAAATTGGAGCAGGAAAATGTGATCTGGGGGAGGAGTCAGTTCTTGGAACTATTGCTACATTGGTGAAACACTAGCAGGCCAGGCCTGAACGCATGCATGTTTGTGTCCCTAAACCAGAAGTTCAGTGCAGACAAGCCCCAGAGAGGCACAGAGCCTGTGGCAGCCACTTGGCTGTTCTGCTTCTCCGGGTGGCTCCTCCCCTGGAGTCAGTGGTGCCATGGGGAGGGGCTCAGGGCTACCCCAGGCCCTCAGCCTGGTGTGGTGTTCCCAGGGCTCCCTCAAGGAACTGGTGTATGTATTCTTCATGATGAAAGACGCTGGCCTCAGTCCAGACCTGCTGTCCTATGCGGCTGCCCTCCAGTGCTTGGGGAGGGTGAACTCAGATGTCCACACCATCAAAAGGTAAGTGCCGGTGGCACGCACCTATCATTCTGGCGACTCAGGAGGTTGAGATCTGAGGCTCACAGTTTGAAGCCAGCCTAGGCAGGAAAGTCTATGGGACTCTTTTCTCTAGTTAATAAGCAAAAAGCCAGAAGTGGAGCTGTGGCCCAAGTAGTAGAGTGCTAGCCTTGAGTAAAAAAAGCTCAAGGACAGCGTCTGGACCCTGAGTTCAAGCCCCAGAACTGGCGTGTGCACACGTGCGCACGCACGCACGGCAAGGTCTCTGTGTGTCAATAGCCACTGCCATGGGTCCGCTGGGCTCAGTAGGGCTGCACTGAGGTGGGCAGGAGGGAGCAGGAGGTGGCCCCAAGATCCCTCAGGGTGGTTCCAGGCCCATGAGCCAGGCCGGCCCATCCCAGCCTGGGTGCCCTCGCCCGTGGCTCCCTCACAGGTGTGTAAAGCAGATGGCCCAGGACGGGCTGCAGCTGCAGCAGCTCTTCACAGACCTGGCCATGCCCACCGAGGAGCGCGCCGCACTCCTGAATGCTCTGCTCAAGGCTCAGCCCGACTTCAGCCCACCACAGGCCCCGCCCCAAGTCAACACGTCCACACTACTCAAGGACATCTACGCCCAGGTAAGACCTGGACTGGGCAGCCCCAGCTCAGCCCCCGGGCACCACTGCTGATGCCTGGTGGTCTTGTGGGCCACCACATGGACTCCACGTTTCTCCCTTTGGACTTCACGAAGCATGAGCTCAGGTGCCTGCCCTGGCGGGGTACACAGCCCTTGACCCTGAGATTGGTGGTGGGGGGGGGTAGAGCAGGGGGCGGGGCCAGGCCATGAGAAACTGAAGTGTGGGGCATAGCTTAAGTGTCGGGATGTCACTCTGCCAATCCCCAGGGCAGCCAGACGAGAAGGCTCTGATGTGCCTTTTACTATACAGTTCACTATGCAAAGCACAGCTTGTGTGCATTCCTCCTGGCCACACCCCACGCTGGTCCCTTCCCCGCTCTGCACATTCCCTATCAGTGGCGCCACACACGGCGGGGCCTTTGGTGTTTGGTTACTCTCTGAGCGTGGTGTCCTCAAGGCCCCTCCACACTGCGGCGGGGGTCACAGCCTCATCCCGTTCCAGGCTGCACGATGCTCAGTGTGGAGGAACCACCATCAAGGACTGCTAGGCCCTGCCGCTGGGAGGGGAGGCTGTACCCCGCTTCTTTGTAGACCTGGGCTTTCCCTTCTCCAAGCTTTGGGTTTTAGTCCTGGTCCTGGAGCTTGAACTTGGAGCCTGAGTGCTGTCCCTGAGCTTTCATGTTGAAGACTAGCTCTCCACTACTTGAATCATAGCTCCACTTCTGGCTTTTTGGTGATTAGTTGGAGACAAGAATCTCATGGACTTTGATGACTGGGCTGGCTTTGAACTGTGATCCTCAGCCTTCTGTATAGCTAGGATTATAGGTGTGAACCACCAGTGCTCGGATTTTTTTTTTTGTGCCAGTTCTGGGGCTTGAACTCAGGGCCTGGGCACTGTCCCTGAGCTGCTTTTGCTAAAGCTAGCCCTCTCCCACAGTTCCACTTCCAGCTTTTTCTGTGCATGTGGTACTGAGGAATCGAACCCAGAGCTTCATGCATGCTAGGCAAGCACTCTACCACTAAGCCCTATTCCCAGCCATACTCTACACTTTTTTTTTTAACTCATTTATTATTCATGGCTTGTACCTTCACTCAGTTGCAAGTTTGGAAAGAAGGTGCACATGGGGGATGCAGCAAGCCAGCTCCCTGGGCTCTGCCCAGCCTGGGCAAGAGACATGGACCAGGCTGGGAAGGTGACTCAGTGGTAGAGTGCTTGCCTTCTTGCATGCATGAGGCCCTGGGTTCGATTCCTCAGTACCACATAAACAGAAAAAGCCAGAAGTGGCGCTGTGGCTCAAGTGGTAGAGCACTAGCCTTGAGCTGAAGCGCTGAGGGTCAGCGCCCAGGCCCAGAGTTCAAGCCCCAAGATCAACAACAATAACAAAAAAAAGAGACCTGGGTTACTTTCAGAGACTGTGCTGTGACCGTGCTGGGTGACGGGCTTCTAGGGAGCAACGGGTGAGCTGAGCTGCCAGGAAAGCCAGCTCCGCTTCCAGCTTCTTCCCTTGTCCATGGTGTCCCCCCAGGACGGGCCCACGTCATACCCAAGGCTGCCGCTACCCCTGAAAACTCTGCAGGACCTCTTCCAGGAGCAGCTGCGCATGGAGCTGGAGGCCAACATTTCTGTAGAGTCCGTAGAGAAGGCACCGAAGTTGGACAGGCCAGTCCTAGAGGCGGTAAGATGCAGCCCTGCTGTAGGCCTCAGGCCCGGCCAGCTGGAGACTCCTGTGTTAGAGTTCAGCCTTATCTCCTATGGGTTTCTCCGCCCCCCCCTCCCTCCATACCCTTGGCCCCTGAGGCCATCCACTCACGGAGCCAGGCTGGGTGAGAGGCTGCTTCAAGGATCCTAGCAGCCAAGACACCAGGCAGCCCCACCTGGCAGGTATCTCTTGAGATAACTGCTCCGGTGTGGTGGCTGCGCCGTGACAAGTCCACATCATGCCCAATCGCAGCGGAAGACCCTGAAGGCCCTGCGTGCCCAGTGGGAGGCTGCACTGCACCGAGTGTTGCAGGAGACGAAGGCTCGCATGGCCCGGGAAGCGCACCAGGGTCAGCCCTCGCTCTACCCCTTCCTGTGCCTGCTGAGCGAGAAGGACCTGGTGGGCCTGCTCATGCAGGTGCGTGCCAGCCGGCCGGTCCCTGCGCCAGCGAGTGGGTGGCAGACCGTGGGCCGGTGGCGCTCATGGCTGCCCCGTCCCCCTAGGCCTTGCAGGCGTTGCCCTCCCAGGGTGAGTCACTCATGTTCCTGGCCCATGACCTGGGCATTCGCGTCTTCAACCGGCATGCTGTGCAGCAGAAACAGCGCAACCACCAGTTGCAGGAGCTGGAGCAGCGGTACCTGCGGTACCTACACTTGCTGGCCTCTGACACCCAGGTGAGAGTGGACGGGAACAGCCCTGGGCCCCCTGTCCCTGCTGCCGCCGCTCTGTGTGCCCCGCGCAGTGGGTAAAGCATCACCCCACCTCCCCTGACTGACTCCCCGCAGGTGGCCACACCCTGCCTACCTCGGCAGTACTGGGAGGCGCTGGGGGCCCCTGACATGCCACCGCTGCAGCCCTGGCCCATGCCGCTGCTCATGAAGCTGGGCAGACACCTGGCTGAGATGCTGGTGCAGGCTGTGGAGATGCCCCACAACCTGGGCACGAGCCAGGGCTCCCGCAAGCTCATCCCGGTGCTGTACCACGTCTACTCCTTCCGGAGCTTCCGCCAGGTGGGTAGGGCCTCCGAGGGTGCCCGGGCTCCTCGTGGCACGGGGCCACCCGTGTCCATTGTAAGGCCACTGCACAGTGGCTCCCTCCTGAGCCCTGGCAGAAGCAGCTGGTTGTTCCCCGTAGGGCCTGGCCCTGACCTCTGCCATCTTGCCCAGATCGGCATCCTGAAGCCACACCCAGCCTACACGCAGCTGCTGGCTACCGCCGCAGAGTCCACGCTGAACTTCGAGTCGACCGACGTGCCCATGCTGTGCCCCCCGCTGCCTTGGACCTCCTCACACACGGGTGCCTTCCTGCTGAACCCCACCAAGCTGATGCGCGGCGTGGACGGCAACCTGCAGCACCAGCGCCTGCTGGAGAGCTGCCCCGCCACCGACCTGCATGGCGCTCTGGACACGCTCACCCAGCTGGGAAACTGTGCCTGGCGCGTCAATGGGCGCCTGCTGGACCTGGTGCTCGAGGTCTTCCTGGACAAGGGCAGCGTCCGCCTGGGTGTGCCACCGCCGGTCTCAGAGGCACCCCAGCCACCAGAGGGCGTGCTGCCGCCCAACACGCCACCCGCCCGCAAGGCCGAGGTGCGGCGGGAGCTGGCACACTGCCTAAAGGTGGCGCGGGAGATGCACAGCCTGCGCATGGAGGCCCTGTACCGCCTCTCGCTGGCCCAGCACCTGCGGAGCCGCATCTTCTGGCTGCCCCACAACATGGACTTCCGTGGCCGCACCTACCCCTGCCCGCCTCACTTCAACCACCTGGGCAGTGACCTGGCCCGATCTCTGCTGCAGTTCGCCGAAGGCCGCCCCCTGGGCCCCCAAGGCCTTGACTGGCTCAAGATCCATCTGGTCAACCTCACCGGCCTCAAGAAGCGGGAATCACTCAAGGCCCGTCTGGCCTTTGCCAACCAGGTGATGGAGGACATTTTGGACTCTGCAGACAGGCCCATGACGGTAAGGATCTGCAGGCATCCTGCCCCCATTCTCTTTCTACCTCCTATGTGTCTCTCTCCCTTTCTCTGTGTCTTAACTCCCCCCCCCCACCTCTGTCTTCTCTCTTCCTTTCTGTATTTGTTCCCTGTTCCAGTTCAGAAATAGCTGATAGCTTCCAGCAAACAGCCTTCCTTCTAGAACCTTCTCCCCTCTGGCCCCCTGTCTTGCCCATCTAGACCGTGTCTCTCTTGTCACACACCGTGTGTCTGGCCTTCCTGTGTTCCCATGTCTTCTCAGCCTGTTCAGCTGGCCCGTGCTGAGTGCTGCCCTGCGCCCGGGGCCTGCACCTCACCTGGGTGCCCACCTGCTCTCTCCCACAGGGCAAGAAGTGGTGGATGAAGGCCGACGAGCCCTGGCAGACCCTGGCCTGCTGCATAGAGGTAGCACAGGCGGTGCGTTCCCCCGACCCTACTGCCTATATTTCCCACCTACCTGTTCACCAGGTGAGTGTGTGGCGTTGGCCCACTAGGGTGCTCACATGCCTATTTCTTGGTCCTGGGGCCCTGGGAGCTCGCGTGGACAGAGCCCTGGGCAGTAGGGGCCCAGCGTAGTGGTCCCAGCTCACAGATGTCCTCCTCCCACTGCCCAGGATGGCTCCTGCAATGGTCTACAGCATTACGCTGCCCTGGGCCGGGACAGCATAGGCGCTGCCTCCGTCAACCTGTTACCCTCGGACCTGCCACAAGACGTGTACAGCGAGGTGGCTGCGAAGGTGGGTGTGAGGGTGCTGCTGTCCCTTCCCAAGATAGCAGGCCACTGTCCCGTACCGTTCCCGCCATCAGCCCGTCACACATGTAATGGGGTGGGGGAGCTGGGGCTCCTGGAGGGGGCCCCCTAGGGGCACTGACGTGGGGTATCACCCTTCCCCACGGCCAGGTGGAGGTGTTCCGCAGGGAGGACGTGAAGAAGGGCGTGCTGGTGGCGCAGGTGCTGGAGGGCTTCATCAGCCGCAAAGTAGTGAAGCAGACGGTGATGACGGTGGTGTACGGCGTCACCCGCTACGGCGGCCGCCTCCAGATTGAGAAGCGCCTCCGGGAGCTGGACAGCTTCCCCCAGGTGCCTGTGCTGCTGCACCCCATCCCGCCCTGCCCCGCGCGGGGCTCTGCCCTGAACTGTGGGGTCAGGTGTGAGTGGGGGGAGGCCTGCCCCACTCACCCCCTGCCTCTGCAGGAGTTCATCTGGGAAGCCTCCCACTACCTCGTCCGCCTGGTCTTCAAGAGCCTGCAGGAGATGTTCTCAGGTACTCGCGCCATCCAGGTATGTTTGGGGCCCCCCATTCCCAGCCCTGCCTGGGCTCTGCCCCAGCTCTCCAGGGGCCACCGCTGCAGCCTGAGCTCATGTTCGGTCCACAGCACTGGCTGAGCGAGAGCGCGCGCCTCATCTCACAGGCAGGCTATGCTGTGGAGTGGGTCACGCCCCTGGGCATCCCTGTCGTCCAGCCCTATCACCATGACGTCAAGTACCAGGTATGGGGGCCTTCGTCCTGCCCTGTGACGCAGGGCCTAGGCTTGGGACTTACCGGCCCCTGTCCCCTGCCCCTCAGGTCCCGGGTGGCATCCAGAGCATCACCTGCACCAGCACCGTGGACAGCAGACAGTGAGGGGGCACCGGGGGAGGAGGCAGGGGTGTCAAGGGGCGGGGCTGACATGCAGCCTCACAGGTTCCTTCCCCCCAGGAAGCCCAACACACTGAAGCAGAAGAATGGCTTTCCCCCCAACTTCATCCACTCGCTGGACTCCGCCCACATGATGCTCACGGCGCTGCACTGCTACCGGTGGGCGCCCACGCTCTACCCCAGGCTGCGGCCACACTAGTGATGGGGACACGGGAGATGATGTGGGGCGGGGGGGGAGGTGTCAGTGCGCATGTGAAGGTGGGTGGGATGATGAACGGGTCCTAGAGGTCCTCACACAACAGGCCCGTGAGGGTTCTGGGGCCACGGGCCATGCAGAGCACCAGTGGAGGCCCCTAGCATGTATCCTGCATACAGGCCGTCAGGGTATCTAACATGGCTCTAGGCTTGGCTGGAACCCAAGGTAGGGGTCTTATGGCCACCCTGAGGGGGTGAGGCCACGTCCTGTGGACAGGATAGGGGCAGGCTAGGGAGGGTGCCAGGTGGAGGGGCTGCAGCCAGGCGTGACTTCCTCCTCATGGGCCTGTGCCACACAGGAAGGGGCTGACTTTCGTCTCGGTGCATGACTGCTTCTGGACTCACGCGGCTGACATCCCGGTCATGAACCAGGTGCGTGCAGCACCCAACCCAGCATGGGGGAGTGGGGCCTTGCTTCTCCACCTTAGTAGTCAGTGCCCCCAGGGGTAGTGCCCAGTCCCCTAGGAGCCCACTGGACACCCCTATCCCCAGCAAGCAGCCCCCTGGCTCCCCCTGCAGGTGTGCCGTGAGCAGTTCATCCACCTGCACAGCCAGCCCATCCTGCAGGACCTGTCCACCTTCCTTCAGAAGCGCTTCTGCGACAACCCCAGGTGAGGCGCCCGCGCTCCCGTGCGCTGCTTCGGCCTGCCCTGCCCGTCTGCCCGAGCCTCACCCTCCCCTCCACGCCAGGTCCCACAAGCCCTCGGAGCGACTCCTGCTGTCCCAGCTGCAGAATCGGCTCAAGTCGGTGCCCCAGACCGGTAAGAGGCGGCCTCGGGCGTGCGCACGCGCGGGGGTGGGGCGGGTGGGGGCGCAGCCTCCGGGAGCCTGGGGTTCCGGGGTCCCCAGACCTCAGCCCGCCTCCCTCCGTAGGGGACTTCAACCTGGAGCAGGTGAAGCACTCCAAGTACTTCTTCAGCTGACGGCCCCGCCCCGCCCCGCTCCGTGTAAATAAAGCCGTGGGTCCCCACGGCCCGGGACACGCGCCGCCAAGCAGTCGGACACGGCGCGCTGGGCGCCAATGCTGTCGTTTATTGCGCGGAATGGGGGTGTGGGTTAATGGGGCGTGGGGGCCGTGGTGGGCGCTGCTCCTCGGCTCTTCAGTACATTCATCACAGCGGCGGGGACCCCGGCCTCGCCCCCACGCCAGCGGC